>NC_138770.1:360794152-361254152 GCF_965119305.1 Pelophylax lessonae | reverse complement strand
AATCATTGGAGAGCGCGAGAATTACACACCTTTTTATTGTAAACTGTACTCCTTTTGCAGTGCACCCCTAAACCCTGCACTCTGTTGACAGAGCACACCTAAACCCTGCACACTGTTGACAACGCACCCTTAAACCCTGCACTCTGTGCACAGCGCACACCTAAACCCTACACTCTGTATGCAGTGCACCCCTAAACCCTACATTCTGTGCGCAGTGCACCCCTAACCCCTGTACTTTGTACACAGCACCCCCATAAACCCTGCAATCTGTACACAGCGCACCCTTAAATCCTGCACTTTGTACACAGCACACCCCTAAATCCTGCACTCTGTACACAGAGCACCCCTAAATCCTGCACTCTGTACACAGTGCACCCCTGAACCCTGCACTCTGTACACAGTGCACTCCTAGCAGCTCCTTTTGCTGGCCTCTAAGCACGTAGCCTCTGCCTTTCCAGTGTGTGCATCGGTGATCCGTACTTCCACCCTGCACCGGTGACGTCATATCCGCTTCCGCGTTCCACACTGGTTAGCGTGGATGTACTCTGCATGACATCCAGAATTCTACCTCCTTTTGGCGTTTGGGGATTGTGAAGCCCTCAGGGCCACCATAAACACCAGGACCACATTAATTATGATGGATTTATACTATTCTTAACTCCTGTAAGTGTTTTTAATCTTGTGCTTTAAATGTTACATTTTAATACTACACTTAGTGACGCCCCCATCTTTGCTTTTTACATGTTTTACAGAGCCTTTGGTCACACTCTGAGGATGGCTGCCTAGCTCTAAGTGTTTATTTCTATCTGCCTGGACAGCAGACTTTACTATACCTCATACAAACAGTCCATTGGATCAGAGACATTTGAATTTTTGGAGTGCCAGACTCCTACTGTGGTTTATTCACATGTTATTCTTTCTGTATCTCCATATCTAATGCTGGCTATATTTTGTTGCCAGTTTTGAAGTCTTCCATCAGCTTTCAGCCACAGCAATCTGCTATTTGTGGTTTCAATTGTTTCCCACTTTCAAGTAAGCAATTGATTAGTGTTTATTTCAAGCACTTTCTGTTTTGTTAGGATGTAATGGTTGAATCCAGTTATCTCCCTATTCAGTGCATTTAACATTCTGGAACTACCGGAGATTAGATGAGATGAGATCACATGGTATATTGTGTATGCAGCTTGTCACAATCCCCCTAATACAAAAATCATTTCTGCTTTTGAAAAGAGCACAGCACTCTCCCTATGTGGAGCCTTAATACAGGTGACATGTGATATTTTGCCTTGACCCCATACACAATTGAGCAAACATTTCCATTAGTGTCCTCAATAAAGAAGCTGTCATCATTGCTTTTATTGCATGCATTTTATAGCTTCCTTTCAAAATATTTTAATAATTCCTGATTTTGAACTTTCAGCAATACAAGATTATCATGTTTTTATCTATATCAATTGTCATTGGTTAAAGTACAGTCTGCAAAATGGAATTATATTACAAAGACCAATTACCTCATTCGTTGATGTAAACTTAGTTCACTCACTTTATGTAAACAAAACCAATTTTATTCTTTTTATGTCATTTTAATTTTATTTTCCAAAGCCTGGAGCAAAAGCTACACAAGACACTTGTTATTATAGTAATTGTAACAAATGACATCATAAAAATAAAAGGTGCTGTCATTTTTAAATCACTCAGACTGGGGAATTTGACATGAGCAACAAATGGAATCAAACAGAATGCAAACATTATTAAACTTGCCATAATGTCGCTGGTATGCATAGCATATTTGCACATTATTAAATACAGTATTCTAGGTCCAGCATTATCTTTCTTTAGCCATTGGTTAGCCACTGATGTCGTAACTCCTGAACTTGCGCACAGGAGATATGTCATTCCAGCACTGTGCTCTCACCTGGTATTCCCAGTAGTCAGCTTACATTTAATAAAAATTGTCAACAGGTAGGGAAAGAAGTATTTTTGACACAAGAGACACACAAGGTCTTTACTACGAAAAACTCTATCAACTAGTACTTTTTTAAGTTTAGGTTTTTGGTTAAAATCACACCTGTCATGGGAGAAATACAAGGCCTGCCATTGCTGACCTTCTGGAAATGCCAGCTGCCAGGTTGTTATGCTGATCTATTGCTTTATTCCCAAAAGAAGCATCTGAAAAGATGAAGAAATTAGATGTCCTCATCAGTGTTCATCCATTGAGCGCCCCACAATGTAGTGCATACTGCACAGTGCATTCTAAGCCCTGATTGGACAAAGCTTTGCCCAATTAGGGCACAGTGAATAACTTGATGTTAAAACCGTATGCTTCGTCCTTGCAACGGATGAGTCACCAGCTGTCAATGGGGTTCCCTGCTTACAGCTGAATGAAAAAAAACATTGCCGACAATAACAAGTGAAAAAAAAATATTTCAGGGTCCCCCCCAATCCATACCAGGCCCTTTGGGTCTGGTACGGATTTTAAGGGGAACCCCACGCCAAAATGTAAAAAAATGGCATGGGGTCCCCCTCAAAATCCATACCAGACCCTTATCCGAGTTTGCAGCCTGGCAGGAAGGAAAGGGGGGGACAAGCAAGTGGCCCGCCCTCCTGGACAATACCAGGCAACATGCCCTCAACATTGATGTTGTGGCAGCAAGAGGGCCTTCCTGCACCTGTACCTGGAACAAAATTCTCTCAATCAGCTATTTTTAATCCTTATGTTGTTAGCATGAGTAAATTGATAAGCTGATATAATATATTTACTTTTTTTAAACTTTGTTTGATATTTTTTATATTTCTGGACTTGAACTCTTTCTCCCGGGGAGGGGGGGCTTTTTTTTTAGCTAAGCACACCCTCCTGCGTGCATGCCTGAGATAAGGGCAGGTGGATTCCAGAAAGTAAATGCTACATGAATCATCTGCCCCTACTCAAGATGGCCACAGCCATAAATGCTAAGGGGGGTTCAAAGTGATTTCTTAAAAAAATAAAGCTAGGAGACATGGACCGGTGGGTGAGTTTGCTTTGAATATTAAAAATGAATTAAATAGTGTTTTCAGTTTGTGTTGCTCAGATACAGTTAAAGGGTAACTCCACTTTCGTGGGGGGAAAAAAATAGCAACTAGAGAAGAAACAATAAAGCATATACAATTGCGACACAAATCATATTGTAATTGAATGTTAGTAAAATGTACCTTTCCTTTTCAATCTGCAGCTGTTGTAGTTTTCTGAAAATGCAATGCACTATGGCTACGTGAAGCTGTTCTGTACACAGAACGTGTACTGACCACACCCTTAGAAACATAATTTCCTGCTTGGGCGATTGGTTCACCAATTTTCCCAGAAGTCTGCACTAAGATTTCTGGCATTCCCTGCAACAAAAATGTAATTTTTGGTGAGATACACCCAATAGGAACATATCTAAAAGGGATACAGGCCCAGCAGATTTCCTCATTAGAGCCCTGCAGCTGCTACAACTGACAGATAATTATGAAACCACTCCCATTTGACCCGCTCCACACAGAGGAACAGAAGAACAAACAGGAATTTCTTCAGAATAACAAAAAGGTAGGAATCTGCAACAAAGTTTGTTAAAATCCTTACAATGTACAAAGATGGAGTGGAGTTACGCTTTAAGTTCCACTTTAAAATTTTAGTTATCTTTTGGTGTATATTAAAAACAGCATTTCTAAGTACTTGAATATGTCATAATATTAGTTTTCTGTAATCCTCTGCACAGCTAGACTGAATTGAGATTGGCTGAGTGCTTTAAAAAAATCAGTGATCTCTAGCCTTAGGCTGTACAGTCAGTCTGACACAGTGAACATGCTCACAGAAAGGAAGGAAGTAGCAGACTGGATCGGCTGTACTGCTGGATGGTACTCCAAAATTGTGAGATAGGTGAACTAATGCCCCTTTGGATGGTTAAAAAGTGTCTCTCTGTCTTGATAAGCAGGACCACCAATATTCTTTACACAAAGCTAAGTGTATGTAAGGACAAAAACAATATAAGTTCTTAATGTAAAGTATACTTTAATGTGAAAAGTGCTTTCAAAATACTGAACTTATTTGTTATACAACTTGTTGATTCTGCCAGTTTCAAACTGCTTAGGGTGCTGTAGGGAGACAATACTGTATAAATAATGAAGCTCCTTCCCGGTAGTTAGCAGCACTCCCACCCTTGGAAGAAGAGACTGGCTCCTTCCAAGTGCCTGTCAGCAACACCTTTTTGTTGCCATATGAAAGTAGTGACCCGCGGCAACAATTTTCCTTACTAACTCCACCCACACTAATAGGTAATCATGTAGGGGCTACTGGAAGTTGGAAGTCTAGCAGCCCATTGTGATGTGGGCTGGTTAAAAAGCAGAGCAGCTGATACTTACTAATCACTGCCCATAGCCTTTGCACAAAAGACTAGACCACAAACAATCTCTATGTAGCATCCTCCTAGGTAGGTGCTAGGAAAACACATTTGCTGGCTCTGTTCTGCTTACCAGGAGAGCCAGATCTGTTAGTTTAGCCTGTCACATGTTTCCAGGTGTGATTTATTGGGTCTAAGGGAGTCTCCCCACTGTAGCCTTAAGGGACCTTGTTGGACAGTGGAGGAAACCTAACCAGTAGCACACCAGGGTTTAAGGCTGTCTCAGTGGGTGGGCATTGCATCCTGGGATTGGCTATAAATCCAGAGGGGGCATGTGACAGGGTTTCTTTTGGCGGGAGAAAAGTCCCAGGAGGAGGTGGACGGCTGTCTCTCCTGCTGATGTGAGGAAGGTGGTTTAGGCAGTCGGCCTGTTGAACCAGGTGTGGAGCTGGGCTGCAGAGGATCCAGTGTGCTGACTAGTGGAGCTGTTGGGCAGAAGACTTTGGGAAAAACAGTATCGTGAATACTGAGGGATCTGCTCAAGGGTCTGCCTAGGAGAGGAGATCACTCCAGAGAAGTCAGGGGATTAGGGAGCCAGCTCACACAGATTGTTACAGGAAAGGGGGTGCCAAGTAGTTAACCCTGAAGATTAGGGACAAAGGGGGTGCCAGGAAGGGCCCTGAAGTTGTTCAGCATTACAGTCTACCTCAGAGCAGTGTCGGCTGGTGCTCAAAATTTATGGGGGGGGGGGTGCAAAAAGAAAAATGTAATAGGTATTGCTTTGCGTCAAAAAACGCAGTAAAAAAATTGCGTGACTTTGAAGTCATGGTACAGGCATGGCACAGGTGATGGTATAGGCATGGCACAGGTGATGGTACAGGAGATGGTATAGGCATGGCACAGATATGGTATAGGCATGGCACAGATATGGTATAGGCATGTCACAAGTCATGGTACAGGAGATGGTATATGCCCCCTTTCAATGCAGAGACCAGCGTACATGCCCCCTTTCAATGCAGTGACCAGCGTACATGCCCCCTTTCAATGCAGTGACCAGCGTACATGCCCCCTTTCAATGCAGAGACCAGCGTACATGCCCCCTTTCAATGCAGAGACCAGCGTGCGTGCCCCCTTTAATGCAGAGATCAGCGTGCGTGCCCCCTTCAATGCAATGAACACTGTGCTATGCCCCCTTCAATGCAATAAACACTGTGCTGTGCCCCCTTCAATGCAATAAACACTGTGCCCCCTTCAATGCAATGAACACTGTGCTGTGCCCCCACAATGCAGAGTTCAGCGTGCATGCCCCCTTCAATGCAACTGTGCTGTGCCCCCTTCAATGCAATGAACAATGTGCTGTGCCCCCTTCAATGCAATAAACACTGTGCTGTGCCCCCTTCAATGCAATAAACACTGTTCTGTGCCCCCTTCAATGCAATGAACACTGTGCTGTGCCCCCACAATGCAGAGTTCAGCGTGCGTGCCCCCTTCAATGCAACTGTGCTGTGCCCCCTTCAATGCAATGAACACTGTTCCGTGCCCCCATCAATGCAGAGTTCAGCGTGCGAGCCCCTTTCAATGCAGAGCGCCACAGCATTGTCCCCAATCACTGCAGAGCGCCACAGCATTGTCCCCAATCACTGCAGAGCACCACAGCATTGTCCCCAATGATTGCAGAGCGCCACAGCATTGTCCCCAATGATTGCAGAGTACCACAGCATTGTCCCCCAATGATTGCAGAGTGCCACAGCATTGTCCCCAATGATTGCAGAGTGCCCACAGCATTGTCCCCCAATGATTGCAGAGTGCCACAGCATTGTCCCCAATGATTGCAGAGTGCCCACAGCATTGTCCCCCAATGATTGCAGAGTGCCCACAGCATTGTCCCCCAATGATTGCAGAGTGCCACAGCATTGTCCCCCAATGATTGCAGAGTGCCCACAGCATTGTACCCCAATGATTGCAGAGTGCCACAGCATTGTCCCCAAATGATTGCAGAGTGCCACAGCATTGTACCCCAATGATTGCAGAGTGCCCACAGCATTGTCCCCCAATGATTGCAGAGTGCCACAGCATTGTACCCCAATGATTGCAGAGTGCCCACAGCATTGTGCATTAAGATAAAAACAACTCCTGTGTGCAGCAGCCCCCTTCAGCTCCCCTAATACTTACCTGAGCCCTGCCTTTATCCAGGATTATTGCAGGAGTGTCTAAGCTGCTTTTGGGCTCAACTCCTCATTGGCTGAGACAGCAGTGTGGCGCGATTGGCTCCCGCTGCTGTCAATCAAAATCATTCAGCCAATCAGGAGAGAGAGGGGAGGGGCCAGGTTATGGCTTCATGTTTGAATGGACACAGGGAGCTGTGACATGGCTCAGGTGCCCCCGTAGCAAGCTGCTTGCTGTGGGGGCACTCAACAGGAGAGAAGGGCCAAAAGAACCAAAGAGGGGCCGAAAAGAGGAGGATCTGGGCTGCTCTGTGCAAATCCACTGCAACAGAGCAGGTAAGTATAACATGTTTTTTTTTTTTTTTTTTTTTTTGTTAAACGGGACTTTAAAATCACTTTAAAGTATATTCACACCAGTTGCGGTGGGACTGTTATGTGTAGCTATTCCAGCAGAGTACCACTGCATGAAAAGTAAAAAAATGCCTTGTCTTTGGAATGTCCAGTTCACACCACTGCATTGCATGCAGTACTTTTTTCAGACAATCCCCCACCTTGTACTGCACAGTGGCCAATTGAAATTCATGACATGTCAGTGTGACATTTCAGTAAACTATGTTGAAAAAAAAAAAGGAATAGTACAATGCTCCGCAATCTACACAGCACATTTTAATGCAGCAGCTGGGGTGAATGAACCTTTGAGATAAAAGATACATAGTGGTGCAAGTAAAGGGCATGTTAAAACTTAATCATGTCCATGGGGCAGTCTTGAAGACTACCCTTGTTGTCCATGTGAAAGATGGGGTACAGTCTCTGGACTCGGGGCCAGCCTGGAGGGGAGCAGAAGCAATCTCCAAACATGTAATAAAAGCAGAGAAAACAGGCACCTCTGAGTAAGATTATAAAAGGTTTAATGTAACAGGGTACAATAAAAACTTACATTAAAGTAAGTAGATTAAGATGCATAAGTGATCCGGTGTCCGGGGTCTGCATGGGGCTGCCTCTTGGGTCAGAAAAATGCCTTGTGTCTTTTGGTCCTGTCCAGCAGGAAGTGATGATGGCATGGAGGGATGATTCCGAGGGCTGGACCGTAAGGTGAGCCGCATATCGCCTCTTCACCGCCTGTGAAATTCCTCTGAAAATAAATCTCTGTGCGGATTGCTTTTTAGAGGAGTGGCAGAGACTCAGAGCAGCAGAGGGAGAGACACTGGCAATAGTCAAGGGGAAGGTGGTGTTTATTGGACTCATCAATTTTCCAGCCTGTAGTCAGTGTATTCCAATATTCCACCCATACTCTTCCCATACACACAGAAAGCAGAGTATTGTGTGTGTGTGCCCATCAGGGAGTGGAGTATCAGCGGGACAGCTGGGGCAGACACAGCAGGGTTTGGATGGCTCATAAGGAGGCAGGTGAAACCATTGGCCTCTTCAGCATACTGTGTTATTCCAAATCCTGTCTCTCAATATCTCATTCACAGGATTTGTGTGAGTGAGATATTAAGTAACAGGATGTGCACATCCACAGACAACACAGTGACAGAGCACTGGCTCCCAGCCATGGACTCTCAGCTCGGCGCTGGGCGGAGCTGCCGCCGCCCAGACTGGAGATGATGACAACTTGGAGTCGGAAATGGCAGGCAGCAGTGTATGTGGACCACGCCACTGCTAACAAAAACTGCAGTTGAAGTTACTGTGCACAGACAGTGCAGTTTACCATGCCAACTCAGCACTGCCAGCTAGATCTGACCGGCCCAGATGGGGGCCCCAAGTGCAGCTGGGGCCCCTGGGCAGTGTCAAGGGGTGCCCAATAGATAAGACTGCCCTGCCCGAAACTCCAACAGAAAAGGTTTCCTGTGGGTATTTGAGCACCACCCACTGCTGGGCTCCAGAGGGAGTGGGCACTTATTTCTGACAGGTACCCTCTTCCACTTCTGCTTTTCTTGCCTAGGCAGGAATAGCGGAAGTTAGCTCCTTCACCGCCCACAACATCCTGGGACACATCACTTGATCCAGGAAGCTGCAGGAACTGTCTGCAAGAGCAACATGTCTTGTGCATGCATGAAGCAGAGCCGGCTGTGAAACAGCAGGAAATCATAGCTGGCTTCCTAAAGCCAACATAGTGTCACTGAGGACACGAAAACCAGCAAAGAATCACCCCGGGTGAAGACAATGATGGACTTCTGGACTGCTTAGTGTCTGTTTTTTTAAAGTCAGCGTTTCTCAGCATATTAACAAAACAGGGTCTCACAGATAGCAGGCTTGTACCCAAAGGTGGGGTGTCACCAGAGGCGTAACTAGAACCTTCAGGGTCCCGGTGCAAGAAACCATGAAGGGCCCCCCGGACCCCTGGCTGGGGCCCTTCCCTTCAAGCTTGGGACTCTTCCCACTGATCCTGGGGCCCTTTACTCTTGTTGCAGGGCCCTTTATTACGGTCTTGCAGCGGGACCCTTTCACAAGTTCTGCAGTGGGCCCCCTTCCTGCCATCTTGGGGCCTCTCCACGATGGTGGAATGCCAGGGCCCGGTCACAAGTATGACCTTTGCGATCCTAGAAGTTCACCCACTGGTGCCAGTACGTAGTTTTTATTTTTTGGTATTTTAAATGTATTATTTTTTTATCATTTTATTTTATTATTTTACAATGTCACTGGCTATGACTCTGTCCATTCAGAAAAGGAAGGAGCTGGTAAATTACATATTTACCGACCCCTTCCTGGTTCTCTATTGTGACACATCCCCTGCAGCAGCCTGCAGGAGAGGGAAGGGAGCACAGTTGGGGGGGGGGGGGGGACCAGCGGAACACACAGGGGCCCAGAGACTGCAGAACACAAGTGAACTGGATAGGAAGAGTGGCGGGGGGGGGGGCAGCATACAGAGGAACCAATCTCCTCCATTTTCCTTCTGCAGCTACAGGAGGAAAAAGGAGGACAGTGATTTCTCTACATGCTGCCCCTGCCACCCCTCCTGTCCAGATGTACAAGGGAGACGCACAGACCCCCTGGAGCATGGGGCCCGGTTGCAATTGCAACCCCTGCAACCCCTGTAGTTACGCCCCTGGGTTTCAAAGTCCCAGAGCTTTTAGAGGAGCTCCAGCAGGGCCCAGAAATATAAAAACTCCTACTCCTCCACCATGTGCCTTATGGTTACCTACATATAAATCCCTCTTGCAGGTTAGTTCATTCTTTTCTGTCCCTTAAATAGAACATAAACCATATAAGGGAGAGATATATTTCCCATCCGGGAGCCATCCTTGGTCTTGTGTTTTTGCCATAAGACTTTACATCTGATTTAATGGAATATGTCTAACTATAAGGCATCTTTATTTGCACATCAGGTTTGAGCGATAGCTATTGAAAGCTGTAATTAAATTATTCCAGCACTCTTGGGAAGTGTGATATCCATATAATTAATATATGACTCATTCAGGCAGTGGTCCCCATGATTACAAACATAAGAGAGACTGATTAGTTTACCATGAATTCTAAATAGCTTCCTGTTTGTTATTACACACATTCTTACATTTTCAGGGAGAAACGAGTCAATTTCTCCCTGCCGTTTCTGCTGAACATAAAAATTTCTAGAATTTAAAATAGGTAACAGAGAGGCATGCTGATTGTCTCGTATGCAGCAACCCGGTAATTTATAGACTGAGCCATTAATTCTATGTCTGTCATAGCTACAAAGATAAATAATTTGATTTTGACAGAATCCACAGGATGCTTTTGTCTGCTATCACAATGTCTTAAAATCAATTGTTCTAGTTTTACCAGGATGAGGGACAACTTGTCTTTAATAAGTTCAATACAAACTGGTAACAGCAAGTTATACAAGACCCTAACGGTGCATGTCTCTGTCTTGGGCATGGACAGTATGCAGACAAGCTATTTTTTCTAAGCGCAGGTATTCTTTTCTACTTATTCCCAACCAATAATTATATTATTACAAATTCTCAGTATTTTAGCATTTAGTTATTAAAAATCCATTATTAATATCACCGTGAAGAATTATTGTCTCTCATGTTTGGCAAAAAAAATCCTGGTAACATTATAAAATTGTTCTCAGTGTCCATAAACTACAGTTTTAGCCCTTGTTCGCATTATAAGCGGCTTGGAAATTGTGCGACTTCATCTGAACTGCATTTAAGTCCTACTTCAGGGGGGGCAACTTGAAAGACATCTGTGCGGGTTCATGCACAGATATCTATTGAAGTCGCCCCTGAAGTCGCCAAATGTAGCGCAGAAACTACTTTTGGAAATCGGTGCAGCGCCTCAGAGAGACGGTGCCATTGCAGGCAAATTGCATGTCAAATTGCACCTCTGTGAACGGGGGCTTATGGAGAAGACAGCACTCTTACCCTACGTTCACACCTATGCGTTTTTTAGTGCGTTTTGCAGTTTACAGAAACTCACTTCAGTCCATTTAACATGGTTTCCTATGGTACATGTTCACATATGGTGCAGCACTGCTGAATATTCAATACTGTGAACAACTCTTGTTAAATCGCAAAAGACAATAATAATGAGTCAATAAACATAATAAACATATAAATGTCTAAAGTGAAAGTCCTTTATAAATATATATTCTACCTCCGTGCTCAAATCTTCTTAAATAAATGCATTTGTGCCACCACCACCAGGTATATTGAACGCTCACCTCACTCCTATTAATAACAGGCTTGTTTTACAACTCCTGCCAGTCACTCTGAAGTGGATGTAAAACTTCCTTCCTTAGATCTAGTACTCCCGTCTGGGCCAATATTCCTCACACGGACCACATGTAACACAAAGGCAATTTCTATATTGCTCTCCATTTAAATAATTTATTAAGATGCCCCAATTAAAATACACTTACAAGAAATCAGATTCAAAGAGCATATATAAATCACCAAATGATCGTCAGACTGCATACCGCGTCATTCAGTTTTCGGCAGCTGTGTGACGCTCTGGACTGAACTCCTCCCTCCCATAGTAACTATTCAAGTGTCTCCTCAACAGTCTAAAAACTATGAGAACCTACCCATCTTTTCAGGACGTGCAGTTCATGTAAGCTCTACTCTCGTGGATCCTCATCTAATCCCACCAACTAAACCCACAATAGGATATATGCGGCACTCATAGTTCCCATCTGACTGCCTGAAAACCTTGAATGCCCTATCATATAATAAATCATATGGCAACCATACATTAAAATATACAATGGAGACAATGAATAAAACATATAATAGAAATATCTCAAACCCTCCCCATATGCCCATATACTAAAAGTACAAACCCGATTCCAAAAAATTTGGGACACTGTACAAATTGTGAGTAAAAAAGGAATGGACTAATTTACAAATCTCATAAACGTATATTTTATTCACAATGTAATATAGATAACATATCAAATATTGAAAGTGAGACATTTTTTTTATTTGGAAAAAAAAAGAAAGTGAGACATTTTGAAATGTCATGCCAAATATTGTCTCATTTTGGATTTCATGAGAGCTACTTATTCCAAAAAAAGTTGGGACAGGTAGCAATAAGAGGCCGGAAAAGTTAAATGTACATATAAGGAACAGCTGAAGGACCAATTTGCAACTTATTAGGTCAATTGGCAACATGATTGTGTATAAAAAGAGCCTCTCAGAGTGGCAGTGTCCCTCAGAAGTCAAGATGGGCAGAGGATCACCAATTCCCCCAATGCTGCGGCGAAAAATAGTGGAGCAATATCAGAAAGGAGTTTCTCAGAGAAAATTGCAAAGAGTTTGAAGTTATCATCATCTACAGTGCATAAAATCATCCAAAGATTCAGAGAATCTGGAACAATCTCTGTGCGTAAGGGTCAAGGCCGGAAAACCACACTGGATGCCCGTGATCTTCGGGCCCTTAGACGGCATTGCATCACATACAGGAATGCTACTGTAATGGAAATCACAACATGGGCTCAAGAATACTTCCAGAAAACACTGTCTAAAACTCAATAGGCCAAAAAAGAAGCCATATTTAAACATGATCCAGAATTTTTTTTCTCTGGGCCAAGGCTCATTAAAAATGGACTGTAGCAAAGTGGAAAACTGTTCTGTGGTCAGACGAATCTTGAAGTTCTTTTTGGAAAACTGGGACGCCATGTCATCCGGACTAAAGAGGACAAGGACAACCCAAGTTGTTATCAGCGCTCAGTTCAGAAGCCTGCATCTCTGATGGTATGGGGTTGCATGAGTGCGTGTGGCATGGGCAGCTTACACATCTGGAAAGGCACCATGAATGCTGAAAGGTATATCCAGGTTCTAGAACAACATATGCTCCCATCCAGATGTCGTCTCTTTCAGGGAAGACCTTGCATTTTCCAACATGACAATGCCAGATCACATACTGCATCAATTACAACATCATGGCTTCGTAGAAGGATCCGGGTACTGAAATGGCCAGCCTGCAGTCAGGGCCGGACTGGGAATAAAATTCAGCCCTGGAAAAAATGTCATACCAGCCCCATAGCATTATTATACCGGCCCAACAGCATAGCGCCATTATTTCCTTGTTCATAAAAGGGAAAACCATGCATTTTAAAGCAAATTTGAAGAGTGTATTATACATAGATAAGATAGATATGAAAGCATATAGGGCTTTATATATAAAAGAGCAAATTCTAGTTAAAAGTGGTAAAAGTGCGGACATGGTACAGGAGATGTCAGGGGCTGTGCGGACATGGTACAGGACATGTCAGGGGCTGTGTGGACATGGTACAGGACATGTCAGGGGCTGTGTGGACATGGTACAGGACATGTCAGGGGCTGTGTGGACATGGTACAGGACATGTCAGGGGCTGTGTGGACATGGTACAGGACATGTCAGGGGCTGTGTGGACATGGTACAGGACATGTTAGGGGCTGTGCTGACATGGTATAGGAGATGTCAGGGGCTGTGGAGACATGGTACAGGAAATGTCAGAGGCTGTGGAGACATGGTACAGGAGATGTCAGGGGCTGTGGAGACATGGTACAGGAGATGTCAGGGGCTGTGCGGACATGGTACAGGAGATGTCAGGGGCTGTGGAGACATGGTACAGGAGATGTCAGGGGCTGTGCGGACATGGTACAGGAGATGTCAGGGGCTGTGGAGACATGGTACAGGAGATGTCAGAGGCTGTGTGGACATGGTACAGGAGATGTCAGGGGCTGTGCGGACATGATACAGGAGATGTCAGAGGCTGTGCGGACATGATACAGGAGATGTCAGGGGCTGTGGAGACATGGTACAGGAGATGTCAGGGGCTGTGTGGACATGGTACAGGACATGTCAGGGGCTGTGGAGACATGGTACAGGAGATGTCAGGGGCTGTGGAGACATGGTGCAGGAGATGTCAGGGGCTGTGGAGACATGGTACAGGAGATGTCAGGGGCTGTGTGGACATGGTACAGGACATGTCAGGGGCTGTGGAGACATGGTACAGGAGATGTCAGGGGCTGTGGAGACATGGTGCAGGAGATGTCAGGGGCTGTGGAGACATGGTGCAGGAGATGTCATAGGCTGTGCGGACATGGTACAGGAGATGTCAGGGGCTGTGGAGACATGGTACAGGAGATGTCAGGGGCTGTGTGGACATGGTGCAGGACATGTCAGGGGCTGTGGAGACATGGTACAGGAGATGTCAGGGGCTGTGGAGACATGGTACAGGAGATGTCAGAGGCTGTGGAGACATGGTGCAGGAGATGTCATAGGCTGTGCGGACATGGTACAGGAGATGTCAGAGGCTGTGCGGACATGGTACAGGAGATGTCAGAGGCTGTGTGGACATGGTACAGGAGATGTCAGGGGCTGTGCGGACATGGTACAGGAGATGTCAGAGGCTGTGCGGACATGGTACAGGAGATGTCAGAGGCTGTGCGGACATGGTACAGGAGATGTCAGAGGCTGTGCGGACATGGTACAGGAGATGTCAGGGGCTGTGCGGACATGGTACAGGAGATGTCAGGGGCTGTGCGGACATGGTACAGGAGATGTCAGGGGCTGTGCGGACATGGTACAGGAGATGTCAGAGGTTGCAGACATGATGAGGGGAGTGGGATGAGTGGCAGCAGGGGTGGTGGTGAGGGGGGTGGAATCAGTGGAAGCGGTGGTGATGGTGAGGGGGGTGGGATAAGTGGCAGCAGGGGTGGTGGGATTGGTGGGAGCGGTGGTGGTGAGGGGGGTGGGATCAGTGGCATCAGGGGTGGTGGTGAGGGGGTTGGGATCGGTGGCAGCAGGGGTAGTGATGAGAGGGGTGGGATCAGTGGCAGCGGTGGTGGTGATGAGGGGGTGGGATCGGTGGCAGTGGTGGTGAGGGGGGTGGGAATCGGTGGCAGTGGTGAGGGGGGTGGGAATCGGTGGCAGTGGTGGTGGTGGTGAGGGGGGTGGGAATCGGTGGCAGTGGTGGTGGTGGTGAGGGGGGTGGGAATCGGTGGCAGTGGTGGTGGTGGTGAGGGGGGTGGGAATTGGTGGCAGTGGTGGTGAGGGGGGTGGGAATAGGTGGCAGTGGTGGTGAGGGGGGTGGGAATAGGTGGCAGTGGTGGTGAGGGGGGTGGGAATCGGTGGCAGTGGTGGTGAGGGGGGTGGGAATCGGTGGCAGTGGTGGTGAGGGGGGTGGGAATAGGTGGCAGTGGTGGTCAGGGGGGTGGGAATAGGTGGCAGTGGTGGTGAGGGGGGTGGGAATCGGTGGCAGTGGTGGGGAGGGGGGTGGGAATCGGTGGCAGTGGTGGTGAGGGGGGTGGGAATAGGTGGCAGTGGTGGTGAGGGGGGTGGGAATAGGTGGCAGTGGTGGTGAGGGGGGTGGGAATCGGTGGCAGTGGTGGTGGTGGTGAGGGGGGTGGGAATAGGTGGCAGTGGTGGTGAGGGGGGTGGGAATTGGTGGCAGTGGTGGTGGTGGTGGTGGTGAGGGGGGTGGGAATAGGTGGCAGTGGTGGTGAGGGGGGTGGGAATAGGTGGCAGTGGTGGTGAGGGGGGTTGGAATCGGTGGCAGTGGTGGTGAGGGGGGTGGGAATAGGTGGCAGTGGTGATGAGGGGGGTGGGAATTGGTGGCAGTGGTGGTGGTGGTGAGGGGGGTGGGAATAGGTGGCAGTGGTGGTGAGGGGGTGGGAATAGGTGGCAGTGGTGGTGAGGGGGGTGGGTATCGGTGGCAGTGGTGGTGAGGGGGGTGGGAATCGGTGGCAGTGGTGGTGGTGGTGAGGGGGGTGGGAATCGGTGGCAGTGGTGGTGGTGGTGAGGGGGGTGGGAATAGGTGGCAGTGGTGGTGGTGGTGAGGGGGGTGGGAATAGGTGGCAGTGGTGGTGAGGGGGTGGGAATAGGTGGCAGTGGTGGTGAGGGGGGTGGGAATCGGTGGCAGTGGTGGTGGTGGTGAGGGGGGTGGGAATCGTTGGCAGTGGTGGTGAGGGGGGTGGGAATCGTTGGCAGTGGTGGTGAGGGGGGTGGGAATCGTTGGCAGTGGTGGTGGTGGTGAGGGGGGTGGGAATCGGTGGCAGTGGTGGTGAGGGGGGTGGGAATCGTTGGCAGTGGTGGTGAGGGGGGTGGGAATCGGTGGCAGTGGTGGTGGTGAGGGGAGATTGGTGGCAGTGGTGATGGGGGGTGCCATCCTCCCCATCGCCACTGCTTCCCCCCATCCTATTAGGGAGAAGATCTGTGGTGGTCTGGTGGAGGTCGGAGGATGGGATCAATAATTGCACTGCAGTCTGCTGATTTTTTAGTACTAACTTGGTCAGACAGTCGGACTCGATTCCCCGGGTGCTGGGCTGCTGGGCTGGCGTCCATGTAGTGGGTCCCTCGGCGCCGTCACCGTGACCGTCCGTCTTGCTGACAGACTCAGTCACATGATCCACCGCCGGCCGGCGCCGCGCAGCCGCTCTGACGTCATGCCGCTCATAGCGGCTGACATAGTACGGACTTCACCAGGGATGCAGCAGCCATCACAGCGCGGCCGCGGGGCGGTCCCAATAGCGGCCGCGTCTTAAAGCGGCCACAATAGCGGCCGCGTCTTAAAGCGACCACAATAGCGGCCGTGTCTTAAAGCGGCCACAATAGCGGCTGCGTCTTAAAGCGGCCACAATTTTAAAGCGGCCCCAGGGCCGGCGGCCCACCAGGAAATTTCCCGGTATCCCGGTAGGCCAGTCCGGCCCTGCCTGCAGTCCAGATCTTTCACCCATAGAAAACATTTGGCGCATCATAAAGAGGAAGATGAGACAAAGAAGACCTAAGAGAGTTGAGCAACTAGAAGCCTGTATTAGACAAGAATGGGACAACATTCCTATTCCTAAACTTGAGCAACTTGTCTCCACAGTCCCCAGACGTTTGCAGACTGTTATAAAAAGAAGAGGGGATGCCACACAGTGGTAAACATGGCCTTGTCCCAACTTTTTTGAGATGTGTTGATGCCATGGAATTTAAAATCAACTTATTTTTCTCTTAAAATTATAAATTTTCTCAGTTTAAACATTTGATATGTCATCTGTGTTGTATTCTGAATAAAATATTGAAATGTAAAACTTCCACATCATTGCAATCTGTATTTGTTCACAATTTGTACTCCAACTTTTTTGGAATCGGGTTTGTACATAGCGATAAAAGTCTATAGGGATGCATTTGTTGAACATAAAAAAAATTAAATAAAATATAATTAAGTTATAAAATAAATAAAAAAAAATACCTTCTCATGGATATAATCCCTTACTACACATATGTTCAATAATATGCCCCTATAATTCCACAAGAACACTAAATATCTGCATATGAATATAAAATGACACCTCTACTAGGACCACCATATCTCTAATTAATAGCCATTCCCACAGAAATCTATACTACAAATACATAATAATTATTACTAATAAAACAATTTAAGTAAAAATCGATGTTGAGACCTCTAGGAACTAATACATGTGTCTGATAAATCTGGAAAGATTCACGTTGGCTTAGGTACCGTATAAAATTACATCCCCTCCAATGATGTTTGACTTTCTCTATACCCCCAAACTTAAAGCATTTAGGATTCCTACCATGGCATTCTCTAAAATATTTGGGGACATTATGGGCCTTTTTAATGTTATTTAGATGTTTACGTATCTGCACCTGTAAGGGTCTGGTATGGATTTTGGGGGGCCCCAAGCCATCTTTTTTTTTATCTTGGCATGGGGGTGTCCCCGACAAATTCAAACCAGACCCAAAGTTTTTTTTTGCCAGCTATTTTATATTTTTTTTTTTACATTCAGCTGTCAGTGGGGTAAAACACAAAATGCATGAAAACTGCATGCAAAAAAGCATGAAAAATTAAAGTTCAAAAATGCAGAACATACTGCAAAACGTACCTGAAAAACGCATCAGGCGCAGATGTGAACCTAGACTTAGTGCCAATACTTTTCCCAGGCATTCGATCACAGGATTATCCAAGATTCTATTAAGTCCCCATTGAAAGTCCCTACTTCCTTTTGGGCTACCGGATGGTCAGGATGTGGAAATGAGATTCCTTTGGTTCTGCATGTGGAAAAGGTGCCTTTCAAGGGGGGCTTTGAGATCCCTCCTTGCAAGTTTTCCCCCAATGTTGACAGGCACACCTGCTGCCCTTCCTTTCCTTTCCTGGCCACCCACACTGCACATAACGGTCTGGCTATAATTTTAAAGAAAAAAAATGATAGATAGATAGATAGATAGATAGATAGATAGATAGATAGATAGATAGATAGATAGATAGATAGATAGATAGATAGATAGATAGATAGATAGATAGATAGATAGATAGATAGATAGATAGATAGATAGATAGATAGATAGATAGATAGATAGATAGATAGATAGATAGATAGATAGATAGATAGATAATGTAGCACTACTCCCTTGGGAGCTGCTGGTTAAGGATTCCCCTTAGCAACAACTTGACAATAAAGTATGTTCAAAGTACTTGGCACAGTCAGAAAACAGTCTAGGGGTTTTGTTTTTTTTGCAGTTTTATTTGAGAACTTGGATAGGAGAAGGGATGAGTGGGATACTCCAACTGAATAAACTATGCACAATTGCTGGGACTTTCTTTTTAGCTGAAAGCGGCGAGGTCACGGCTTCACCTTGCCATTAAAGTGAAGAAGTGTATTAAATGCTGGGGGAGAGATCTCCCGAAAGCGAAACCCACAGCTGGAACCTGAGGTGTGCAGGTAGGTGCTGGGGTTGGAAAAAAAGAAAAAGAAAGAAAAAGACAAAGGGGAAAGGGGAAGAAGACGGGGAGGAGCAAAAATAGGGGGGGAGGACCAAAAAGGGGGACAGAGGGGAATGGGACGGAGAAAGGAAAAACAGGTAAGGGGGGAGAAAGAAGGGGGTAGGAAAAGGGGAAGAAAGGGGAAAAAAAAAGGGGGGGATAGAGAGGAAGACAAAAACAGAAACAGCGTACCCCGAAGGGTAAAGAGTAGAACAAGAGGGCTAGTGGGACTTTCAAGGTACCAGGTATTCAAAATGATAAAGACATAGTTAAAAACATGAAATATTTATTGACATAACATTTTTAAAAAAACAAAAAACAAACAATACAACATTGATACATATGATTCTGACATATACAGACGTAAATGTGTAAGACACAAGGCGAGAGATAAATGATGGTAATAAATGGGTCCAATGCTGAACATCAAACCATTCCCGACATGTTTCGCGGGCAGCAGTGCACCGCTTCTTCAGGGGAATAAAAACACATAAGTGTGCAATGCCTTTTAGTATCCTGTGTAATACAGCAACAACAAGAACATTTTGTTATTGGTTCAAATATATATGTAAGTATATATAATATCAAGTATAGAGTGCATGCAACTGTGAGATATCGAGGTACATCCGAGACCACCACCACATAGGAACCCACCACCAAATCGACCAAATGGAAGTGCACCCAGAGGAAAAACGCCTCCCCAGCGGATGTGGAGGGGCATATACGGCAGGACAGGGGTGTATGTGAAGAAGGACTAAAAAATCCATCATCACCCAAGAAGGGGAGAGGTAGAAGAAAAAATCTTTATAAAAAAGTTTTTTACTGTATATACCTTAATTCGTGTCTGCAATGGACACAATCACATAACCAAAAGCATAAAAAATGTGTCAGAAGCGGGAGGGCTCATGCAGAGCGGTCATGTTGGAATCCCCACGTGGGATATTATTCTGTTGGAATAGAGGTTTACACTTAACTATGGATAGAGTAAATTAGAGGGGGAATGTGATTTTTGGAAGAACAGGAAGCTTTACCTGTGTAATGGTGGATGTGCTATTTCTGAAAAGGATCGTACCGTAAAGTATAGTACGGCCCAAATATAGGCTCTCAGTTTTGTACCATTGAATCGGGGGAGAGAATGCCATCCATTCAACGCTTCTATAGAGCATAGTAAAAAAAGGGAGGGGAAAGATTAGAAGTTATTGAGTCAATCCATTCCCAAGTCCTCTTTACAGGATGATGTAAATAGAAAACCTTACCCTCGTGGGACCGCCGTGCGAATGAACGCCAACTCCCGACTGAACGCTGCAAACTGATCCCGCCTATTATGGCCCTCAACCCGACGCCAAACTGCGCATGACGTCATGCGCAGTGTGGGCGGGTCAGGTCCTCAACCGCGCGCGCATCCACGGAGGGTGCGCGCGCAGTGTCGTTCTATTGCTGGGCCACAGAGCGGCGGCCCCGAACGACCACAACAGCGCCGGGCAGACAGGAAGTGTCAGGCCAGCGATGTGCGCGAGGACCACACATCCGCTGGGAAGTCCGGGAGCGCACCATCAGGTGGACGGAGGGGGAACTGCAGTGGAAGGTGGAAATTCGGATGTAGATCGATACACAAGGAACATGACATATAAAAACAGAGAATTCAAGAATACATGTAAATAAACAAAAAAGAAAGAACAAAAAACACCTAATGAATATTTATCTTGTGTATGAGGTTATAGATCTATGTTCAGACATTGATTACACTAGAAACCTATGGGGGATACTGAGTCCCACATAGTTTCTGTGTAAATAAACAAATTCCCAAAAAGAGGGAAAAAGACATGCGAAAGAGCAAATAACAATCATCTTACTGGATGCTTCAGCCATATGCAATATTAAATCTGAGAGAGACAAAAAATATATATAGAGATTTCAAATAAATACGGACTAATTTTGAAAGGGAGCAGTCCTTCCACTGATGGAGTGACTGAGAACTTACCAGTCTCCAGGGCCGCAGCCGCGACATCACGGGGAGTGGACGGTCAAACAAGGACTGTATGGTGCAGAGCAAGGGCCCTTTTAAATTTATATTCGATGACGACAGAAAGCAAAAAAATTTAGAAAAACAACTAGCCGAACAGACCAAGCACTTCACCATGGCTGAGAGCCGGGCCATAAAAGATCTAGTCTTGTTATATGAAGAAGGCAATCCCGAGGTTGTTTCCATCATTGACTCTACAGACTCACCTGATGAAACTCCTCCCTCTACTTCAAAAAATTTATCCAGCAAGATCTTCAAACCAAAATCTGAAAAATTCCCAGATCTATCCACCAACGCTAACATTTGGACTTTTGTCCAACGTGTATCTAGAGATTTAAAAACTACAACGCTACCCTCGATTCCAAAAAATCTAACTTCAGACCAGACTCTAGCCCTAGTATCACTCCAAAACAATAAAGAGATTTTAATAAAACCATCAGACAAAGGGGGCAACATAGTTATTATGTCCCCCCTCCAGTATGAGACAATGTGTTTAGAAGTTCTATGCAACCGGGAATGGTATCTCCCCATTGAATCTGATTGCATTCAGGACTTCATCTGTGAATATAAATCCCTATGCATTGAGGCCTTCATGCAGGGCCTCATAGACATGGACACATTCAACTTTTTGTCAAATAAATATCCTAAAACCCCCACCTTTTACACCTTGCCCAAGGTGCATAAGAGCCTTACACATCCTCCTGGTAGACCAATTGTTTCCGGCAACGAGTCGCTCACGGAGCATGCCAGCAAATTCGTGGACTCGTTTCTATTACCCCACGTTTTGGCACTCCCTTCTTATATCAGGGACACTACTGATCTTCTTAAACACCTCGAGGGGGTTCAGGTCCCTCCGGATGCCCTGCTTGTAGCAATTGATATTGAAGCATTATACTCCAGTATCCCGCACGACCAGGGCATCCGGATGGCCGAATCATTCCTCAAGGAACAGGATCATAGATCCTGGCCCTTGATGGACTTTGTCCTCAAATTGTTGAGATTTATTCTCACTAGAAATTATTTTATCTTTTTGGAACAAATATACTTGCAGATCCAGGGGGTGGCTATGGGCACTTGCTGCGCTCCCTCATACGCCAACCTCTATCTGGGCGCCTGGGAGAGGCTGATCTTTTCAGACGAGAGAATGGAACAGTGGATGTCTTATATTTTGATTTGGTATAGGTTCATTGACGACCTGTTGATTATATGGACAGGTTCAGTAGATGAACTTTCATTATTTCTGGAAGCCATCAACAACAATAATTTAAATCTCAAATTCACATACACATTTGACAAACACTTGATCCCATTCCTAGATCTGAACATCGGCCTCTCCCCGGAGGGACTCATAGATACAGATCTTTACCGAAAACCCAGTGCGGGTAATACCATACTTAACGCAACAAGTGCCCATCCTGCCCCCTTGATCGCTAGTATTCCCTTTGCCCAGTATCTCAGGCTCCGCAGGAATTGCTCTGCGGAAGCCAAATACCGTGTCCAGGCTGGCCTGCTGCGTGAGCGACTCCTTGCCAGAGGATATTCTAAGACGCTGCTTAGAAAAGCCTACAACAAGGCTAACACCCATTCTAGAGCCGAGTTGTTATACAAAACTACCACAAAAAAAGATGACAATAATGTCAGGTTTATCACCACATACTCTGCACATGATGACATTTTACGAAATATTTTAAAACGTCACTGGCCGATTCTCACCCAAGATCTTACCTTGAACAAATATCTAAATACCAGACCTAGTCTGGTATTCAGGCGATCCACGTCTCTCCGTGATTGTTTAACCAAAAGTCATTACACAAATACAACCACCAATACAGGCCTCAAAAAAGGCACATATCGATGTGGGGCGTGTAATAAATGCCCTTGGGTTAAAGTCGGAACGGGTATCCGCTTGCCCAGTGGGAAATGGCTCCATTCCAAACATTATGCCGACTGCAACACTCATGGGGTGATCTACCTCATGATGTGTTGCTGTGGGGCATTCTATGTCGGCAAAACCATTAGAAAATTGAGTAAACGCATAGATGATCACCTGTACCATTCTGATGGGGGCACCATACAAACCAGCGTAACACGTCACATAGGATTTCGACATAAGTATGATAATTCAGTGGTTTCGTTCTTCGTCTTGGAGGTCATTCCCCAGGACCCCCGAGGGGGAAACTGGGACAAACGCATTTTACAAAGGGAATCCTACTGGATAGAATCCCTAGAGGCTACGATACCTCCTGGAATCAATGAGGTCCTGACCTACAAACCTTTTTTAGGCCAGTAATTCCCTCCCCTCTCCTTTCTCCAATCCCTTCGATTTGGAATATCATTGAGTCTTATTCAGGTGAGCTGCCTAGCATCCCGGCCCTTGCTCTGCACCATACAGTCCTTGTTTGACCGTCCACTCCCCGTGATGTCGCGGCTGCGGCCCTGGAGACTGGTAAGTTCTCAGTCACTCCATCAGTGGAAGGACTGCTCCCTTTCAAAATTAGTCCGTATTTATTTGAAATCTCTATATATATTTTTTGTCTCTCTCAGATTTAATATTGCATATGGCTGAAGCATCCAGTAAGATGATTGTTATTTGCTCTTTCGCATGTCTTTTTCCCTCTTTTTGGGAATTTGTTTATTTACACAGAAACTATGTGGGACTCAGTATCCCCCATAGGTTTCTAGTGTAATCAATGTCTGAACATAGATCTATAACCTCATACACAAGATAAATATTCATTAGGTGTTTTTTGTTCTTTCTTTTTTGTTTATTTACATGTATTCTTGAATTCTCTGTTTTTATATGTCATGTTCCTTGTGTATCGATCTACATCCGAATTTCCACCTTCCACTGCAGTTCCCCCTCCGTCCACCTGATGGTGCGCTCCCGGACTTCCCAGCGGATGTGTGGTCCTCGCGCACATCGCTGGCCTGACACTTCCTGTCTGCCCGGCGCTGTTGTGGTCGTTCGGGGCCGCCGCTCTGTGGCCCAGCAATAGAACGACACTGCGCGCGCACCCTCCGTGGATGCGCGCGCGGTTGAGGACCTGACCCGCCCACACTGCGCATGACGTCATGCGCAGTTTGGCGTCGGGTTGAGGGCCATAATAGGCGGGATCAGTTTGCAGCGTTCAGTCGGGAGTTGGCGTTCATTCGCACGGCGGTCCCACGAGGGTAAGGTTTTCTATTTACATCATCCTGTAAAGAGGACTTGGGAATGGATTGACTCAATAACTTCTAATCTTTCCCCTCCCTTTTTTTACTATGCTCTATAGAAGCGTTGAATGGATGGCATTCTCTCCCCCGATTCAATGGTACAAAACTGAGAGCCTATATTTGGGCCGTACTATACTTTACGGTACGATCCTTTTCAGAAATAGCACATCCACCATTACACAGGTAAAGCTTCCTGTTCTTCCAAAAATCACATTCCCCCTCTAATTTACTCTATCCATAGTTAAGTGTAAACCTCTATTCCAACAGAATAATATCCCACGTGGGGATTCCAACATGACCGCTCTGCATGAGCCCTCCCGCTTCTGACACATTTTTTATGCTTTTGGTTATGTGATTGTGTCCATTGCAGACACGAATTAAGGTATATACAGTAAAAAACTTTTTTATAAAGATTTTTTCTTCTACCTCTCCCCTTCTTGGGTGATGATGGATTTTTTAGTCCTTCTTCACATACACCCCTGTCCTGCCGTATATGCCCCTCCACATCCGCTGGGGAGGCGTTTTTCCTCTGGGTGCACTTCCATTTGGTCGATTTGGTGGTGGGTTCCTATGTGGTGGTGGTCTCGGATGTACCTCGATATCTCACAGTTGCATGCACTCTATACTTGATATTATATATACTTACATATATATTTGAACCAATAACAAAATGTTCTTGTTGTTGCTGTATTACACAGGATACTAAAAGGCATTGCACACTTATGTGTTTTTATTCCCCTGAAGAAGCGGTGCACTGCTGCCCGCGAAACATGTCGGGAATGGTTTGATGTTCAGCATTGGACCCATTTATTACCATCATTTATCTCTCGCCTTGTGTCTTACACATTTACGTCTGTATATGTCAGAATCATATGTATCAATGTTGTATTGTTTGTTTTTTGTTTTTTTAAAAATGTTATGTCAATAAATATTTCATGTTTTTAACTATGTCTTTATCATTTTGAATACCTGGTACCTTGAAAGTCCCACTAGCCCTCTTGTTCTACTCTTTACCCTTCGGGGTACGCTGTTTCTGTTTTTGTCTTCCTCTCTATCCCCCCCTTTTTTTTTTCCCCTTTCTTCCCCTTTTCCTACCCCCTTCTTTCTCCCCCCTTACCTGTTTTTCCTTTCTCCGTCCCATTCCCCTCTGTCCCCCTTTTTGGTCCTCCCCCCCTATTTTTGCTCCTCCCCGTCTTCTTCCCCTTTCCCCTTTGTCTTTTTCTTTCTTTTTCTTTTTTTCCAACCCCAGCACCTACCTGCACACCTCAGGTTCCAGCTGTGGGTTTCGCTTTCGGGAGATCTCTCCCCCAGCATTTAATACACAAACTAGGGATGTGGTACCTCTTGTTTACAATGTTTACTACAAACACACTTTCAATTTAAAGTGAAGAAGTGAAGAACTTTTTGAACTGTACTGCACTGTGAATTACTCTTCAGGGTCCTACTTGGCACCCCCTTTGTCCCTACTCTTCAGGGCTCTACACGGCACCCCTTTTTCTGTAACACTCTGTGTGAGCTTGTCCCTTGATCCCCTGACTTTCGTTGGAGTGGTCCCCCTTCCTGGGCAGACCCTTTGGCAAGTCCCTTTGTACTCATGGACACTGTTTTTCTCGAGAGACTCTGCCAGCAGCTCCACCGTCAGCTTCACTGGATTCTCTGCAGCACAGCTCCACACATGGTTCACTAGGCCGACTACCTAAGACCACCTTCCTAATACACAGCAGGAGGAGTCCTCCTGGCATGCAGCTGTCTGCCTCCTCCTGGGATTCTGCTTCCCGCCAAAGACCCCCTGTCATATGTCGTCATATGTCCCCTCAGCTTTTATGAACAATCCCAGGATGCATTTCAAGAATGCCTTCCCACTGGGACTCCCATAAAAGCCAATGTGTCACTGGCTTGGTTTCCTCCACTGTCCAACAAACTCCCTCATTGGATACAGTGGGGACACTCCCTCAGACCCAGTGAATCACACATGGAAACATGTGACAGGCAACCTAATAGATCAGGCTCCCCTGATAAACAGAAGGAGCAATAGATGCTTTTTCCTAGCACCTACCTACCTAGGAGGGTAGGCGATAGATAGATAGATAGATAGATAGATAGATAGATAGATAGATAGATAGATAGATAGATAGATAGATAGATAGATAGATAGATAGATAGATAGATAGATAGATAGATAGATAGATAGATAGACACATAGTTACATAGTTAGTGAGGTTGAAAAAAGACATCAGTCCATCCAGTTCAACCTATGATGTGTGTGTTTGCTGTTAACCGTACATTGTATACCATTGTATGTTGTGGTCTTTAAGGTGCCCGTCTAATAGTTTTTTGAAACTATCGATGCTCCCTGCTGATTCGACTGCTTGTGGAAGAGAATTCCACACCTTTACCGCTCTGACAGTGAAGAACCCCTTACGTATTTCAAGGTTTTTCCTCTAGTTTTAGTGAGTGGCCACGTGTCTTATTGTATTCCCCTTCTTGGAAAAGTTTGTTCCTTATGCTAGGCTCATCACCAGTACAGTATTTATACATTGATATCCTCCCTCAAGCGTCTCTTCTCCAGAGAGAATGGGTTCAGTGCTTGTAGTCTTTCCTCATAGCTGATGTCCTCCATTCCCCTAATTATTTTTGTTGCCCTTCTCTGGACTCTCTCCAGTTCCAGCACATCCTTCCTGAGGACCGGTGCCCAGAACTTGACAGCATACTCCAGATGAGGCCGGACCAGAGTCTTGTAGAGTGAGAGAATAATTCCTTTATTTCTGGAGTGAATCCCCTTTTTTATACATGCCAATATTTTGTTGGCTTTGCTTGCAGCGGCTTGGCATTGCATTGTCAAGCCTGTTGTCCACTAGTACCCCCAGGTCCTTTTCCATCTTAGATTCACTCAGAGGTTTCCCCCCTAGTGAGTAGCTTGCTTTCGTGTTTCTGACGCCCAAGTGCATTACTTTACATTTTTCAACATTAAACCTCATCTGCCATGTAGTTGCCTACCCCATTATTTTGTTCAGGTCTGCTTTTAAGGTTTCCACATCCTGCATAGAAGATATTGGCATACTTAGTTTAGTATCATCTGCAAATACCGAGATTGTGCTAGATATCCCCTCCTCTAGATAACTTATGAATAAATTAAACAGGATTGGTCCCAGGACAGAACATTGGGGGATCCCACTTTCCACACCCGCCCAATACGAGTACTCCCCATTTATCACCACACTCTGGACTTTACCCTGGAGCCAGTTCTCTATTCAGGTACTCACCCTATAGTCCATACCTACGTACCTTAGTTTGTACAGTAACCGTTTCTGGGAAACTGTGTCAAATGCCTTTGCAAAGTCCAGATACACCATATCCACAGGCTTTCCTTTATCTAGATGGCCACTCACTTTATCGTAGAAGGTTCATAGATTGGTCTGGCAAGAACGATTTTTCATGAAACCATGCTGATTACTACTTACAATACCATTTTCATTACTAAAGTCTTGTATGTGGTCCCTTGACATCCTCTCCAAAATCTTGCAGACTACTGATGTTAGGCTGAAAGGTCTATAGTTACCCGGGATATATCTCGACCCTTTTTTAAAGATAGGTACCACGTTGGCTTCTTTCCAATCAGCTGGCACCATACCCGTCTGTAGACTATCCTTAAAGATCAAGAATAATGGTCTGGCAATCACCTGGCTGAGCTCTTTAAGAACCCTCGGGTGCAAGCCATCCGGTCCCGGTGATTTATTTATCTTAAGTTTCTCTAGTTTAGTTTTAAGTCTATCTTCTGTTAGCCATGGGGGTACTTCCTGAGGTGTATTATTTAGTTTAGCATTACAAGCTGAGTTAGTGTAGCCCCCCAATTCATTTGTGAAGACTGAAGAGAAGAAATTATTTAATACTTTCGCCTTCTCTCTGTCCTTTGTGGCCAGATTTCCTTTGTCGTCTTTCATGGGGCCAATGTGTTCTGGCCTCGCTTTCTTAGTATTTATATACTTAAAGAATTTCTTGGGGTTCTTTTTACTCACTTCTGCTATATGTCTCTCGTGTTCTATTTTAGCCACCTAGATAGATAAATAGATACATTGTGGGGGCAAAAAGGTTTCTATCTACCAGGAACAGCCCCCCCCCCCCCCCCCTGTCTTTCCCAACAACAAAAAACATTCCATTGCCCGAGTCAATTAATATTCCAAATTTAACAAAAAAACATATACAAGCAATACCTTCTGTTTGTGAAATATATCAAAGGTTTTCTTAGGAAAAGAGACATGCAAAACACTTACTGTGTATTGTCAGACAATTATATTGTCAAAATTAAACACAATCCACAGAGATCTAATTATACCAAAATGTGCATACTATTTAAAGGACAAAGTCTGGAGATAAGTGAACTACATAACTGATGTATATTTCTCAGTACGTTATAACAAGATTAAAAAAACATTCAAAAGTATTGTGAAGTGAACGTAGACCTTCATGAACTCTGAGAACAAACTGTGTTATTTTGTCTAAAAGAAACATAACGTGTTGCAGTTCTTTAAATATCATGGCTGTGAGCATGCTGTTTGGCTTTTGGCACAAAATCAGCTGCTGATAAAGGGAATAAGGCTAATTCCATGTTAAAGTATTACTAAACCCGCAACAGTAAAACCAGCCTGTATATGCAGCAAAGCAGGCTTGTTATACTCACTGTGTAGGGGTTAATCTTTTGCATTGTGTAAAAAGGCTGTTTGATCCTGTCTTCTCTGATCCTCCCCTTCTTTCACTGTCCCCAATCTATCTGCTGAAAGAACAGAGGCTAGAGGACAAGCTGTACATGCTTAGTTTGGTGTGTATTGCTAGAGAGTTTATTTTTTCTTTGGAGGGTGCATGTGATCAGCACAGGGCCAATCAGCACTGTCCAGACAGAGGGTCAGGGGTCCCGCAGCCTCAGAGGACAATGAAAACTCCTCCTACAGGTTTTACTAGACACTGATAGAAGTCACACGACTGCTATATACTGCTGATGAGAAAAGCCATTTAGCAGTTTATATTTACTAAAACTACTAAATTTCCATTCTGTGTACTGTAGGAGACCAGATATAGTGAATGCAGGGCCCTGGGTTTAGTAACACTTTAAGCCAGGGGCGTAACTACAGGGGTTGCAGGGGTTGCAATCGCAACCGGGCCCCATGCTCAAGGGGGCCCATGTGGCTCCCCTGTACACCTGAATAGGAGGGGCGGCGGGGGCAGCATGTAGAGAAATCACTGTCCTCCTTTTTCCTTCTGTAGCTGCAGGAGGAAAATGGAGGAGATTGGTTCCTCTGTATGCTGCCCCCGCCACTCCTCCTATCCAGTTTACTTGTGTTCTGCTGTCTCTGGGCCCTGTGTGTTCCCCTGCCCCCCCCCCCCCCCACTGTGCTCCCCTCCCTCTCCTGCCGGCTGCTACAGGGGATATATCACAATAGAGAACCAGGAAGGGGTCGGTAAATATGTAATTTACCAGCTCCTTCCTTTTCTGAATGGACAGAGTCATAGTCAGTGACATTGTAAAAAAAATTAAATCAAATTATAAAAAATAATACAATTAAAATACCAAAAAATAAAAACTACCGACACCAGTGGGTGAACTTCCAGGATCGCAAAGGTCACACTTGCGACAGGGCCCTGGCATTCCACCACCGTGGGGAGGCCCCAAGATGACAGGAAGGGGACCCACTGCAGAACTTGTGAAAGGGTCCCGCTGCGGGACCGTAATAAAGGGCCCCGCAACGAGAGTAAAGGGCCCCAGGGCACCATGGGTCCAGGGGGCCCTTCATGGTTTCTTGCACCGGGGCCCTGAAGGTTCTAGTTACGCCTCTGCTTTAAGCCCCAAAACAAAAATGTAATAGATTTCAGCTTACTAATCCTTAACATGGTGGCTGCATTAGTTTGCTGTTTTTTCCTTTTGATTCTGGTGATTGTAAAGGCAGAAGGTTTTTTTTTTTATCTTAATGCATTCTATGCATTAAGATAAAAAGCCTTCTGTGTGTAGCAGCCGCTCCAGCCCCCCCTAATACTTAGCTGAGCCCCATCTCTGTCCAGAGATGTCCACGAGTCCCTTGGCAGTCCGGGACTCTCCTTTCTGTTTGGCTGAGACACAGCAGTGGCACCATTGGCTCCCACGGCTGTCAATCAAAGTCAGTTAACCAATCAGGAGAGAGAGGGCCGAACAGTAGTTCTGTGTCTGAATGGACACACAGAGCTGCAGCTCATCTCAGGTGCTCCCAGAGCAAGCTGCTTGCTATGGGAGCACTTGGTAGGAGGCAGGGGCCAGGAGCTAAAAAAAAATGTAAAATTCAAGACTTGCGTGGATGTAAGAAGATGTTCCCCGTTGCTTTGTGTTTTGTCACATTAGGAAACCTATTGGTGTGCATAGTAAGCCATGTTGGAACGCATGGCGCATGCGCAGTAAGTAGTTCTCCTCCGAACGTCACTTCCGGTTGTAGAATCTGATAGGTAGCGCTATTCTGATAGAACACCTGCTCTAGTGGTTTAGCTACAGCTTCATAAATCACAGGAAATGTCTAATTTGACTTTTGCAAATTAGAAAAGTCACTGGTGCATATGTGTTATCTATAGTAAATCAGCCTCGTGATTTTTGTAAGCATCTTTACATAACCCTAAGGGCTGAAAATTTTCCATAAATAAAGGAGAGTTTAGCAAAGGATATTACTAATTCTTTGGTGTGGAGAAGAGAGAGAATATAATGGTCATTGTGGGGTACATAACCTGACATGGGGACAGGACCTCTCAATGGAGTTTATCATCAGTCAGAGGGGGGTGTCAGTCTTCTAATATCTATATCTTCTAATTCTATATAATACACACCAATGCTGCATATAGTCACAATACAATATATAGTCACAATATAGAGAATAATTCTTGGGCAACAAGTGATTCAATTGGTGAGATACCTGGGGCCTGTGTTGGTGGGCTTTTGTTTTATTCAATTTGGTTTTGCATTTCCCTAGAAATTCATAGGAATGCCAAACCATACATTATGTGGGTCATATGCACACTGGACATTACTCTGAGCTTGTCTGTGTGCTGGTAACGTGCATGAGCATGAACTTGTCTGTGTGCTGGTAACGTGCACGAGCATTAGCTGTATGGGAATGAGCAGTAGCTGTAGAAGAATTAGCATTAGTTGCAGAAGTATTAGCATTAGTTGCAGAAGTATTAGCATTAGTTGCAGAAGGATTAGCATTAGCTGTATGAGTATTTGTATTAGCTGAACTAGCTTCCTGCAACATTTGATTGCATCTTAAGCTAGCAAGATACTTTCTTTATTGAAAGAGCAATAGACTCATGAGAAAAACACTTAACATAATGTATCCTGTGGATCTGAAATCATTACAGAGAAAGGTAACCACGTTTCTAAGGGGCTTGAATGGCCTTTGTCCTTGGGAAGAGGCAATTCAAGGGGAAAATGTGCACCTTGGTTAAATGTAGAGATATCTATAAAGAAAATCCAGGGGAAACTTGTTCAATTTAATGTTACAGCTAAGTACATAGGGGCACTCCTGGCAACTAGAGAACAAGAGGATTAGCTATCACATACCAAAGGCTTCTCTACAATAGGGCTAGGTATACACATCTAGATTTTTTTCATATAGCCAAGCAAGAGAAATCAATCTATTCCTCTATCCATATTAAACAGTGTGGATAGAGGAATCACCCTAGCCAGATATTGTATTCAGAAAGCTGCAACACTCGTGGCTGAATACCCAAACATTGTTTCTGATGATAATTTTCCATCCAGCTTAGTTGATTTTCGACATTTGTTGAGTTGGGGGGTGCTTAGTGAATGAACCCAACTTCCAAAAAGTTAGATAAATAAATAAAGTGATAAAAACAGAATGGTGTAGTGCTAAATTATGAATGACAAACACTTATACTGAATCAAAGTATGATATTAACATATACAGTCCAAAAATGAACACTGAAGTCCATAAAGGAAGGTATTGGCTGAAACAGATGGGGTAGTAGGCAGGATTTCCTTAAACTTACTTGTAACTATTAAATAAGACACCTTCAGACTTAAATTTGGAATGAAAGAGGCCGCGGCCGTTTATTATTTTACACATTAAAGATCGATAAATCTTTTAAACTTTAATAACAGCAGTATAGAACAAACCCGGTCCCAACGACCCAGGTTGTCATTACTCAACTAAATACATCGACACATCCAACTTAACCCCTTCCGTACCGCGTCATGTCAAATGACGTCGGCACAAATCCTTTCTCGATCCGGGCTTACGTCATATGACGGCGCCCGGATCTCCCCGCTACTGCGCGCCCCCGGGGTCGCGCAGCGCGGCGATCGGGGGTGAGGCTCGTCCCTCGGACTGAGCCCAACCCCGATCAAGGTAAACAGCCAATGAAATTGGCTGTTTACCACGTGATCGGCTGTGTCAATCACAGCCGATCACATGAGCGGCTCCAGCGCGAGCCGCTCGTTCCTTCCTTAATGCGCGCCGATCGGGGACGAGGCTCGTCCCTCGGACAGAGTCAATCCCCGATCTAGGTAAAGAGCCAATGAAATTGGCTCTTTACCACGTGACCGGCTGTGTCCAATCACAGCCGGTCACAAATGTCATCAGAGAACACGGTAACTAGCTGTCACCGTGTTCTCCTCCTCACACACTGATCCTGTGTGAGGAGGAGATTGTGGTAACAGCTACTTACCAAGTACAGTGCACCCTAAACACACTGATTGCCCCCCCCCCAATAAAGAGCACCTGTCACTATCCCATCAAAGTACCGAGTACCTGTCACCAGCCCATCAGGTACTCTGATGACAGGTACTCGGGTACTCTGATGGGCTGATGACAGGTACTCGGGTACTCTGATGACAGGTACTCGGGTACTCTGATGACAGGTACTCTGATGGGCTGGTGACAGGTACTCGGGTACTCTGATGATGGGTACTCGGGTACTCTGATGACAGGTACTCGGGTACTCTGATGACAGGTACTCGGGTACGCTGATGACGGGTACTCGGGTACTCTGATGACAGGTACTCGGGTACGCTGATGACGGGTACTCGGATACTTTGATGACGGGTACTCGGGTACTCTGATGACAGGTACTCGGGTACTCTGATGACAGGTACTCGGGTACTCTGACGACAGGTACTCTGGTACTTTGAGTACCCGTCATCGGAGTACCCGAGTACCTGTCACCTACCCATCAGAGTACCCAAGTACCTGTCACCTACCCAACAGAGTACCCGAGTACCTTCCACCTGCTCATCAGAGTACCTGACACCTGAAGTACCCGAGTACTTGCCACCTGCTCATCATTACCCATCACTACTCATCAGTACTCATCAGTACCCATCAGTACCTATCACCTATTAGTATCAGTACTGATCATCCGTACCCATCATCAGTACAGTATCAGTATCACCTATCAGTATCAGTACTACTCATCAGTACCTATCACCTGCCTGTCACCTGCCCATAAGAGTACCCGAGTACCTGTCACCTGCCTATCGGAGTACTCGAGTACCTGCCACTTGCTCATCAGTACCAGAGTACCTGTCACCTGCCCAGCAAAGTAACCGAGCACCTGTCACCCTTCATACAGCCACCATGTCCAAGTCCAAAAAGGTTTATATACGTCGTCCGTTTAAACCTAAATACCGGTGTTATGGCAGCAGATAGCTGCCATAACCCTGGTATTTTTTTAAACGGTGGACGGTTGGCTTTCCGATAAGGGTGGATTCGCCGCGGGATCACCCTTCCGGGGTGGCGGAAGAGGTGCCCCCCCCCCCTCCCGCTGCATTCTGGTCCTTTTCCCCGTTTACCGGACCCGCCGGCAGCGGGGAAAACGATCCGGTCCCAGATCCTCACAGACAGGATGTCGAGTGAGGGCAAGCTTGCCCTCACTTGACTCTATGGTCTTGGAGGACCGGAGCTACGGCAAACGTCATTGCCTAGCAACCAGTTTAAAGGTCCCTTTTTTTTTTCATTTTATTTAATTTTTTTTTTATTTTTTTTTTTTTTATTTTTTCTATCTTTTAGTGTACTTGTGAGATCTGAGGACTTTTTGACCCCAGATCTCACAAAAAAGAGGTCCTGTCGTGCCTTTTTCTATTACAAGTAATGTTTACATTTCTTGTAATAGAAATAAAAATGATCAATTTTTTTTTTTTTTTAAAAAACAGTGTAAAAATAAAAAATAATAAATAAAATAAATAGTAAAAAAAAAAAAATTAAAGCGCCCTGTCCCCGCGAGCTCTCGCGCAGAAACGAACGCATACGGAAACCCCGCCCACATATGTAAACAGTGTTCAAACTACACATGTGAGGTATCATCGCGATCGTTAGAGCAAGTGCAATAATTTGAGCCCTAGACCTCCTCTGTAACTCTAAGATAGCAACCTGTAAAAATTTTTAAAATGTCGCCTATGGGGATTTTTAAGTACCAAAGTTTGTCACCATTCTGTGAGCGTGCGCAATTTTGAAGCATGACATGTTGGGTATCTATTTACTCGGCGTAACATTATCTTTCACATTATGGAAAACAATTTGGCTAACTTTACTGTTTTCTTATTTTTTAATTAAAATAAGTGATTTTTTTCCCAAAAAATTGCGTTTGGAAGACCGCTGCGCAAATACGGTGTGATAAAAAATATTGCAATAATCTCCATTTTATTCTCGAGGGTCTCAGCTAAAAAAAATATATATAATGTTTTGGGGTTCTAAGTAGTTTTCTAGCAAAAACAACTGATTTTAGCTTGTAAACACCAAATGTCAAAAATAGGCCTAGGCAAGTGGCTAGGATGCATGATGATGCTCCTTGGATGTTTAGGCCCCTCTATATGGCTAGGCTGTGAAAAAGTCTCACACATGTGGTATTGCCATACTCAGGAGGAGTGGCAGAATGTATTTTGGGGTGTCATTTTTGCTATGTACATGCTATGTGTTAGGAATATTCTATAAATTTACAACTTTGTGTAAAAAAAAAAGTTTTTATTTTTTTCCCACATTTTCCAAAAACTTGTGGAAAAAAATGACATGTTCAAAGGACCCATAATGCCTCATAGAATATACTTTGGAGTGTTTGCTTTCCAAAATGGGGTCATTTTGTGGACTTTTCCATTGTATTGGTGCTCTAGGGCCTTGAAAAGTGTGATAGGTAGTAAGAAAGTTTTATGTGTATTTATGCTCCTAAAACGCCTTATGGTGCTACTTGGACGTGGAGTCTCTTTTTGTGGCCAGGCTGTGTAAAAGTCTCACACATGTGGTATCACCATACTCAGAAGGAGTAGCAGAATGAATTTTGGGGTGTCATTTTTGCTGTGTACATGCTATGTGTTAGAAATAGCTTATAAATTGACAACGTTTTGGGAAAAAAAAAAGAAAAAAAAATGTTTTCTTCATTTTCCCAAGAATTGTGGGAAAAAATTATAACTTCAAAAAACTCACCATGCCTCTTACTAAATACCTTGGACTGTCTACTTTACAAAAAGGGGTCATTTGGGGGGTATTTGTACTGTCCTGACATTTCAGGGCCTCAAGAAAGGAGATAGGCCATCAGTACATCTGGTGTGATAAATTTTCAGTAATTGGTACCATAGCTTCTAGACTCAATAACTTTCACACAGACTAAATAATATACACTAATTTGGGTTAATTTTACCAGAGATATGTAGCAGTATGAATTTTGGCCCAAATGTATGAAGAAAAATTAATTTTTTGCAAAATTTTATAATAGAAACTAAAAAAAAGTGTTTTTTTTGCAAAATTTTTGCTATTTTTTTGCTTATATCACGAAAAAAAAAAAACCCCAGTTGTGATCAAATACCACCAAAAGAAAGCTCTATTTGTGTGAAAAAAATGATAAAATTTTTGTTTGGTTACAGTGTAGCATGACTGAGCAATTGTCATTCAAAGTGTGAGAGTGCTGAAAGCTGAAAATTGGTCTGGGCAGGAAGGGGGTCTAACTGCTCTGTATGGAAGCGGTTAAAAATACAAAAAACGTCCCCCTTCGTCGTGACCGAAGGTGACCCTAAAATAACAAACTGACCGCGACAAACAAAAAAGGGGGGGTGGGAGGGGAACCGCTGGGCTGTCTTCCTTCTTCTCTGCTTGACCGACGGAGTGACGGCTCATCTGTGAGGGGATCCTTAAATGGGTCCTCTTGAACCCCTTCAGCCAATCAACTTGAACTTCTTCACAGGCGGGAGAAACCGGCTCAGACAGGTTAGGGGCTTATTCTCCCTAGATACTCAAGTACACTAACTAAACCCTATAGCCAATCAGCTTACATTAAACTCTGACAGGCTCTAAACTGCCTGACAACTTAAATTCTGCCTATTCCTTCTCCTAAGCTATCCTCACCTGCCACTACCCCATGAATAAAAGGGGCCATTCGTCCCCTTTTCTTTTCATGGGGTAGTAGGCAGGATTTCCTTAAACTTACTTGTAACTATTAAATAAGACACCTTCAGACTTAAATTTGGAATGAAAGAGGCCGCGGCCGTTTATTATTTTACACATTAAAGATCGATAAATCTTTTAAACTTTAATACCAGCAGTATAGAACAAACCCGGTCCCAACGACCCAGGTTGTCATTACTCAACTAAATACATCGACACATCCAAAAGGCAGGCGGCTCACACCCGCCTGGCACACCCCCACCACGCGGCCTCTTCCACGCAAGTACCCAGATTGGCATTAAAAGTATCTAGGCCAATGTCTGATAAATGGGTGTCATCAAACCTGTATAGTCCACTAGTACCTCCCTCCAACTCTATATGCCGAAAAGATAAAATACCAACGACGCGCAGCAGCTTTTCCAAAGCCCTGTTTACGCGCTTACGGATTTTCTCAAGCGGTTTCAAGTAACAATGCTTGAACCAAGCAAGTCTAGGTATAACCTCTGAAAAAACAATGGTCATAAAAGGGAATGTCGACCTTAATAATTGCAAGTCGTCCCGGATCGCAAAAATCAGGTCTAAAGTTCTCGCTCTGCCTACATCATTCCCCCCAAGGTGTACAACTAGTATATCCGGGGGGGGGAAAGAAACTGCAGTAGTCTAAAAATTTCCGGACGAAATTCCGACCACAGCATTCCTCTCTTGCTAAACCACTGAACCCTAAAATAATTGGGATCTAAACCGATGTTTTCGCCATAAGGACGTCTTCTGGCTCGTGCACGAGCCCAGTGCACGAACGAATGTCCGATGATCCACACGTCCAGACATTGACCTGAAAATTTTTTTAACAAACAGTGTCAGGGCGGATGTAAGTTTGAAAAACATCCGACTTCCACCTGCCCAACTTTTTAACAAATTGATCATCGAGACCCAATCTTGCCGCTTGAGTAGCAGCACCAATACGAAATGAATGTGAAGTCAACCTTTCCTCTTCCAAACCCAATTGAACGAGACATTTTTTTAAAACTGCATTGAATTGATAGCCAGTCAATGGCCTACCATCCCGGTGATTGAACAAGAATTTGGAACCGGCTGATCTAATTGCCAAAAATTTTTGTAATAAACGCACCGGACATATTGAAGAGTTGCGAAACCTGTGTAAATTAACGCGCTTCCCAACACCTAATTGATCCGTCTTAGAGAAGCGTATCAAAATGCAACACGACACGTCAGATAAAACCGCATCCGAGAGAAAAAGACCAGAGCTAAGCGTCCTACTTGTTGGCACCAGCTCCGATATTCTCAGTGCCGCAAAGAACATTAACGAAAAAGCCGCCTGAAAAAGGATCGACTCATAATAAGAAAAACAAACTACCGACGTAATTGCACATAAGCTCTCCAAAAGTGGGACAGTAATGGGCTTCCTAGAATCGGGCAAAAATTTCGCTTTACGGTAACCCTTCAGGGCCTGACGCACTGTAAAAAAGGAAGAGCATGAAGGGAAATTTTTCAACTTAACGAAAAAGGATACTCCTGCCAGAATTTTGTTTACATGAGACCATGCATACTCCATACGGAATAAGGAATTTAAAAAGGACAAAACCAAATTTTCCGAAAAACTATCGGGGGATGCACCCAAGGACTGAAGATGTGACACCCATAGTGACCATGCTGATTGGTATCCCGCCATGGTCGCCGGAGCCAAAGAACGCAAAACATTCTTTGCTACCAAGTCTAGACTATGTGCCATAGGTGGCTCGGGTAATGACAGCTCAGCTCGTCCGCTTCCGGAAACAGCGTAAAAAATCGCTCCATCTGTAAGCGAGACAAAGCATCCGCCAAACCATTATCTTTGCCAGGGACAAAAGTCGCCTTAATCCAAATATTAAATGATAAGCACTTAGCTACTAAATACCGCAATAAGGCTATAACAGGAGGGGACTTCGAAGACAAACAATTGATAGCGAACATCACCCCCCTGTTATCGGTCCTAACCATTAATCTCCTGTTCCGAAAATGATGGCCCCAAACCTCCAGGGCCACCACAATGGGAAAGAGCTCGAGAAGAACACTGTTGCGTGTATAACCCAATTGAACCCATTTCTGGCCCCAGCGATCAGCGCACCAATGCGTGCGCCAAATGGCGGCGAAGCCGACCGAACCCGCTGAATCGGTGAAGAGACAAAAATCCTTATCAAGAATAAATTCTTCCTGCCAAAGACTTTTGCCATTGAAATCCGTTAAAAACTGGAACCACACCAGCATATCCTCCCTGACCTCCTGAGTTAACCTCACGTGAGAATTTGGCGACTTCAGACCCGCAATCATTGCATACAGTTTCCTGGAAAATAGCTTACCCAGGGGAATAACCCTGGAAGCAAAAGCCAGCAAACCAAGCAAGGACTGCATCTCCTTAAGGTGAACCTTACGTCTCCGGATCAAAGTCAGAAGGCAAAACTTCAATTTAGACACTTTGTCTGGCGGGAGCCTAAATTCCATCGCATCGGAGTCGATTGTGATGCCTAAAAATTGAATGCAAGTAGACGGAAAAGCCGTCTTCTCATGTGCCAACGGGATCCCAAACAGTTCGCACAACTGAACAAAACCATTCAGTAAGCGCGAGCAGTCTGTAGACCCTGCCCTTCCCAAGAACAAAAAATCGTCTAAATAATGGACGATGTTGGTCGAATCGCAAAGTAGCGAAACTGCCCATTCCAAAAAGGTGGCAAAACACTCAAAATAAAAACATGACAGTGAACATCCCATGGGGAGACATCTGTCAAAATAAAAATTACCCGAAAAGAAAAAACCCAGGGAATTAAAAGCGTCCGGGTGAACCGGCAGCAGACGAAAAGCCGATTTGATGTCCGCCTTGGCCATCAAATCCCCTTGTCCCAGACCCCTTAATTTAACCAAGGCATCGTCAAACGAAGAATATTGAACCGTAGCTAAATCCTCGCTTATTTCATCATTTAAGGAATCCCCGAAAGGAAACGACAAATGATGAATAAGCCTGTAAGAATTAGGCTCCTTCTTTTGGACAATGCCCAAAGGGGAGATCCTAAAATCCTCAAATGGTGGGACAGAGAAAGGGCCAGCGAATCTACCTAGCTCGATTTCTTTACTTACCTTTTCGGCCACAACCGATTCCAAACCCGCCACGGATCTAAGGTTATCTACCAACCTACAACCCTTACCATAAAATTTGGGAAGGGGGAAACCGTCCTGAAAGCCCTCAATTAGTAGGGTGGCTCTCACCCTGTCTGGGTAGCGCTGGAGCCACGGGAGCATGGCGGTGAGGTTCACTGGGGTTACCGCCTTTGTGTAAAAAACCCGGGGCCTGACCCCCTTGCTTCTTGAAGCATTTTGCAATGGGGTGGGCCCCAGAGCAAAAGGCGCATTCGTGCCGATACTTGCACGAACCCGGCCACTTACAGAAGGATTCGTTGAAATTAAAGCACACTCCTTTTCTAAATTGAAAACCCGGAGAGGCTGCTTGGGACTGTTGACTCGGAAAGGGCTGTCTGGAAAAAATAGACCTCTGGGGGAGAAAAAGGTCCAGCCAAAGGCTGACGTCCTTAGTTCCCCATTTCATGGCAGGCTGCACCGCCAGTTTTTGGCGAAAAGCCACGTCATACTGGAACCATGATGTCCCACCAAAATTCTTGTACGCTTCTAATATGATATCCGCGTGTTGAAAAAGCCCCACGCTTTTAGTAGGGAATCTCTCACACATTACTGATGAAAAAATAAAGAAACCCTGTAACCAGTTATTGAAAGATTTGGAAACAGGGCGCCTTCGTTCCTCATCATCCTTCCTATCCCCTTTAGCAACAAAATCCCTAGCTGAAGGCAACAGTGACAACATATCAATAAAATGTCCCTGCCATATCCTCTCCTTAACCGATTCGGATAGGTGGAAACCTAGCGGGGACATTTCACAGGTGAGAGTTTCCCTAAGGGAAGTCTCAGGTAAATTCTGTGATTGAGCCAGGAGATAAGAAGCCGACATCTCAGAGTGCAAGCTTTGGGGCCTATGAGGTTCAACCTCCAAATTGCCCGTGGGAGGAACCCAGACATCCCTAGGTGAAGGGGCAGGTTGTGATACCCCCATATCGCCCGTTATATGAGCGGGGTTGGCAGATACGGCTGTAGAATTGGCCGGTATACTAGCGGGGATGCAAGACCCAGTATCAGTACTGGCCTCAAGCAGAGACTTAAAATCCTTTAGGAAATTTTGTAGTAAACCTGAAATGGCTGGCAGGGGGGTACTGTCCTGAGCGACAGCACCCCCAGTGTTAAAATCTGAGACAACCTGCTGTGGTCCTGGGGGCCCAGTGCTTAGGGCAGATGCTGGCGACCCCTGCTGCTGCGTCCCGGGGGGCCTAGGGGCCCTAGTAGGGGCTGGTGGCCCAAGCTGCTGCGTTCCGGATGGCCTAAATTCTAAGGGTCTGGCTGGTGGGAGTGACTGAGTTCCGGGGGGCCTAGCGATCAATGTGGGGGCTGGCACAGTGTCCATGAAGGTCTCCTCACCTGATCTCGCCGGCGCGATCCCCTCCGGATTCCTGGTCCCGCCGATCGATCTCGCCGCCTCCGACCGGGCCCTCGCTCCGGGTCCTGGAGCAGGTCTTCCCGCTTGTCTACTTCTCGGCGAGTCTTCGCCTCCCCTCCCGGCGCGCCTGACGTCCGCCGGAGGGGAGAACCGTTGGCGCGGAGTGCGCCGCCTCTTCACCGGCCCGATCCCTTGGCCGGTTCTTCCGGGTGTGACGCGCCTGCGCACACCTCTCTCCGTGACGTCTTCTACGACCGGCGTCACCGACGATGACGTTCTTCCGTACTGCGCCCGCCGCGTCACCCGATCCTCGCCCGACGTCTCTTCCGGCGGCCACCGTCGATGCCGGTCCTGCGCGGTCTTCACCTTCCGCTCCCTCGGATGCAGCGACGAGCGGCAATTCGAAACACCTCCGGAGCCAATCTTCGACGCCATCTTCTCCCGCCCGCTCGATCAGTCTTCTTAAGAGGCTCATCTCGGCTGAGGTAAGCGGGGGCGCCTAACTCCTCTCTTCTGTCTTCCTCCAGGAAAGCCGCCGATGTCGTCTTCTTCACCCGAAACCGCCTGCTGGAACTACCGACAGTGGAAAAAACGCTACCGCTGACAATGATTCTTCCCGAAAGCCGATACTGGAAACGCTGGAAACCGCTGGGCTGTCTTCCTTCTTCTCTGCTTGACCGACGGAGTGACGGCTCATCTGTGAGGGGATCCTTAAATGGGTCCTCTTGAACCCCTTCAGCCAATCAACTTGAACTTCTTCACAGGCGGGAGAAACCGGCTCAGACAGGTTAGGGGCTTATTATCCCTAGATACTCAAGTACACTAACTAAACCCTATAGCCAATCAGCTTACATTAAACTCTGACAGGCTCTAAACTGCCTGACAACTTAAATTCTGCCTATTCCTTCTCCTAAGCTATCCTCACCTGCCACTACCCCATGAATAAAAGGGGCCATTCGTCCCCTTTTCTTTTCATTCCCAGTAAAAGGAAAAGCTTCAAACAAATGCAGAAAGGTGAAGGTCAGGTGTGCCCAGGAGTAGAAATGAATCAACCAGACAATATAGTGAGAGATGGCTCCTAATGCCTCGTACACACGGTCAGATAATCGTACGAAAAAACTCGCTTCATGGACTTCAGTGTTCATTTTTTGGACTGTATATGTTAATATCATACTTTGATTCAGTATAAGTGTTTGTCATTCATAATTTAGCGCTACACCATTCTGTTTTTATTATTTTATTTGGAACTTGTACTATTGTTTCAGGTGTTAGCTGCTTCTCCTAAAGCGCAGTGTTTTTTCTGTTTTTAAATAAATAAAGTGCAATAGAGCTGTAAAGAGACTGAAAGATCTTATAAAGTGCTATAACCAATATATCAATAAATACAAGCCTTGATACTAAATCCATATTCTCATACTGTAAATGTGCATATACCAGTGCCATCAAAACAGATTCAGTATTTCAGTGCAATCAAAAAGTCCATGCTATCCACAATTCCAAAACCAAATACTTTGGTGATGATCAACCAAACCAACACATTTCACACTGCACACCAGTGTCCAAAGTCTCCCGGGTGATCTATTGCCAGTGCCTTCTCCCAAACCAAAAAACAGATTACAATGGCCCCTTATATGGATAAGTAGGTCAGCAAGCACTTTCTCAATCAATTTCAGAGTATCCAGGTTCCTTTTGTTATATTTCTCTCCACACTGTTACATAAGCATGAAAAGACAAGGGAGAACTTTCATCACTTAAAGTGGAACTTTATGGTAAAAAATTAGAATGGGCAAACTAGCAGGATTTTTAATAAAGTAGAGACATGCTGTGTCTCTTCTGCATTAAAGTTACTTGCCTGCCTGTCTGCCCCTGTACCGTGATCTGCGCACATCCATGTTAATGTGCAAGTTCGGCAATGCTGAGCTGACTGAACTCCTGTGCATATGTGCGGCAATGACATAATCTCTGCTCGGCCAATTAAAGTGTCCAATGATCTCTACCTGGAAGATGTTAGCAGCCAGCGGGGAACTGTGGAACACGGCATCACTGGACTGAAGGTGAGTATAGCTCCTCTTTATTAAAAAATGTAAACAATTCAAATCATTAGACTCACATATCTTTGTGTCTCCCTGCACCCAGAATAACAAATCTCTGTATTATCGGAGTGTCGCTCCACCCACTGAGTAGAAGTGACGTACAGGTCGGTGCCCCACCCAACATGTTTAGTCATCCAGGACGTCATCAGGAGGGATGTTACTTACTATTAGTGTGATGTGACAATTGTGCTTCTGTGCCCTGGTTTAGTGGTAATCTATTCTCCAATCCCCCCCACCCCTTCTGATGTAATTTTTCATTTCTATGAATGAAAAAAAATATGAATGGAGGAGGGGAACCTTTCAATCATCCATCCATCTTATTCATATATAGTTTTTAATTCATAGAAGAGATAGTATGGCTTTATGACTGGAGGCGGGAAGTGAAAAGAGCAGGCATAGTTGGGCACTCTTCATGAGTGCATAGGAGAGGTCCCTCAGCTCTATTAAACTCCACCACAGCGGGAGATTACAGTGATAGGGGTAGGGGTGTCACAGATAAAGATTTTTTCTAAACCAGGAAAGAGCAGCACAACGGCCATATCACACTGATCGAATGTAAAGTCCCTTGTGATGATTTTATATATTTATTTTTGTAAACTTAGACTTAGGCCTGTGGTGAGAAGAGGCTGCCATTACTGACATCCTTATAAAAAGCTTAATGTATAACTTTAACATAGCAAACTTGTTCTTAGCCAATGACTCAAAAGAAACTTAGCGTAAGTTTTCATTACGTCCACTGGTAGTTTTATAAAATATTCATAGCACAAAAACCAGGGTGTACATTAATCAAATCTTGTGTAGACTAATATACAGTATATTACGACTTCTTTTAACATCTGGGTTCAACTGCAAAACATAAGGAGAAACTAATTTCAAATATAGCTCACATTTTCTAAGCATGAAAGTAATATAGGGATATGCAGAAACCAATAATGTAACATTTACCTTCTTCAGTTTCCCGCTAGTAAATGTGAGTGATAGCACTGTACGAATCCTTTTCCATTCTCAGGGGGAATTGTAAAAAATGAATTCAGCTGGCCATCAAGACCAAAATTCTGCATGAAAGAAAAAGTCATTTTAAACAATATGTTGTATTTTTACTCGAATGTCTTGTATGGCTGAGACATTTTAGCTACTTGGAAATTGTTATGGGTCATGTTCACCCAGCCTTTATTAATATCACCGTTGATAACATTTTCAACAAAAATTGTCATTTCATTTCTTTTAGGCATAAGACTGCTTTCTGCCATCTGCCTTTAACACATCACTCATTAGAAATAAAATAGTCATATAAATAGAATGTTGAATTGTGGATAGATACCTTCTATGCTTTCTATACCTTCAGAGCATTCAATATCGTGCTGTGCAACATCATATAAATATAAAATGCATATACTGCATATTCTATGAGTGCAATACATGTAACATCACAAATGACATATGAAACAAATATAACAGCTTTTAGAGCTTGTACTATAATATGAAAGGTATGTGTTTTTTCCATTTTATTCTGTAGGATAATATTTTAGTAATTTATCATTGTTTTTAATAAACATTTCATTCTGCATTGTTTGACAGTATAAATACAAATATGCTAGATTTGGTCATCACCATCAATGGTCCATTTTTGTTTCACATATCAACAAACCTTCATCCACTGAAGTCACTGATCTGCCTTTGTAAGGACAGTACATGATCTGTCTAAATTCTGGTGGGGAGAAAAAAAGAATGTTTAACAGCCAGGTAGTATGCTAAGGTCTGACTGCCACCTATTTACTGGGGCCACGCTATGTGTTCATCATTACTAGCTTAACTCTTGCTTATGCCTGCTAGGGCAATATTTCATTCTGAATAATAGGCAAGCACCTATACACTATGGAATCAAGAAATCCCCAACCAAATTGGCATACACGCATACGTACATTTTATATACTCGTCTTTCTGCTTTCCAGAAATGTTTCAAAAGAGACCCGGGTACCCAAAACTCTCATATTTTAAAGAAGCCATATGGTAATACTCCATAGCTGAGAAAACAGTCTGCAAAAAAGTTACATTTTGAGGATGTCAGCTCATTGTATTACATAGAAGTGATGTTGCTTTTTATCAAGTGAAATCTAATTACATTCTAATATACAAAACCCAACATTTCCATTTCCGCTATGAAGAAGTATCCTGTTCTCTTTGTATTCCCTCCTTAGTGTGAAATTCCTGGTGATCCTGAGAGTCCCTCTGCTTTTCTGTCAAAAACTGACAACACTAGGCATGAGAGCACAGCTTGCTCAGTTCTCTAGCTGTGCTGGTAACTGAGCCTGCTCTCCTCCAGTGATCAGACTTGTGCTGATACACCCCACCCCCCCCCCCCTTCATCTGCACAGCGATTCACTAAGAAGATCAATGTACTGCTGTTTCTCCTCCCCTATGCTCTCTGAGCTCCTCATGCAGCTAAGAACAGAGATTATTTGATAACTTACAAAAAAAGGGGGAAAAAAAGGTATTTATAATGTTTATATATATATATATATATATATATATACACACAGTATCTCACAAAAGTGAGTACATCCCTCCCATTTTTGTAAATATTTTATTATATCTTTTCATGTGACACTGAAGAAATGACATTTTGCTACAATGTAAAGTAGTGAGTTTACAGCTTGTATAACATTGTAAAATTGCTGTCCCCTCAAAATAACTCAACACACAGCCAATAAAGTCTAAAATGCATGCAAAAAAAGTGAGTACACCTCTAAGTGAAAATGTACAATTTTGGCCCAAAGTGTCAATATTTTGTGTGGCCACCATTATTTTCCAGCACTGCCTTAACCCTCTCGGGCATGGAGCTCACCAAAGCTTCACAGGTTGCCATTGAAGACCTCTTCCACTCCTCCATGACGACATCACGGAGCTGAGGATGCCCCACAGATGCTCAATAGAGTTTAGGTCTGGAGACATGCTTGGCCAGTCCATCACCTTTACCCTTAGCTTCTTTTGGAAAAGCAGTGGTTGTCTTAGAGGTGTTTTTGAGGTCGTTATGTTGGAATACTGCCCAGTGGCCAAGTCTCTGAAGGGAGGGGATCATGCTCTGCTTCAGTATGTCACAGTACATGTTGGCATTCATGGTTTCCTCAATGAACTATAGCTCCCCAGTGCCTGCAGCACTCGTGCAAACCCAGACCATGAAACTCCCAACACCATGCTTGACTGTAGGCAAGACACACTTGTCTTTGTACTCCTCACCCGGTTGCCACCAAACACGCTTGACACCATCTGAACCAAATATGTTTATCTTGGTCTCATCAGACCACAGGGCATGGTTCCAGTAGTCCAGTAGTCCATATCTTTAGTCTGTTTGTCTTCAGCAAACTGTTTGCGGGCTTTCTTGTGCACCATCTTTAGAAGTCGCTTCCTTCTAGGAGGACAGCCATGAAGATTAATTTGATACAGTGTGCGGCATATGGTCTGAGCACTGGCAGGCTGACCCCCCACCACTTCAACCTCTGCAGCAATGCTGATAGCACTCATACATCTATTTCCCAAAGACAACCTCTGGATATGACGCTGAGCACATGCATTCAACTTCTTTGTTTAACCATGGTAAGGCCTGTTCTGAGTGGAACCTGTCCTGTGTGGTCTTGGCCACCATGCTGCAGCTCAGTTTCAGGGTCTTGGCAATCTTCTTATAGCCTAGGCCATCTTTATGTAGAGCAACAATTCTTTTTTTCAGAGAGTTCTTTGCCATGAGGTGCCATGTTGAACTTCCAGTGACCAGTGAGAGCGATAACATCAAATTTAACACACCTGCACCCCATTCACACCTGAGACCTTGTAACACTAATAAGTCCCATGACACCGGGGAGGGAAAATGGCTAAATGGGCCCAATTTGGACATTTTCACTTAGGGGCATACTCACTTTTGTTCCAGCGGTTTAGACATTAATGGCTGTGTGTTGGGTTATTTTGAGGGGACAGCAAATTTACACTGTTATACAAGCTGTACACTCACTACTTTACATTGTATATATACATATATAATGTATATACATATATAATGTTTTTGCCTTTCAAGTGATATTAATGGCAATTATTTTTTTTTTTTTAACCACTTGGGACTGGGCCTTTTTCTGACAGTTGTTGTTTACAAGCTAAAATCTAGAAAATTGCTTAGAACCCCCCAAACATTATATATTTTTTTAGCAGAGATCCTAGAAAATAAAATGGAGATAATTGCAATATTTTTTATCACACCGTATTTGCGCAGCAGTCTTACAATTGCAATTTATTTGGAACAAACTTTTTTGAATGAAAAAAAAAAGAAAACAGTTAGGTTAGCCCAGTAAATAGATACCCAACATGTCATTCTTCAAAGTTGTGCACGCTTGTGGAATGGCGACAAATATTGGTACTTAAAATCCCCAAAGGCGACATTTTAATTTTTTTACAGGTTACCATTTTAGAGTTACAGAGGAGGTCTAGGGCTCAAATTATTGCTCTTGCTCTAACAATTGCGGCGATACCTCACATGTGTGGTTTGAAAACCGTTTACGTTTGTGGGCTCGACTTGCATATGCGTTTGCTTCTGCGTGTGAGCTAACGGGGACGGAGTGCTTTAATTTTTTTATTTTCCTATTTATTTTATATTTTAACTTTATTTTTACACTGTCTTTTTTTAAAAAAAATGTTTTGATCACTTTTATTCCTGTTAGAAGGAATATAAACATCCCTTGTAATAGAAAAAAGCACGACAAGACCTCTTTAATGTGAGATCTGGGGTCAAAAAGACCTCACATCTCACATCTACACTAAAAAAGAAAAAAAAAAAAGTAATTTTTTTTGATGATGAAAATAGGGGCTCTTTAAAGCTGTTGCTAGGAAGCGACGTATGATGTTGCTCCGGTCCTCCAAGGCCATAGAGTCCAGTGAGGGCCACCTTGCCCTCACTCACCTTCCTACCCGAGAGGAGAGTGAACTGGATAGTTTTACCCGCTACCAACAGCTCCGGTAAGCGGAGAAAATGACCGGGAAGCGGCGAGAGGGGAGGCACCTCTCCTGCCGCCCATAAAGGTGATGCCGCGGCGAATCTGCCACTGGGACCACCCTTATGTTAAAGCGGACCGCCCGCCGTATGGGGGTTATGGCAGCTATCTGCTGCCAAAACCCCGGTATTTAACGGCAAAGTACTGACGTAAATACAGGGTGGGCGGACCGTAAGGGGTTAAATAACAAACATGTTATACTTACCTGCTCTGTGCAATGGTTTTGCACAGAGCACCCTGTTTCTCCTTCTCTTGAGTCCCTTGCCAGTGCTCCTGGCCCCTCCCTCCTGCCAAGTGCATCCAGAGCAAGCAGGTTGCAATGGGGGCACCCAAGCAGGCTCACGCCCGAGTGGTTGTTCTGCACGTCCATTTACACACAGGGCCACGTCTTGGCCCTTCCCCCTCTTTCCTTTCATTGGCTCATGTGATTGACAATGCCAATGGCTCCTGCTGCTGTCTCAGCCAATGAGGAAGGAGAGTCCCCAGAGAGGGTCTCGTGCACAGTGCTGGATCGCGATGGGCCTCAGCTAAGTATTTGGGGGGGGACTGGGGGCTGCTTCACAGAAAAGGTTTTTTACCTTCACGCATAGAATGCATGAAGTTTAAACCTGAGCCTTTAGGACCACTGTCATTTCTATTTTAAACTAAATGGATTGTTTTGCTGGGTGAGAGTTTATGTGTACTTTAATGCAATGGCACATTACACTGCCGTGACAAGAGCAACGAACAGTGCACCTGGAAAGTATTCACAGCGCTTCATTTTTTCCACATTTTATGTTACAAAATTCTACATACAATACCCCATAATGACAATGTGAAAGACTTTTGTTTGAAATCTTAGCAAATGTATTCACAGCTTTGGTTATGATACCCAAAACTGAACTCAGGTGCATCCTGTTTCCACTGATCATCCTTGATGTGTCAACAACTTGATTGGAGTCCACCTGTGGTAAATTCAGTTGATTGGATATGATTTGGAAAGGCAAATACCTGTCTATATAAGGTCCCACAGGTAACAGTGCATGCCAGAGCACAAATCAAGTCATGAAGTCCAAAGAATTGTCTGTAGTCTTCCGAGACAGGATTGTAACGAGGCACAGATCTGGGGAAGAGTACAGAAAATGAAAGAAGTTTGGAATCACCAGGACTCTTCCAAGAGCGGGCCGCCTGGCCAAATTGAGCGATCAGGGGACAAGGGTCTTAGTCAGTGAGGTGACCAAGAACCCCACAGTCACTCTGACAGAGCTCCAGTGTTTCTCTGTGGAGAGAGGAGAACCTTCCAGAAGAACAACCATCTCTGCAGCACTCCACCAATCAGGCCTGTATGCTAGAGTGGCCAGACAGAAGCCACTCTTCAGTAAAAGGCACATGACAGCCCGTCTGAAGTTTGCCAAAAAGCACCTGAAGGACTCTCAGACCACGAGAATCATAATTCTCTGGTCTGATGAAAAAAACACTTTGGCCTGAATAGCAAGCATCATGTCTGGGGGAAACCAGGCACTGCTCATCACCTGGCCAGTGGCCAATACATCCCTAAAGTAAAGCATGGTGGTGGCATCATGCTGTGGGGATTTCAGCGGTAGGAACTGGGAGACTAGTCAGGATTGATGGAAAGATGAATGCAGCAATGCACAGAGACATGCTTGAGGGAAACCTGCTCCAGAGCACTCAGGCCCTCACACTGGGGTGAAGGTTCATCTCCCAACAGGACGACCTGAAGCACACAGCCAAGATAACAAAGGAGTGGCTATGGGACAGCTCTGTGAATGTTTTTGAGTGACCCAGCCAGAGCCCAGACTTGAACCTGATTGAACACCTCTGGAGAGATCTGAAAATGGCTGTGCCCCCCATCCAACCTGATGGAGCTTGAGAGGTCCTGCAAAGAACAATGGGAGAAACTGCCTAAAAAATAGGTGTGCCAAGCTTGTAGCATCATACTCAAAGAGACTTGAGTGTGTAATTGGTGCCAAAGGTGCTTCAACAAAGTATTGAGCAAAGGCTGTAAATACTTATATACATGGGATTTTTTTTGTTTTTTATTTTTAATAAATTTGCAAAGATTTCAAACAAGCTTCTTTCACCTTTTCATTATGGGGTGTTGTTTGTAGAATAAAATATTGAATTTAATCCATTTTGGGATAAGGCTGTAACATAACAAAATGTGGAAAAAGTGAAGTGCTGTTAATGTTTTCCGGATGCATTGTATTCATCTTTGGCTGAGTTCACACTGGTATTAAAAGCAGGCATTTGAGGGGTGTTAAAAATGCCCCTCAAACGCCCATGCACAAGATACAATAGACAGCACATTGTGCTGGTCACACTATCAAAACATGAAACTTTAGCGTTGCTGCGCTTCACAATTAAAACCTCAGGTCGAGTCAGGAGGCATTTGAAGCCTTTCAACGCCTCCCATTAAAGTCTATGGTAAAGCTTCACAAACGCTCTGGCAGGCATTTGCGGCATGGTTTCGGTACGGTTGCTGGCACATTAAAAATCTTTATTTCTGTCACTTTCAATTGTGGAGCAGTTTTAATGCTCATCAAATGCCCTGAGACCGCGCATAGGGCAGTCATGGAGCTAATTGACGCCTGTCTGACGCCCATACTAACACCATACCAACGCTATAGGAGCATTTGTTAAGCATTAGAGATTTAGTCAAGTGTGAACAAGCCCTTATATAATCCTAATCTGGCAATTTTAGACTTGATTTGGCAATAATCTTCATATGTGTACAAATCAGCATTATTTAGTAGCTTACCCCTCCATCTTGCAGACAATTGGTGCCTGGAGTGTCTTGGCATTCTACCCCTATCATTTTCTTTAGCATTAACCCGCACATGTAAACATATTTTCCTTGCATTTCATGCCACAGTCCAAAGAAAGCTTTGAGACGGTCCTTTTCATATTTTTGGCAAGATTTAGCAAAGCAGTAGAAAGGTGACTGACCTGCGGTATCCTCCCTCTAGTAATTGCTGAGTGGTTGCTATGGTTTCCTGCACTCTCCTCATACCTTTGGTGAATTTAAATGTCACTATGGGGAATATTTAGCAAAGCAGTGCAAAGGTCATAAATCATATTGTATCCTCCCTCCTCTATATTTTCTAGTGACTGCTGAGCAGTTGCTAAGGTTTCTGCACTTGGTAAATGTGCTTTACTTTAAGAAAGAGATACTAAAGAAGAAAAAAAATAACGATTTTCAAGTTACTAATAATGTTTGTTGTAAGGTTTTAAATACTTAATTTGTAGGTCCTTTGTTTTAAAGTGATTCTGTCACGAGAGATACAGTATCTCACGAAAGTGAGTACACCCCTCACATTTTTGTAAATATTTTATTATATCTTTTCATGTGACAACACTGAAGAAATGACACTTTGCTACAATGTAAAGTAATGAGTGTACAGCTTGTATAACTGTAAATTTGCTGTTCCTTCAAAATAACTCAACACAAAGCCATTAATGTCTAAACCGCTGGCAACAAAAGTGAGTGCACTCCTAAGTGAAAATGTCCAAATTGGGCCCAATTAGCAATTTTCCCTCCCCAGTGTCATGTGACTTGTTAGTGTTACAAGGTCCCAGTCGTGAATGGGGAGCAGGTGTGTTAAAGTTGGTGTTATTGCTCTCACTCTCTAATACTGGTCACTGGAAGTTCAACATGGCACCTCATGGCAAAGAACTCTCTAAGGATCTGAAAATGTTTTTTTTTTCGCTTGACATAAAGGTGGCCTAGGCCAGTGATGTCGAACCTTGGCACTCCAGATGTTTTGAAACTATATTTTCCATGATGCTCCACTACACTGCAGAGTGCATGAGCATCATGGGAAATATAGTTACAAAACATCTGGGGTTCCAAGGTTTGCCATCACTGACCTAGGCTATAAGAAGATTGCCAAGATCCTGAAACTGAGCTGTAGCACAGTGGCCAAGACCATACATAGGTTTAACAGGACACTGTTAATGAGCCTGAAGGAGCAGAGGCACAAAACCACCAAACCGAACCAGGGAGGATCCAGAAAAAGCCCCCACAAGAAGCCCACCATAGTTAAAGGAGACTAACACAGACTAGGAGACACTGCAATCCCCCTAGAAGGAGTAGGAATACGCGGTGATAAGGAACAGAGGGAACCGCACAGGTCCAATGATACAAGTGTATTATTGACCTCATTGAGGTGAGCATTTAGAACACCTAGAAATGTGATCACTGAAAAGAACTCCCAATCACGGAAATTAAAGGTGGAGGAAGATAATCAACACTACCAATCACCCAATTGATTATTCTTTAACGGGACACTTTTTTTTTATTTTGTTGAGATTATGTATGCAGCACCTATATCGTCACACCAAGATATATATGTGGTATAGAAGGAAGAACTTATACTAAAGGTCCCGTATATATCCTTTTAAGGATGCACATTTTCACTTTAAGCTATTAAGCACAATTTATTTATTTATTTGGTTATTGCGACTAAAGCTGGATACACTCTATCCAACTTTTGTGGTTAGATTTCCTTCAGATTTACCTTTTCTATGTAGTGCAAGGGCCTGCCGGATTGCATACAAATTGAAAGTGTTTAGGTTTGACCTCATATTATATGGTTTTGGTAAGTCTAAAGGAAAAAGTCTTCAGAAAATCTTATAGTGTGTATGGCCCATAAGACACCAGCAGATTATTTAATTTTATTAATGTGATTATTTAATGAAGTAATATTTGCACAAGTGATTTGCACATCTATGAAACACAGAGAAGCACCTTATATACTTGAATTAATTTATATATGTGTATTTTTAGAAAACACACATTAGCTCTTTATATACCTGAATTAATTTATATCTGTGAATTGTAAGAAGTTCAGTTTAAATAACCTGACAGTGCAGTACAACCCCATATACTTTTAGAACATACACGAGACACATTTGCAAAATCTGTCTCTGTACATCAGAAGAAAGTTGATCTTAAAGGAGTTGTAAAGTCTCAAGGTTTTTCACCTCGATGCATTCTATGCATCGAGGTGAAAAACCTTCTTGGTTGCAGATGCCCTCCGGACCCCCGGTTATTCTTACCTGAACCCAAACGTTCCAGCGATGAACACGGGCCCAGAATCTCCAGCTGCTGTCTTGGGTCCTCATTGGATAGATTGATAGCAGCGGTAGCCATTTGCTGTCAACCAAATCCAGTGACACAGTAGCCGGGGGTCAAGGCCAAGTCCTGCTGACTGTGTCAATGAACGCAGCAGCAGGACTCAGGAGTGAGCCTGCACGGGTGCCGCCATGGAAAGTGGCTCTCCGTTTGGGCACCCCTAGAAGAGGAGGATCAGGGCTGCTCTGTGCAAAACCCTTGGACAGAGCAGTTAAGTATAACGTGTTTGTTACTTAAAAAAAAACAAACAAAAAAAAAAACTTTACAATCACTTTACTTAGCTCCACTTTCATAAGATACAAACTGTTGGTATTTTATTTTTAATTTGGCGCAGGTGTTGCAACAAAATATAGAAGTGGAGCAAATTAGTACTACCTGAATTTTGGTGCACAAGTTGCTGTCAGACCCAAACTGCTGCAGATGTTTTTTGAATTAGGGGAAACTCATTAACAAGAGCGATTAACGCCAGCAAAACGGGTGCAGCAGTTTTATTGCGTTCCCCCAATATGTTTTAGTTACAATCCCAGAACAAGCATGCTGTAAATGAGTGTCAGAAAAATGTGTCAGCACTACTTATTTCTATACTTGTTCTAGCTCAGTGACTCATACAGAATTAAACTGACAGCCACAGAACTAGCATTCTGAAATGGAGAGTTCAGTAATGGCACCCTTTAGTAATCTCTCATAACAGTGTCCCTTTAAATTGGATTCAGGTTTTTCAAATATGTCTCATAATAATATCTCAATGCAGAGTGATTCTTGAATTGGTTTATACAAGCATCATTATATTTTACTATTCTATCTGTTTAGTCATGTAGCTTTATGTATTTATCTTAACTTACTGTAGGTATAGTTACATAGTTACATAGTTACATAGTTGGTGAGGTTGAATAAAGACAAAAGTCCATCCAGTTCAACCTGTGTAGATGTGTGTGGCTGTAATCATCTTGCATACCCCTGAATGTTCTGATCCTTGAGATGTACGTCTAAGAGTCTTTTGAAAGCCACCATACTACCCGCAGAAACCACCTCATGTGGTAGAGAATTCCACAATCTTGTAGCCCTAACAGTAAAGAACCCCCCACGTTGCCTGAGGTTAAAACGCTTCTCCTCTAATCGCATTGTATGCCCCCGAGTTCTCATGCAATCCCTTCGACTGAACAGCTTTTTTTTCTAAGCCTAGATCCCCATTTAGATATTTAAAAATTGCTATCATGTCCCCCCTCAGGCGTCTCTTCTCCAGGGAGAATAAATCAAGCGATTGCAGACGCTCCTCATAATCAAGGTCCTCCAATCCCCTAATTAGTTTAGTTGCCCTTCTCTGGACTCTCTCCAGCTCCAACACATCCCTTCTGAGGACTGGTGACCAGAACTGGACCGAATACTCCAGATGAGGTCGGACCAGAGTTTTATAAAGTGGAAGGATTATAGTCTTATCTCTGGAATACATCCCTTTCTTTATGCATGCTAATATTCTGCTAGCCTTGGCAGCTGCCGCTTGACATTGCATGCTGTTGCCTAGTCTATCATCAACCAAGACTCCCAGATCCTTCTCCATTTTTGATTCTCCCAAGGGTTCCCCTCCTAACGTGTATTGTGCTTTTATGTTTCTAGTCCCCAAGTGTAAAACCTTACATTTCTCCACGTTAAACCTCATTTGCCATGTCTTTGCCCACTCCGTTATTTTGTCCAGGTCATTCTGTAGGATATCTGCTTCATGCTGTGCTGTTATTGTCCTGCCTAATTTTGTGTCATCTGCAAAAACTGATATTGAACTACTGATCCTGATATGTGAAAAGCTATTTACTATTTCAGTCCAGAATATACTATATAGTTTTACTTTAGGTCTGCTGGTGTATTTTTAGGAGATCAGCATGTGGACAGGAAATAGGCCTACTCCCTCTTGTACCTGGAAATGAGATTACCACATTGGTAGTAACATAAAAACAAAATGAATGTGCTGCTGGCTATGTAAGAGTGATGGCAATGACTTTCCATCAGCCCCTGGCTGAAGTCATTCAGATGAAACTTGTGTAGGGTGGGTTCCCAGTGACATCATCACACTTTTGAGCTGCAGGAGTGCCTGTTTTGTGGTGCCAGAGTGTGTGGGATTTATGACCCGCTGACAATAATTCTGCCTATGGGAGTATAACCTTTTGGTTTTTAATTTTAAAAAGAAATAAGGTGGTACTTCATTATTGGTAGCCTCTTTTTCCATGCATATGAGATTTCCATCTTGATGTACCTGTCTGTGATCAAGATTCTTATGAGGACAGCAGTCTGAAGTAGATTATACAAAAACACTTTCAGGCTTTCCATTGATCTTGGAGGTTGACTGTGACCTTGAGCTTGGGATTAGTCACTGGGAGTTTTTGAGTTCTACTTTTATAAGCACAGCAGTATGGTATGACATCCACATGTCTATATTTGCATGGGTTTAAGCAATGCTCCTTTGCTATTAATTTGACATTGGTGGTAATGGCTTCTGCCAAAAGGCCCACTACTGCAACTTACTATCACACATACTCTGTGGGTACAGTCTCTGCAGGGGAGCTCCTTTCCCCAAGACAACCTTTGCAGTCCTTAAAGCGTGTGTTACCCCAACACTTTATATTCCTGAGATATGCCTGCTGTACCATGTACTTGTATGAGAAAGTATCCTGTTCTCTCTGTAATGCTACCTTTGTTTGAAATCCCTGCTGTTCCTGCCAGTCCCTCTGCTTTCCTATGAAAAACCGACCACACTAGGCAGGAGAGCACACCGTGGTCAGTTCTTTAGCTGTGCTGGGAACTCAGTGTACACTCCTCCAATGATCAGACTTGTTCAGACATGCCCCTGCTGCACAGACATTTACTGGAAATCTCAGTATACTGCTGCTTCTCCTCCCCCAGCTCTTATGCAGCTGAGAACAGTGGGAATGTGATCACTTGTAAAAAAGGGAAAAAAGGTATTTATAATGTTTTTTTATAACTATACAATAATGTTATGCATTTAATTTCTATTTTAAATTGAATGGGTTGTTTTACAAGGTGATTGTTAACAATCACTTTAAACCTGGTACACACCATGAGTTTTTTTTTCCTTCAGCCCTCTCAGCTCCGGTCAGAGCCGCTGTACTTACTATGCGAAGATAGTACAGCGATCTTCCCGCTGAGCTGTTGTTCTCTGACAGGGGGGACTCCTCCTGCCAGACCACACCGCTAGCCATTGGCTGAGAGCACTGATCAAAAGACGCTGGTTTTCCAACATGCTTGTCCGACAGAAGCCGAACAAACTTTGGCCGGCTTCTGTCGGACAGGGTGGCATAGACACGGGCCGAATGTCAGATGTTTTTATTTTAACCGGCCGATGTCTCCTGACATTCGGCCCATGTGCTTTAGGCTGGCTTTCAGAAGTTTGCAGGTACATGCAGCTGGGCTACTTGAAGTGGAACTAAACCCTCCTATTGTTTTCAGCCAAAGAAGCTGCCATCTTGGCCTCTCAGTGATTTCAATTGCCATGGCACTGCACATGTGATCAATTATGACACCAGCCATTTGATGGTTTGACAGTTTGGTTAAGAGCACAACCAATGTGACAGTTACATTCTTGGCATGTGTTGGGAATGTAACTGTTTTTTGAAACTGTTGAATCAATGGGGTTAGCTCTGCTTTAAAGTGAAACTTTAATCAGAAAATTAAAGTGGAGTTTTAGTCAGAAAATAAAGTCCTGCTAGATCACTTCAGGCTGGCCCATTTTGCAGGTATAGCTATGTAAAACATTAAAAATAAGCACCTATACTCTTTAAAATCCAGTAATATACTGTTTCAACCCCACTCTGCACATGCTCAGTTGCTCTGTATTTTTCAACACTGTGCTAAAAATATAGAGGCCGATCTGCTGACAGCCTAAAGCAGGGGTGTCCAAACTATGGTCCTCCAGCTGTTCAGAAACTACAATTCCCATCATGCCTAGTTATGTCTGTGAATGTCAGAGTTTTACAATGCCTCATGAGAATTGTGGTTCCTGAACAGCTGGAGGACCATAGTTTGGACACCCCTGGCCTAAAGGTTTACTAATGCTCAAGGGCTCTGGGCTTTAGCAAAATGGCAGCCTCCAGCAAGAAGAAACAGGAGCAATGCTGGAGGCAATTTACAGCATACACTGATTTTGGTAACATAATTATTCACCTGGAATGTAAATTTCTTGCTATGGGTAATGGGTAAAGTTACGCTTTAAATCCTGCTAGTGAACTTCAGGCTTGCCCCTTTTGCAGGTATAGCTATTGTGACAGGAAGTCAGGTAAATCTGGGGATGTAGTCACAGAGAGGAGACACATTCCCACCTGGTTTGAAAAGTTCTCCAATTACTATAGTATGTCGGCTGCCAAAGGCAGCAGGAAGGTGTAAATAAGTTGAAAGGCCTTCAGCTGTTCGGAATGAGGAAATGAAGGCCTCTATAATTTGTCCAGAGGAAGTCTATGGATTGCTGCCTCCTGTCGCCGTGTGGGCTGGGAGAGGAGGACAGACGGATGTGTGCCTCTCGACGCTGAGGAAGCCTGGGAGAAGGACTGCTGCCTCCTGTCGCCGTGGGGGCTGGGAGAAGGAGGACAGTCAGATAAGTGCCTCCCGACAAGCTGTGTGGGCATGGGAGAATATAAAAGCAAGGCCTTATTCAGCGCTATAATCCATAGAATTGAGAGAAATGAGCAGCTGAACACCGGTATTGGTCAATACTAACAAATCCAAAACAGGCAATAAATGTAAAAAATGGTGCAGCGCTAAAATGTTGAAACCAATAAACAGGAGTAATGTCCATAAAATTTAATAAATCTGGGAATGTTCATAAAATCCAAAGCCAAGATTGAGGTAAAGGTGACCCGTGTTGAGAAGTAGAACAAATCACCAAACATGCGTGATTCCACCACCACAGTTAATGCCAGCCTCTCACCTCCATTTACTGACCACAAGGGCCGTTGCGCTTTATCATAGACTCTGGTGAACTCCTCCTGTCCCAGTCTTACAACCATGGAAACCACAGCACCTCAGCAGATCGGCATTAAGATTCCACATGAAAGGATAACAAGGACATCTAGTGCTCTCCGTTTCAAATTGGTACATTTATTCAGAATAAAAGCATATTACTCACAATCATAGCACTATTCCTAGTGCATCGGGAACAGCATGTCAAACATCTGAATGGTGTGCTCGAGCGTGCGGTCCTCTCAGAGCGTCGCGGGTGACGTCACAGCTCCTCCCCCGTACGCGTTGCGTCAATGGGCGTGACTTCTTCAGCAGGGGTACGGAGAGGGCGGCACCCGCGCGCCTTAAATAGATGATGCCTAGCAACCGGACGCTAATTCCCAAAGCGGAAATGACGTAACGCCAATCTCCATCTTAGATGAGGGAAAGCTCCCAACTTCCGGGAGGCTCTGAAAGGCATAAAATAGACCGATACTTGGAGGGCTCATAACACGGAACTAAGGCACTCCTGGTCCATAAATATAAAAGCTAGAATATTGCACAAATTCCAATTAGTATAAAACAACTTTATTAGAGATGGCGCATAGCCTAAAAATATAAATAAAATTAGAGGGAACAGAAAACTCAATCTGCCCTCAATAAGTAGTAGCGTTTACCCACGAAGCTCCGAGAGGTCCACATACACTAAAAGAGCACCATTACATATAAATCAAGGATTTTAAAACCAACAATTAAATAATTTAAAACGTATAAGTATTAAAACAAAGACAGGAACAAAATCAAAATAAACCTCACATATTACCTATTGGAAATGAAACAGTTTAAATCAAAATCAATATTAAGCCCGCCAGGTACTAAAACTTTAGTCTGATAGATCCAGAATGATTCCCTGCGGCTTAATTGTCTTACAAAATTGCCTCCTCTCCAGTGGCGTGTGGTTTTCTCGATACCCCAAAACTTCAAACCCGTGGGGTCACACTGATGGTATCTTTTGAAGTGTTTGGGGACATTATGCTTATCTTTACCTTTACGGATTCTATTCATGTGCTCTCCTACTCTTACATGTAAGGCCCTTGTGGTCCTGCCCACATACTGGTAACCACACTTACATTCAAGCTTGTACACAACCCCTTTTGTTTCACATGTGATGAAATCTTTGAGGACATGTACCTCTTGTGTAGCTGTGGCAACGAATTCTTTCCATCGCTTAATATTACCTTTAGAGGTCTTACAGGCCGCACACTTGCCACAGGCATAGAATCCTTTTAAAGAGGGAAAGAGCGTATTGCCAGATTTGACAGGTGGGTCAACCACTCCCTGGGGCTAGCCGATCTCTGAGTGTGGGCGCCCTCCGATACACAAACCTCGGCCTAGCCGGGAGTGCGGGACCCAATATCCTGTCATGCTGTAGAATAGGCCAGTGCTTGGCCACAATTTTTTCAAACTTTCTGTACTGGATGTTGTAGTCCAGCACAAAGCAGAATTCATTATTGGAGGTGGTTTTTCTAGAAGACACGAGGGTAGTTTCCCTTGCGGTAGTGCTAACTCTAGAAAGTTCTTTCTCAATATGTTCAGGGTCATACCCCTTTTCCAGAAATCTTGATGCCAGTTTTTTTGATTGGGACTGGAAATCCTCTTCCAAGGAGCAGTTCCTTTTCATCCTCAGGAACTGCCCTCTTGGGATGTTAAACAACCACAGGTTATGATGGCAACTACCTGTGGGTATATAAGAATTTCTGTCTGTCGGCTTGAAGTATGTTCGAGTTTTCAAGCCACCATCTTTTTTAAAAATCTCCAAGTCGAGGAAAACAATACTCTCAGTATTCACATTCCACGTTAACTCAATATTCCGAGTATTGGAATCGAGTCGATCCATGAAATGTTGTAAACTGGTCATGTCCCCTTTCCATATCAGTAGAAGGTCGTCGATAAAACGACGGTAGCAGCTCAACTGGGGAGGACGGTTTGAAAAGATGACCTCTTCCTCCCAGTGTGACATAAACAAGTTAGCCACACTGGGGGCAAACCGCCCCCCCATCGCTACTCCCTTTACTTGTAGGAAATATTTCTTGTCGTACCAAAAATAGTTCTTTAGCAGACAGAAATCTAGACACTCTACCAAAAATCTCAGATGTTTTAATGGTAAATCTGACTTGTTTAATGCCCATTTCACTGAGTTCAAAGCATCTTCATGGTTGATGATCGTGTAGAGCGACCCTACATCAGCAGTTACCAGGATGAAATCTGAAATCTCTGTTAGGTCGTCCAGAAGGGTTATGGCATGTTTCGTGTCCCTAAGGTATGCATATGTCTCACACACCAAGGGCTGCAGGTAATGGTCAATGTATTGACCAAGCCTTGCCGTTACTGACTCTATGCCATTTACGATCGGTCGACCTGGGGGGCAAGTCTGATGCTTATGGATTTTAGGGAGAAAATAAATTATAGGGGTCCTACAAAACAAAGGGTTAAGGTACTGGGCCTCCTTTGAGCTCAAGATTCCTCGTTTCTCTCCTCTGTCAATCAAACCTCCAAGTTCCTTTTTGAACTTGATCATCGGATTTCCAGGAAGAGGGGAATATGTATCCCTATCGCTCAGCAGTCTCTGCATCTCTTGGCGATACTAATCGCCACTCATCACTACCAATCCTCCTCCTTTGTCCGCTGGGCGAATTACAAGATCTTTCCTCCCCTCCAATAAACGAATGCCTTTTTTAATTTGCTGTGGGTCACTGGCTTTTCTCACCTTAAGTGAATCAAGATCCCTACTTACCATACTTCTAAACACCTCAATGTTTTTATTATCCACATTAGGAGGGTTAAACACCGATTTGTTTCTTAATTTAGAGTGGTGTGAAACTTCCACATCCTCTCTTAATGGTTGTGGGTTTGCCAAAAAGTGTTTCTTGATACTTAAGGTTCTGGTAAATTTCTGGAGATTTATGTACGTGTCAAACTTATTAAGATTTTTAGTTGGTGCAAATTTAAGCCCTTTGTCAAGTACTCGAATCTCATCAACTGTAAGAGAGACACCACTGAGATTGAAAATCCCCACGGGTGCGCATGCGCGCGGGCACAAGCACGGACATGTTCTAGTCGTGCTCCGCACATCTCCGAGGAAATCCAGCTAAATTCAGCGGCGGGAGTCCAGGTGGCGGCTCGGTTCTCTCCCCGGAGGATCGTGTGGTTGTCATGCGGCAGGGATCGGCTGGTTTGCCCAGAAAAAGGCCATACAAGCGCGGCAATCAGCGGGAAGGTCTGCGGCCTATCTCATCTGGGAAGACGCCCTCCCCCAAAATGGCGCCGGGCAAGCAGAAAGCTCCGAGCGGTCGGGACGCGGCCCCGGAGCAACCTCGGCCTCCTACTCCGGCTTCTCCGCATCTGCCTGCAGATTCCCCTTCCAGGGATGATATGAGGGATCCCTTCTCCTCCCAGACTTCGGGAGCGTCCGGGGGGTCTCCGAGTGCGGGGGTGTGTTATCAGCAGCCCTCCCCCACCCCTTCATACAGTAGGCCACATGTGTCCGGCTCCCCGGCCTCATCGATGGACCGGAATATGGCTGAAATGGCGGACTCTCTATTTAGCCAGCCTAGCCCCACGGGTGATGCTCAGGCACCCCCTCTAGCCCCCTATTCGGGTGATGCGGTGCTGTTAGCAAGATTTTCCACAATGCTCCAGCAGGAACTGTCTAAGGCATGCTCCATTATTACAACTGACATTAAGAAGGATCTCCAGGGATTTGGGATGAGACTAGACACTGTTGAGAAAAAGGTGGATGGCTCTCTGCTCAGAGTTAATCAGAATACTAAATTAGTGTCAGAGCTTCATGACCGGTTGGAGGAAGCTTACTCCAAGATTGAGGACTTGGAAAACCGGTCGCGCCGTTACAATGTGCGCATACGGGGCCTTCCTGAATCACACCAGGACCTGGAAGCGGCAGTTCGGGACCTCATGAAAGATCTGATTCCAGACATTTCTCCACATCAAATGGAAGTGGACAGGGTGCATAGGGCTCTAACTGCGCCACGGCAAGATGGTCTCCCCCGGGACATCATTTTGAAACCGCACTATTATAATATCAAAGAGAGAATGATGTCAGCGGCCAGGAACCGCCGAGAACTCACACTGCTTGGGTCCCCTATACAATTGTATACGGATTTGGTCCCATCGACGGTGCAGAAGCGCCGCACGCTCAAGCCCCTGCTCCAATGTTTGCTGGACAATAACATCAAATATCGGTGGTCCTTCCCCTTTCGGCTGTCTTTTACCTATAATGGCAAGAATCACTTCTTCACCAACTTCCATGCAGGAGAAGATCTACTGCTAAAGCTGGGCATCTTGACCAGGGAGCCGCGCTCTCCATGTTCATCGACAGCGGCCGAACCGGATCGTCCGCTGTCCCCGGTGTGGTCACATCGGGGCTCCCCTCCCGCTGGACAGCGAGGGGGCAAGAGGGGACGCAAGACCTGAACTGTTGACAAACCTATTTTTGCTCGCTCGGGCTCTCCATTTTTGCCAGCCAAGTACTTGTTTACCTGTTGTTCCCTCCCTGTCAATCCTGGCCGGCGCAGCTGTTGCGATGTCGGTTGGGTGAGGTTGGGAACGGTTCACTTAATGCTGATAGTTCTTTTATTGCAAGTTTAACTAGTTTTCCCCCATCCTCCTCCACATTTTTTATTATTTATTTTTTATTTTCTATTGCTTTTTACAGTGTGGTGGCTGGTCGCGGATCCGATGTTCTAGGATCCTGTAGGCGGAGGCGACCGGTCCACCTACCCTAGTTCTCAGGATGGGGGCCTGGGGTGGTCGGGAGAAAGTACACCTCGAGTATTCCCCGCCCTCATTGGCGTCTCGGATTGTTACCCGGGATGTTACCGTGTGCCACTCCTGTGAACTTGCCCCCCTCTCCCTATGGGGGCAATCTCACGACACGTACCCCAGGTTTGGGAACTGGGGGAAAGTAATTCCCAAATGTTTTAGTATATGTATTGCATTAGTGCCTTTACGGCATGGGGGATGATTCCTCCTGTCCTCTTTTGCTTTCTTTCTAACTTTCCTTTTTCCTTTCTCTCCTCTTGGACCCAGGCTCTGCGAGCTTACCCCGTACTGCTGCCCCCAGGCTCCCCGGGCGGAGGGATTTTTAGCCTAGCTGAGTCGGGCCATTGTCCACAGCGACCAGGTAAGAGTGCACTGCCAAATCACCATGTCACCCTCAGGTTCCTCTAGATTTACACTGATAACACATAATGTGCAGGGCTTTAACTCTCCACTGAAGCGCACCAAGGCTTTCCTCCAATATAAGCGCCAGAAGGCGGACATCTTACTAATGCAGGAAACGCATTTTTCCAAAACGTCGGCACCCAGATATCTTTCGACACATTATCCTCAATTTTATCTATCCTCGGGCCAGGAAAAGAAGCGGGGAGTGGCTATATGTTTTTCGAGAAAGGTCCACTTTACTCCGGTTACAGTGGTCCGAGACAGGGAGGGCAGGTACCTCATGGTAGTGGGCCTTGTTCAGGATCAGTTGGTCTCCTTGGTCTCCTATTATACCCCTAACACGGGTCAGGTAGGGTTTTTTCAGGATATGCTGAAGACATTGCTTCCCAAAGCGCAGGGTAGGGTGATCCTAGGGGGAGATAGTAACCTCCCGCTCGAGAACACGCTGGACAAATCCGTCCAAGGCGTGCCCAGATTTAAGCATGTACCGAAGAACGGCTCAAGGTTGGCCCGACTTCTTCATGATTGGGATCTCCTAGACTTGTGGAGGGAGCACAATCCGACTCAGAGAGACTACACGCATTTTTCCCATGTCCACGGCACCTATTCTCGCATAGACCAGATGTTCGCCAGCTCCGCTCTGGCCCCATGTGTATGCTCAGCGCAGATTTTGGCATCCTCCTGGTCCAATCATTCCCCGGTTTTAGTACAGTTTTCAGCCCTGTGGTCTTCCCCAGGTCCCTCTCCTTGGCGACTCAATGCAGCTTTACTAAATGATCCTGGGGTCCTGGGGGGGATCGAAAGGGATATTAAACAATTTTTCCTAGAAAATAGACCGGGCGATACATCCTCTACCGTCGTGTGGGCGGCCCATGAAGCTACCATCCGCGGTAAATTGATTCAAATGGCAGCCAAACTAAAACGTAACAGGGAGAGCACAATAAGGGAACAGGAACAGACCCTACGCGCACTACTCCTAGAACAACGGACGCGCCCCCTCGTTGATATCCGTCACAAAATTGATGCGGCTAGATTGGCGCTTAACTTGACACTCACGACCCAGGTGGAAAAATACATTAGATGGTCCCGACATAGATACTACACTATGGGTGACAAACCTACCACTCTGTTGGCTAGGAGGCTGGCCCCTCGCCCCTTCTCAGCGGCCCTGCCTAGATTGCGGCTGCGGACGGGGGCGCTCTCTCGCAATCCAACCCTGGTCGCGTCCGAATTTACTAGGTTTTACACTAAACTCTACAGGGCACCACCGTCGTATAACCGGGGTTTGGCCGATTCTTTTTTTGCCGACCTGCGGCTGCCCACGCTGACGCAGTCTCACGTCGGATCACGGAGGTGGAGGTTCTTCAGGCGATCAAGGGGTTACATCCCTCCAAGGCCCCCGGGCCGGACGGGTATTCCGGGGTATATTATCGCAAATTTCAGGAAGTTCTGACACTGCATCTTTGCGCCTTTTTTAATGCCCTACGCAACGGGGAATCCCTCCCGCCACATGAGAACACGGCTTATATTCACGTCTTGCCCAAACTGGACAAGGATCATAGTATATGCGACAATTATCGTCCGATCTCATTGATTAACTCTGATCTAAAAATTTTGGCGAAAATTATGGCCACTAGGCTTGGCTCCTTTTTGGCTCAATATATACATCCCGATCAAGCTGGGTTTGTCCCTGGTCGACAGACTTCGGATCAGACTAGACGGGTTGTAGACATCATCACGGCTATTCAATCAGATTGGGACGGAGGGGGTAATCGTAGAGGCATGCTCCTCTCCCTAGATATTCATAAAGCTTTTGACTTCCTGTCGTGGGAATACCTTTTCGACGTGTTGACCAGATTTGGATTCGGCGCTCCCTTTCTCACGTTGCTGCGGACCCTATATAGTACACCCAGGGCGGTTCTTAGGCTGAAGGGCTTCTCCTCGGACTCTATTCCTATCTGTAGAGGCACCCGACAGGGCTGCCCCTTGTCCCCTCTCCTTTTTGTCCTAGCACTGGAACCTTTAGCCATTAAAATTCGTGCTTCACCGGACGTGCGGGGGGTGGTGTGCGGGGGCGTCGAACACAAGTGCGCTCTTTTTGCGGACGATATTTTAGCCATTGTCTCCTCGCCCGTCACGACTTTACCCAACTTATTTGCGCTATTGGATGCGTTTGCGCTTGTATCAGGTTTGCATACAAACCAAACGAAATCCCAGGCACTGAACATCTCCCTGGAGGGTCGCACTGTGGACACACTCAGGAAATCTTTCAAATTTGCATGGTGCACGGACTCTATGCCCTACTTAGGCATTAATTTAACCCAATCCTTGTCTACACTCTACACGAAAAATTATCCTCCTCTGTTTACACTCCTGAAGGGTGACATGGATAAATGGTTGATTCAGCCCCCTTCGTGGTTTGGCAGACTATACTCCATCAAGATGAATATCCTTCCGAGGGTGTTATATCTGTTCCACACTCTGCCAGTCGCGCTGAGACGGTCTGACCTGCTTAAGTTTCAGGGTCACGTCCTTTCCTTTATCTGGGGGAACAAGAGGCCTAGGGTGAACAAGAGAACGCTGTACACACCTAAAGTCAGGGGTGGTTTAGGGGTACCGGAACTGCTGAACTATTATTATGCTGCACAGTTATCCCAGTTGGTGAGATTCCACTCTGAGGGGGCCCGGATGCCCTGGATGGAATTGGAGGCTAGCTCGGTTCCGGGCCTGGCAGTCTCCCATGCAATGTGGTTATCGCCTAGGGATCGTCCCCCCATCCTGTGCCCAGCCTTGTCTCATTCTATGGCCATTTGGGATCGCTTGACCAGAACGCATGGCTTTAGGTCCCCACATACCCCATTGGCCCCTATTCTTAACAACAGCGGGTTCCCCCCGGGTCTCTCCCCCAGATCTTTTCAGTGGTGGACGAACAAGGGGCTGCTTCGCATAGCGGATTTTTGTGATCATAGGGGTATCCTCAAACGTCAGCAGCTGATAGAAAAACATGCCCTGCCTGATACTGAGTACTATAGGTACGCACAAATTGATCATTACCTGCGATCCCTGTCTCGCCTGTCCGATCTGACTACCATGACCTACATGGAATTTTTGTGCCGCAAATACGATAAATTACGGGGGTATATTTCTATGATTTATAATATGCTTATGGACTCGCCCCTGAAGCTTCCATACATGGAACGATGGGAGGCGGATGTCGGGGAGGTTGTGGAGTTGGCGGACTGGCACGACATGGCTCGAGAGGCTTCCAGGTCTCTAATTAACACTTCAATCATCGAGGCCAACTATAAAGTGCTCCTGCGCTGGTACATGGTACCAGCCAGGATAGCATCCTTTGTGCCAGGAGCATCCTCGCGGTGTTTCCGGGGGTGTGGCCAAGAGGGTACGATGTTTCATGTTTGGTGGCACTGACGCTTCTGGATTAGAGTGTACAATTTCATCTACACCCTCACGCAAGTTAACCTAATCAAGTCCCCTCAGCAGGCACTATTGGGCAAAAAGGTGGATACAGCCAATAGAGCGCAGAGGCGGCTCATAACGTTCATATTTACTGCAGCAAAAATAGCAATAGCGAGATCCTGGAAGTCTCCTACGATACCATTTGAGCTGCTTAGGCACAAACTGAATTGGATTATGATTAATGAGCGCCTGACAGCTCAACTGGAGGACAAAATGCGTGTGTTTGACAAGGTATGGGGATCGTGGATTAACTACCTCACTGGGGGTGCCTGATGGACTCGGGAAGGTCTGGGGGTGGGGTGCGGGGGCGTGGTCGGGTCCAATCTTACAAATTTTTCCTCTTCTCTCTTTTCCCTTTTCTCTTCTTTTCTTGTGGTTCTATTGTCCTTTCTCTTTCTCTCTTTCTACGATTTGTCTCAGTTTACGGTATGAGGTTAACAGTGGTACTGTATTCTAAGGGCTTAGTACCCCATGTCCCCAGCCCAGGCTGGGGCAAGGTTCTGTGGGATCACGATCTAGCCACTTACCCTGTGAAGTATGCAAAGTGTGATTAAATGCTCGGGGTGGCTGGCCCTGTTCACCCTCGGTGAGGGTCCCTCTAGATACCTTGAGGCTCCTGTTCATTGTGTTTTGAGGTGCTAGCCCTTGCCACGTTATAGTTTCGACCTTTTATAGAAGTATTACCTAATGTTTGCTATGGTTGTACCACTGTTCACGTTTGTTATGCACTGATTTTTTATTATGTGTGTATATTTTGCACTATTTTTGTAAACACTTTCAATAAAAATCATTGGATAACGAGATTGAAAATCCCAGTGCCTATCGGGATTTTGGCTTTTTGTATCCTTCGGCCTCCTCTGCTTCCTCTTTTTTTCTTTTCTTTTTGTTTTCCGTCCCCCTTCCTGCCGGGTTCGGCGGGTGCTGAGGAGGGTAATAGGGTCTTACTCCTAATGGGGTTGATGGGCCCGGTTGAGGGTCCACCCAAGGGGTCCTCTGAGACCCTAAAAAATGGGGGTCCTCACCCTGATTTTGAAGTGGTTGAAACCTATTTTCAGTCTGTATGGGCCGGTTTCCCGATGGGGCACCACCTCTTTGACCTCTATTACCTCTTGGGCCTGTTGAATAACCTCTATTCTGATAGGGTACAGTCTGCCATTGATAATTGGACTGATAATAATTATTCTCGTTCCAATTATCTCTGGATCCGGATTGGTGATTTGATCTCTGACCCCTTCCTTTTCCCCTAACTCTCCCTCTTTTACCTCCGCGGCCTCTTCCCCTCGGTGGGGGGCCATCTCCCAAGGAAAATCTCGGTTGAGGTGTTCCATAATTAGATGGAGAGTCATCCTCTAGATCTATAGAATCTGGAATTACTTCAGGGGTGACTGTGGGGAACAAGAGAAACTTGCCACCTATATATCATATTATTACCAAAATCCTCTGAGTCTCTTAAGAATTTTTTCTTTTTCTTGTCTTGAGCTTCCTTATCCCACTTGATAAGTTTATTTTTAAGCTCTTCAGACAATTTCAAAAATTCTTGCTTATCTTTTTCTTTTTCTATAGCAGTTTTAATAGCCTCTATTTGGGTCTCTAGAGCTTTCATTCTTCTCTGTTTCCGTGTTAACAGAAAAGCGAGAAGCTCTAAACCCTTCTTAGTAAAGAACTCACTCCATTCAGTATTTGATTCTTCATCTAATAATCCATCATTAGGAGGAACATCCCAGCGCAATCGCCGTGGGATGATCTTAGACGATATATACTGTTGGAATGATACTACATCCCACCACGTTTTAATTTTCTTTTCAAACAGATGACCTAATTTTTTGAAATGGTGGGAAAGGTCACTTGGTTCTTTAGATGAAGCAGTGCCTGTGAATACGTTATCAAGTATAATCTCACGCTCTTCAATATATAGGAAAACATCCATTCTAAAAGGATTAGCAGCTAAATAAACCGGCCCATACAGACTGAAAATAGGTTTCAACCACTTCAAAATCAGGGTGAGGACCCCCATTTTTTAGGGTCTCAGAGGACCCCTTGGAGGGACCCTCAACCGGGCCCATCAACCTCATTAGGAGTAAGACCCTATTACCCTCCTCAGCACCCGCCGAACCCAGCAGGAAGGGGGACGGAAAACAAAAAGAAAAGAAAAAAAGAGGAAGCAGAGGAGGCCGAAGGATACAAAAAGCCAAAATCCCGATAGGCACTGAGATTTTTAATCTCAGTGGTGTCTCTCTTACAGTTGATGAGATTCGAGTACTTGACAAAGGGCTTAAATTTGCACCAACTAAAAATCTTAATAAGTTTGACACGTACATAAATCTCCAGAAATTTACCAGAACCTTAAGTATCAAGAAACACTTTTTGGCAAACCCACAACCATTAACCACTTAAGCACCAGCCCTATTTCGGACACTTTTTATTTACAAGTTAAAAGCAGTATTTTTTCCTAGAAAACTATTTAGAACCCCCAAACATTATGTATATTTTTTTAGCAAAGACTCTGGAGAATAAAATGTCGGTCATTGCAAAACTTTTTGTCAAGCGGTATTTGCGCAGCGGTCTTTAAAACGCCATTTTTTTGGAAAAAAATTGAAAAATCACATTTCACTGCATTTAAAAAATACTAAACAGTAAAGTTAGCCCATTTTTTTTGTATATTGTGAAAGATGATGTCACGTCGAGTAAATAGATACCCAACATGTTACGGTTTAAAATTGCGCCCCCCCGTGGGATGGCGACAAACTACGGTCAATAGAGATCTCAATCTGCGACGCTTTAAATTTATTTAACGGTTACCAGTTTAGAGGTAGAGTGTAGCTCTTTTTTTTAAATTATTGCGCACGCTCTGGCGATCGCGGCGATATCTCACATGTGGGGTTTGAACAGCGATTTCATTCGCAGCTCGACTTGCGTATACGTTTTTTTTTGTGCGTGAGCTAACGGTGACGGGGGGCGGTGAAATTTTTTTTTTTTTTTTTTCCTATTTATTTTTTATTTTTTTTAAACTTTATTACAGGTTTTTTTTTTAAAAAAAAATCTGATCACTTTTATTGCTGTCACAAGCAATGTAAACATCCCTTGTGACAGCAATATGTATGACAGGTACACTTTATGGAGGGATTGAGGGTTTAAAAGACCCTAGACCCCTCCACTACACTTCCCTGTATGCAAAACGCTGAAAACGGCATTTTTGCATACAGCCGTTTTTTAAATTTGCCGCGTTTTGCAGCACAGTAACCCGAAAGTGACGTCATAGACGCCGCCTCCGGGTTACGTCATCGGAGCCCCGATCGATGCCATTTCCGGCATTCATCGGGACTCCATCCAGCCGGCGAACGTGCCGGCTGGGTGCTCGGGGCTCCCGGTGGGACGGGAGCCCCGGGCAAAGCCACGGAAGGCGGCGGGAGGGGGGGGATGTCCCCTCCCGCCCCCCCGGGTAACGATCGAGCGGCTCCCGAGCCGCATCGGTCATTACCGACGGAAAGCCGACCGTCGGCTTCAAACCACGGTACCGGGATGATGCCTCTAACTAGAGGCATCATCCCGGTATAAACCCGCAAAGTGTACCGACGTATCGGTACGTTGATATGCGGTAAGTGGTTAAGAGAGGATGTGGAAGTTTCACACCACTCTAAATTAAGAAACAAATCGGTGTTTAACCCTCCTAATGTGGATAATAAAAACATTGAGGTGTTTAGAAGTATGGTAAGTAGGGATCTTGATTCACTTAAGGTGAGAAAAGCCAGTGACCCACAGCAAATTAAAAAAGGCATTCGTTTATTGGAGGGGAGGAAAGATCTTGTAATTCGCCCAGCGGACAAAGGAGGAGGATTGGTAGTGATGAGTGGCGATTACTATCGCCAAGAGATGCAGTGACTGCTGAGCGATAGGGATACATATTCCCCTCTTCCTGGAAATCCGATGATCAAGTTCAAAAAGGAACTTGGAGGTTTGATTGACAGAGGAGAGAAACGAGGAATCTTGAGCTCAAAGGAGGCCCAGTACCTTAACCCTTTGTTTTGTAGGACCCCTATAATTTATTTTCTCCCTAAAATCCATAAGCATCAGACTTGCCCCCCAGGTCGACCGATCGTAAATGGCATAGAGTCAGTAACGGCAAGGCTTGGTCAATACATTGACCATTACCTGCAGCCCTTGGTGTGTGAGACATATGCATACCTTAGGGACACGAAACATGCCATAACCCTTCTGGACGACCTAACAGAGATTTCAGATTGCATCCTGGTAACTGCTGATGTAGGGTCGCTCTACACGATCATCAACCATGAAGATGCTTTGAACTCAGTGAAATGGGCATTAAACAAGTCAGATTTACCATTAAAACATCTGAGATTTTTGGTAGAGTGTCTAGATTTCTGTCTGCTAAAGAACTATTTTTGGTACGACAAGAAATATTTCCTACAAGTAAAGGGAGTAGCGATGGGGGGGCGGTTTGCCCCCAGTGTGGCTAACTTGTTTATGTCACACTGGGAGGAAGAGGTCATCTTTTCAAACCGTCCTCCCCAGTTGAGCTGCTACCGTCGTTTTATCGATGACCTTCTACTTATATGGAAAGGGGACATGACCAGTTTACAACATTTCATGGATCGACTCGATTCCAATACTCGGAATATTGAGTTAACATGGAATGTGAATACTGAGAGTATTGTTTTCCTCGACTTGGAGATTTTTAAAAAAGATGGTGGCTTGAAAACTCGAACATACTTCAAGCCGACGGACAGAAATTCTTATATACCCACAGGTAGTTGCCATCATAACCTGTGGTTGTTTAACATCCCAAGAGGGCAGTTCCTGAGGATGAAAAGGAACTGCTCCTTGGAAGAGGATTTCCAGTCCCAATCAAAAAAACTGGCATCAAGATTTCTGGAAAAGGGGTATGACCCTGAACATATTGAGAAAGAACTTTCTAGAGTTAGCACTACCGCAAGGGAAACTACCCTCGTGTCTTTTAGAAAAACCACCTCCAATAATGAATTCTGCTTTGTGCTGGACTACAACATCCAGTACAGAAAGTTTGAAAAAATTGTGGCCAAGCACTGGCCTATTCTACAGCATGACAGGATATTGGGTCCCGCACTCCCGGCTAGGCCGAGGTTTGTGTATCGGAGGGCGCCCACACTCAGAGATCGGCTAGCCCCAGGAGTGGTTGACCCACCTGTCAAATCTGGCAATACGCTCTTTCCCTCTTTAAAAGGATTCTATGCCTGTGGCAAGTGTGTGGCCTGTAAGACCTCTAAAGGTAATATTAAGCGAAGGAAAGAATTTGTTGCCACAGCTACACAAGAGGTACATGTCCTCAAAGATTTCATCACGTGAAACAAAAGGGGTTGTGTACATGCTTGAATGTAAGTGTGGTTACCAGTATGTGGGCAGGACCACGAGGGCCTTACATGTAAGAGTAGGAGAGCACATGAATAGAATCCGTAAAGGTAAAGATAAGCATGATGTCCCCAAACACTTCAAAAGATACCATCAGTGTGACCCCACGGGTTTGAAGTTTTGGGGTATCGAGAAAACCACACGCCACTGGAGAGGAGGCAATTTTGTAAGACAATTAAGCCGCAGGGAATCATTCTGGATCTATCAGACTAAAGTTTTAGTACCTGGCGGGCTTAATATTGATTTTGATTTAAACTGTTTCATTTCCAATAGGTAATATGTGAGGTTTATTTTGATTTTGTTCCTGTCTTTGTTTTAATACTTATACGTTTTAAATTATTTAATTGTTGGTTTTAAAATCCTTGATTTATATGTAATGGTGCTCTTTTAGTGTATGTGGACCTCTTGGAGCTTCGTGGGTAAACGCCACTACTTATTGAGGGCAGATTGAGTTTTCTGTTCCCTCTAATTTTATTTATATATTTAGGCTATGCGCCATCTCTAATAAAGTTGTTTTATACTAATTGGAATTTGTGCAATATTCTAGCTTTTATATTTATGGACCAGGAGTGCCTTAGTTCCGTGTTATGAGCCCTCCAAATATCGGTCTATTTTATGCCTTTCAGAGCCTCCCGGAAGTTGGGAGCTTTCCCTCATCTAAGATGGAGATTGGCGTTACGTCATTTCCGCTTTGGGAATTAGCGTCCGGTTGCTAGGCATCATCTATTTAAGGCGCGCGGGTGCCGCCCTCTCCGTACCCCTGCTGAAGAAGTCACGCCCATTGACGCAACGCGTATGGGGGAGGAGCTGTGACGTCACCCGCGACGCTCTGAGAGGACCGCACGCTCGAGCACACCGTTCAGATGTTTGACATGCTGTTCCCGATGCACTAGGAATAGTGCTATGATTGTGAGTAATATGCTTTTATTCTGAATAAATGTACCAATTTGAAACGGAGAGCACTAGATGTCCTTGTTATCCTTTCATGTGGAATCTTAATGCCGATCTGCTGAGGTGCTGTGGTTTCCATGGTTGTAAGACTGGGACAGGAGGAGTTCACCAGAGTCTATGATAAAGCGCAACGGCCCTTGTGGTCAGTAAATGGAGGTGAGAGGCTGGCATTAACTGTGGTGGTGGAATCACGCATGTTTGGTGATTTGTTCTACTTCTCAACACGGGTCACCTTTACCTCAATCTTGGCTTTGGATTTTATGAACATTCCCAGATTTATTGAATTTTATGGACATTACTCCTGTTTATTGGTTTCAACATTTTAGCGCTGCACCATTTTTTAAATTTATGGGCATGGGAGAAGACCCCCTGAAGTGATGTGTGCTAAGGAGGGTAACCAAGTGTGAAGACGTCTGAAAGGTGAGGAAACAAACTATTTCTATGTGAAAGAAAGAAAGGAATGTTTGCCCTGTGAAGAGACAAGCCAAGAGACATTCTCATTGTGATGAGTTAAGCGACATGTTCAATGGACATTTGTGCTGTGTGAAGAGATTATAAATGGACTATTGAGAGTCTGCTGTATGACCAGCCAAGTCTGCCCAACAGTAGGTTGGGGACAACTATAACTTCCTGTGGGCTTCTCAGCCTCAATCAGTAATGGCAGTTTATTACTACTGTTGGCAGGGCCGCAGATAAGCCAGTACAACCAGCCCTGTTGTACCTGGCCCGGCCAGCAGAGGGGGCCCGGGCAGCTTCACAGATGCAGTGCAGTGGAGAAAAAAAAAAAAACAGCTTTCTAATTCACACCCCAGCTCACCCCAGCTTAGTTGCTCCTACTAGCTTAGCTGGTGTTGTAATAATACTATTTTCAGGGCCCCTCTCTGATGGTGGAGGAGGAGATGTCAGGGGACTTTTTTTTTCATTTTCGGGCGCATGTGTAATCCGTGCCAGGCACTTGCTCTGCTTGATTCTGGCTGCTGTGCTGACAGCTGAAGTCCCGGCTGCCTATTGCCTTCCCTGGTGGAGTGATCTCACTTGCTCAGCAACACGCTCAGTAGCCGAGAGCAAGAGGCAGCTGACAGGTTCCAGAAGGAGTCGGACTCGTGGGTGGAAGAGCACATATAAGCTGTTTAGTAAGTTTAGTAAGCTGTGTACATTTTGTATTTGATTGAAAGTAGAGGAGAGAAGGCTGCAGATAATTAGGTACACCTTATGTAAGAGAATTTGTTTCTTCTATGTGTATCATCTGAGGGTAGTCACTTCACCGGGTATGTAAGGGTTGGACAACCACTTGAATCATACATAAAATATTTATAATTTACAAAGGCTAAACATCAGTCAATAATAATGAGGTATTAATATACTTTCAAATTACTTTAAAAACATAATTAACTTGTTTTTTTTTTTTGTTTAGCTTATTCGTAAAGGATGACAGCAAAGCCTGAGAATTTTATTTCCATTTATAATTGCTAAATGAGCAGATTTACAGCCTTGTCAACCGTAATAAACAGGATGATGACTTAGACAACTGAAGAATGTTTATTTACTTCACTAAGCATGTAAATAACACTGGTCCCATGGGTATCTCATACATGACGGAGGTTTATAAATGTATGTTATTAATTATGAATTTTAGTCATGACACATGAATTATAAACAGTTTTCACAAACATATTATTAATTGAACACAGGGTTTAAAATGGATTATAATTTATGGCATTTAATACTTAACTATATCACCCCAAATAGCTATTGGTTAGTTTGTAGCCCTTTTCATAGTATAATATGGTTTAATATAATATTATTTTTCATTTTTTCCAAAGATTCAATGAGTTAATATGAATAGTTGCTAGTATAACATTTGATCTAACTTCCTTTTATTCATGCAACCTGCTGATATCCTGTCCGTCTTTTAAATATGCTGGCATTTGGGTGACAATCTATTGGAGGTAGTTATCAACATATTTACCCAATCTGGAATGGACTGAACTGATCCCACTTACCATCGGACTACCTGGGGGTTTGACAAGGCATTTATTAGTTTTTGGTAGATAATAAAGTGTAGGGATTCTACATACCGAAGGAGTTAAATATTTGGCCTTCTTTTCATTCAATACTCCCCTGGTGTTGGCCTCTCGGATCTAACGCCTACTCCTTAAATTTCAAGGTAGGATTTACAGTTAATTTCTCATAAGTTCCCTCATCACCTAAAATTTTCTCTATTTTTTCCTCATAATCCTTTCTATCCAGCAGGACCGCTCTACCCCTTTGTCCACCAGGCGGATGATGATATCCTTCCTTTTCTCAAATTATTCTATCCCTGCGGTGACTAATTAAGAGTCTTTGAATCGCCTAACATGAAGATCTCTCAAATATAAATCTAAATCGGCTTAAATACTTCAATTTTATGATTAGAGATTCCTGGAGGGTTAAATGTAGACTTTCTCAAGTTACTGCGAATAATGCCATGACTAGCACCAACACCATTAGTACCTGTGGTGGGTCCTGGTATTGTTGTAAAATATCTCTTAATATTTTGTTTTCTAATATATTTATTCAGACTCAAGTTAAGTATTACATTTATTTAAGTTAGTTTTTAGGGAAAAGTTTAATCCAAGGTCTAATGTTTTAAATTCAGCTTTTGGGGTGACTGAGCTGAGATTGTAGATTCCTTCTCCTATGTTTCCCTCCTCCTTTTCCTTTCCCCTCCGTTTTACCCCTCTACAGTCCCTTCTTGCTCTCCTATGGGTCCTTGTCTTTACTCCCTCTGAAAAGATACTACAACCTCTCTTTCTTTCTCCCTTCTGTTTTGAAAAAGAACCACTCTGGGGTCTGCCTCCCCCATTCCAATATGGCCTGGGGCCCTTCCACTGTTTTACTAAGAGCTTGGCTCCCCCATATGGTCTGGGACTCTTCCACTGTTCTCCTGGGAGCTTGCCCCCCATTCCAAAGAGGCCTGGGGTTTCTTCACTGTTCTTCTGGGGGCTTCCCCCAATGGCTCTTTCTGAAATAAAGAGAGTGGCTGTTTACTCTGGGACTCCGGGTACTATTCTTTCCTCTTTATTCTGTAAGTGGGTGAAACCTATCACACCCTGGGACATTGTGGTTTGTCAAATCATTCCTATATTCTTGTGATCTTGTAGGATTATAGCTGGAGCCATTCTGATTACTATATACATTTCTGTATCCTTGGGGTCTAGAGGATTTTGTGTGGTTGGGAGGAGTATCCTGGACATTTCCCTTGCAATAGGTGTATCACGTAACCACTGGTTTCCTAATTGCTGGTCTCCCTTCCCTTATCCGTTTCCCCTGCACTTCTCTAAATTCTGAATAAAAACAGAAAAGTGCCTCTAAGTGTAAAAGGTTTATTCAAGGGGATAACAGTATAGACAATTGCCAACTCACATGATATGAGTAAAATAAAAGCTCATCTGTGGTGTAAAGCGAAGCGTCCTCTCACGAGTGGATAATCCAGCACACCAATCCAAGTGCAGAGCCCGCGGCCAGGACAGGAAGGTACAGCCAGCTAGTACCTAGTGGTTCCGGGCATGCATGTGGGCCACAGAGTGGAGCGCAGCGCAGAGGAAGCACGTGACATCACCAGAGGACAAGGAACACATATATCTATCGAAAAATATCATATGTTTAGCAAATGGGTTATTCTTCCAGATAAATAACATTTCCCAGTAGCCCATGGTTAAATTTGCATATGAGGGCGCAAAATTTGCCCCCATTGATGTGCCATGGGTTTGCAGATAGTAACTATTGTCAAATAGTAAATAGTTATGTGTAACACAATATATAGTTGCATTCAAAATAAAAGCCTCTTGATCGTGATTGAACAGGGGGTCTTGTAATAGAAAATGTTGCGTAGCTATCATACCAATATTGTGGGGTATAGAGGTATCTTGAGAATTAACAGCTAAATTTATAGGAGGGGGGGATTTCCTTTTGAACACATGTACTAAAGTAGGTTCTGCCACCGTCCCTGCATGTATATGTCTTGGGGGTTGCTGGTGCCTCAAACCAGATAGAGTGGGACTTTATGGGCAAGTGAATGGTTATACATAGGAAATTATGATATATATATATCAAGAAAAAAACAAATATAAAAAGAATAGTATTTCATCCATAAATACCAATGAGATATATACAGAAGGTATTTGGTGAGAATTGTGCTTGGGGCAGAGGCCCAAGTGTGAGGAAGAAAAAGATGATTCGACAGAATCAGTGACAATGGTGCATATGGTGACTTTAAACATGGATTTTTTCTGTTTTCCCATGGATGTTGAAAAGGAAGTTTATTCCAGAAAAAATCCTAGATTGCTGACGCGTTTCGGCTCTTTCATGGGCCTTTCTCAAAGCGTTCAGTCACTCAGTCTGTGGTCTATGAGATTAAACATGAGATGTAAGGATTATTGAACAAATCCTCTAAAGTATATCCAGTACAATCTTGATATTGATAATGTTTGAAAATTACATACATGGGTGTAGCCATTGTTCCTGCGCAGAAGCCCCCTATCCATTCACAATCACAGCGGGAATCGTGTACTGCAAGGCCTGAGATAATATATGATATTTCTTTAAAGTTGGGGTTCAAATAAGTCATGCGAGTGATTCAAGAATTATATATATGTATATGTTCCTCCACTTACAGTTAGGTTGACTGGTAGGAGGGGCTTGCCACCGGGGTCCTGGGGTATATTCCCCTCTTTGTCCACTGGGCTCTTGATCTAAAGTGTAATAGGAATTTGGTTTGTGTGGATAGAGTTTTAGATAGTACACAGTGACTTCAAGAGTAATGTGACTATGGTGTCCGGTTTTTACCAGGATAGGTGCCGACATTTCATTTGACTATAAGAATGGTGTTTATATACATGGGTAAAGTGACTTTAGTAACCGTGACTAGGTGCCAAATCTTTATTATTCCCAAAGATAGGGGCTTTGAAGTCCGTAGCACTTACGATTTTGCAGGATAGAATGGAAGTATTCTTTCAGCCAGCGCAGGTTAGGTCCGTCCTCTCCCCTCTGCTGGAGAGGAGTGAGGATTGCCTGTTCGTTCCCCGGCCTTAAGAAGCCCCTCGCGCATGCGCATGTGCATTGCGCGCTGCACGTAGGCGGTCTCTATAGCGGCGTGACGTGGCACCGACATCTGCGCCTGCGCCGAATGGATGCGCGCGCAGGTCGCAACCCCGTTGCTGGGGACGCCGCTCTGGCCGCCGACACGGGAGGAGGGGCCATCATCTCCCCGAGGGGATTGATTGATCCCAAGAATCCCCTACTAAGTAGGGGTTTCCCGTGCCGGGTGTGACTGTGGGATATTACGGGGCCAATCTGCGGAGGCATGGTGTGTCCCCATGTAGTAACAAAAACAAAAAATACGAAATCTAAAGCATTTCCATTGATATATGTGTGCATTCACTCAAAGGTGGATTCAGCACTATTGCAATAATTATAATATACTTATCATATAATTCATGAGACAAAAATGATAATAACACAATATTTTTAAATTTTAAATTAACACAATATTTTAAACAGCAGTTGCATATATCACCACCACAGGTAGCTGTGGGTCAAGGAGGGACATTCCCGATTGCCGGTCAGTGCCATGGATTGCTCCAGGGCCATGTCCATATACAATCGGTTTCTTGAGCACTAGTATAGAAAAAGGCAGTGTTTTAAATGCAGTGGAATAAAGCATATATCTCATATGCATTTTATTTTGACACTGGAATGGGGGGGGGGGAAGGACCTGATGTGTATGGGGTCATAAGGGGGATATTTTTGTGAATATCACATTGATACAAGCGTCAGGGTGAGTGGATGAGTCATTAATCTGTCTTGCCAGAGGCAAAGCCTTCAAGAAACGGGCGAAAGCTCTCGTTTTCATTTAGGCCGGGAGGTTTTGTGGCGTAGAGGCGTCTAATCCACCTCATTTCCATCTGAAGCAGTCTTTTATTCCAGTCCCCCCCACGATTCAGTATGTGAATCCTCTCAAGTGCTATAAAAGTCACTTTGGGCATTCTGTTTTTGTGATAGTGGGCAACAAGCCTCCCGAGGGGTACATAGAAGTTGCACAATTGCATGCTGTTGATGTGTTGATTGACCCGTTTGCCAAACTCTTGTTTGGTCTTTCCTACATAGTAGGACCCGCATTGGCACCGCATGAGGTAGACGACTCCTCTCGTCCTGCAATTTACAAAGTGTAGAGGTCTGAAGGGCTCCCCATTTGGGAGAGTTGTGTTAACACATTTTTGTATAACGCTGCATTGTCCGCAGTTTCCACATGGAAATGTGCCCATTTGTTTACAGGGATCCTTTCTGGTTTCCTTATATTCACTGTGCGTCAGTGATTGCTTCATTGACCCTGCTTTACGGAATGTTATCTGTGGATTCTCTGGTATAAATGATTTTACCACGGGGTCCTCTTTTAGGATCAGCCAATTTTTTGATATGATCTTCTTTATTTTTTGGTGGTCGTTTGTAAACCTCATTATTATCCTGGTTACATTTTCCTGTTCAATGGGTTTCCATCTGTTTTCATTTTTGAATAGAATGTTATGTCTGTCTTGCTTCTTAACTCTATTAAACGCTTTTCTCAACGCCGTCTTTGTGTAGCCCCTTCTTAGTAGCCTTGCGGTGAGGATGTTTACCTCTTTCTGGAAATCTTGTTCAGTAGTACAGTTTCTTTTAAGCCTTAGAAACTGACTGTATGGGATTGCATTCTTCAGTGGGGTGGGGTGGAAGCTCGACGCATGCAGTATGGGCCTCTGCCCCAAGCACAATTCTCACCAAATACCTTCTGTATATATCTCATTGGTATTTATGGATGAAATACTATTCTTTTTATATTTGTTTTTTTCTTTATATATATATATCATAATTTCCTATGTATAACCTTTCACTTGCCCATAAAGTCCCACTCTATCTGGTTTGAGGCACCAGCAACCCCCAAGCTAAATTTATCTCTCTGTCAGGGATGTCGTGGCAGAGCCTGACATGTAGAGGAATGTCTCACCAGATGAAGAGCCTGGAACCAAGTGCGATCCCAGGACAGGGATGCTGACAGGATATCTTAGCAGGACACAGGTTCACCAGAGGCACAGAGTCTAAGTGCTAGCCAGTATTCACCAGGGCCCCTGATGGTGGGGATGGATTTGGCTGCGTACTAACACCAGGTCGCGGTCCTCCGGATTCCCCAGCCAGGCCAGGAGCAGGTCCAGGTCCAACAGCCGGTAGCGGATAAGCAGATCAGGGTGAGGCAGAAGAGTAGTCAAGACAAGCCGAGGTCAGGGAAGGCAGCAGGTAATCAAGGTCAAGCCGGGTCAGATGATCAGGAACAGCAGGTAATTTAAGGTACAGGAGACAGGAGAGCTGAAGATCACACAGCAAGGATTCAGTGTGACCACTCCCCTTAAATAGGATGTTTGGCGCCTCGGACTGTTCCATGGTAGCCTCGGACTGTTCCATGGTAGCCTCAAACTATTCCATGGTAGCCTCGAACTATTACATGGTAGCCTCTAACTATTACATGGTAGCCTCTAACTATTCCATGGTAGCCTTTAACTATTCAAGGCGCCTCTGCGTATGCGCATGCGCATAGGCCTTCGCCGGTTTGCGGCACCAGTGCACTTGCGCATAATAGTAAATCCCTGACACCCTCTTCCCATGTGTAGGGGGTGATCAGTTCCAGTAAGGGAGTAGAGTCTCGTATAAAGGATTGGAGTCCCTGAGCACGTGGTTGTAAGAAAAAAAATTGATGTATTGGGAAAAAACACTGGTAATACTGCTCACAGTGTGGTGTTTTTGTTCACCATTTCTCCAGAGTTGGTGTTCACGCCTGAGAAGAACTTCCTTTGCCCTAAGTGTCTCCTGGTTTTTACTTGTCACCACCGATATACATCCATTGACTTTACTGTGATTTTTACAGAACTTTGTACTCTATTATCCTTAAAAGCTTAAAGCTGTTCTTTTAATTGCTGTATCTTTCCCTCTACTAAACTTAATTTCCTCCTTTTTTTCAAGATTAACATATCCACTAACTTTTTTCACCAGTTTTCAATCTCCATTCCTTTATAGAGTCCTCATCACTAAGGCCATCATTGGGGGCCAAATCCCATCTCAAGTGCCTGGGGATGCTTTTTTCTTTTAGATACCTTTCCAGTGTCACAATATCCCACCAAAGTTGTACCTGTCTTTCCAAAGAATACCCCACCTTCTTGATAATAACTTCCATATCTCTCTAATTGTTCTCATGTGTAATATTGAAAACCTCATCAAGGGGTAACTTGCCCATTGCTCACAAAGACATTTTGATCAAATATGACGCAGAAAATATATCAGATAAAAAATGTATCTCATTTGACACATTATTTGTAACATATTTACTTGAATGTAGTTGTGGCTTACAGTATGTGGGCCACACGACCAGAATCTTGCATGATAATTTAATTCAACATGTACAGAACATCAGAAAAGGTCTTAAAACCCACTCTATGTCAAAACATTTCAGGGAATATTCATCAAATTTAAAGTTTTGTGGAATAGACACTTTCCAGGAACATTGATGAGAGTCTAATTGGATTAGAGACATCTCCAAGAAGGAAACATTCTGGGTTTTTGAGTTAAATTGCTTACGACCAAGGGGAATAAAATGTGGAGCTGGATTAAATTGTTTTATTTCAGATGTATTGGTGTAATTATTAAAACTTGCCACAATAATTTAATATTTTTTTTTATAAGATATTAGCTCTATACACAGAGCAATTAGTTGAGCCATTCATTTTATAAATTTTTTTCTATGGATTAGCAACCCTGGTAATGAGAATAATTAGTAGCTTTATTTATAAGAGTAATTAGTAGAGCTTGCAATACAAAATTTCCCCACCAAATAAAAATGTTATATGTATTCGGCAATATATTAAAAACCAGGAAGTTAGAATCCTGTAATGTTGTTAACAGCTTCTAGAGTTTATTTTACTTGTATTGTGAGGGTAAGGGGTCAACTTGGGTCGATTCCTGAGGTTTTAATTTGTTGAGTGACTCCTGGGCTGACTGCAGCATTCTGGGCCATTTTTCCATTAGTTAAGATGGAGGAATATGTAACAACTAAGGACGGCAGCAGCAGTATTAAAAGATGGACAGGCATCTGTCAATCACATTCTGGGAAGAAATCAAATGGGATGAAACGCGTCAGTAGTGACGTTAGACCCCGGGAAGTGACCCAATGGGAAGTGCTGCAGCAGCCATCCTAATTAAGGTTTATAGGCATTTTACAAGCAGGTGTTTGTAAGTAGGTTTGTAAGTAGGTATGTTGGATTTAAACTTATACTACTGCACTATGGGCCCTTCTCTAATGTTCTGCATGGGAGAATCCTAACATTGAAGGCTGGAGGACCGGGAAGATTATTGATGCTTCAATTACATCTATGAGCAGCGCTTATTTTATAGCATTCTGGTAAGGTGCATAGTGTGACCATAGGTTGATCAGTTGGCTGGAGACACTGTTTCACATTTGGTTATGGCACTTGAGCATGCATGATAATGTGAGTGAGATGACTTTTCATGCACAATTTATAATTTAAAGTGGTATCACACTATTTTATAAATTTTTCATCATTTGGAGATTTTATGCATCTTTCTGGATGTATGAGCGAGTAATTTTCAAGAGAGAAACCAATACTTCTTGGACAGTTCATACGCTTGGTCCCTCACAGTTCTCATGTGTTCCTGCTGACCTCCACATCACTGCTAAGAGAGGTGTAGTGGACCGGCACGATTAATATGCATGGAAGTATTGTTCTACCAGTTGAATTCATAGGACTATTTCACAGCAGAGGAGCAGGCAGCAGAAGATGTCATTATTTACAGTCTTCTTTTACAGGTAACTATTTTTAAACCTCCACTTCAGCCTGATGCACACCCACCTTCCTATAACTAATCACTAGCATAGGAAAAAAATCCTACCCAAATGCCCCTTTTACTCTCCTAAATCCATGGTTGCGTGATGTTTTAGATCTGAGTCTCCTCTACTCTTTTGTGTAGACAAGGTCCTTCTTTGGGTGTCAACGTCACTGTCTGCAAGATGTGAACACTTCCTATTGGCTGTCCAGTGGTGGCATAATTTCAGGATCCAGAAGAGGAATCTCAGCAGTAACACCGACAAAAGGGAACCATTAGAGACCAGCTGCTCAGGGCACAGCTACTTTGCTAGATTTGCTAAAAGATGGGCTTTAGGCAATGTGTTCTTTATGACATGGCCCCTTTAAATTGACTTTGTGCTATGCCCATTCAGGGCAAAATCCTAGAAAATAACAGATTCACCTATTTGTTTGCCCCTGCTGTTTATACTCACTTTCCCTTCTTTACTCCACCACCAGTCAAGAGATATTTGTCTGGATAAAGCATCAATAATAATGGGAAATCCTTTATTTTGATATTAACATATCGAGGCTGGGTTCACACTGGTGCAAATTGAATGTGGGTTTCCCTGCATCCAATTCGCATGTCAGGAGAGTGTGACTGGCTCTCGATGGAGCTGGTTCGCACAGCACCAGGACAGCTGTGGAGCAGTTTGCAGGAAATTGGTGTGCATCTTTTAGTCCGTTTCAGGTCCCAATTTAGTCAAGCATTCAGACCTGAAACGATGAATGAGATGAACCGGACCTTCAGCTACGAGCCGTTCTGCAATCCACTGTGAACCCAGCCTTAACCACTTGCCGACCGCCGTCAGTATATTTACCGCAGTCAGCCGCTCCTGGGCAAAACCGACGTAGTACCATGCCCTTTGACAGTTAGAATCACGCCCCTAGGGATACATTTAACCCACTGATCACCAATAAAGTTAACCCCTTCCCTGCCAGTGTCAATTTTACAGTAACAGTGCATGTTTATAGCACTGATTACTGTAGTAATGTCACTGGTACCCCCAAAAGTGTCAAAAATGTCAGTCAAGGGTCCGATCTGTCCGCCGCAATGTTGCAGTCCCGCAAATAAAATTGCAGATCGCCGTCATTACTAGTTTAAAAAAAAAAACAATAAAAATGACATAAATCTTTCCCGTAGTTAGTAAACGCAATAACTTTTGCGCAAACCAATCAAAATACGCTTATTGAGATTTTTTTTTTTACCCAAAATATGTAGCAGAAAACAAATTGGCCTAAAATGTTAAAAAATTAGATTTTTACATTTTTTGGGGGGGAATTTCATATAAAAAAATGTGAAAAATATTGTTATTTTTTTGTTTTAAATTGTCGCTCTTTTTTTGGTTTATAGCGCAAAAAATAAAAATCGCACAGGTGATCAAATACCACCAAAAGAAAGCTCTGTTTTTGGTAAAAAAAAGGACATCAATTTAGTTTGGGTACAGCATCACACGACCGTGCAATTGTCCATTAAAGTCACGCAGTGCCGAATCACAAAATAGGGCCTGGTCTTTGAGCAGCCAAATCCTCCGGGGCTTAAGTGGTTAATGTTCGCTGTCAGAAAATGTAAATTATCTGTATTTATGTCTAAAAGCATTCCTTAGCACTACATGATTTATCTAACTGTATCTTTACTGGCAGAAGTCAATGTCCAAAGTGGAATGCCATTTCAAGAACATTACATTAGCGATTCACAAATGTGATTTCCATAAATGTCTATGATGGAGAAGTAAAAAAAAAAAAAAAAAATCCTCCTGAATCACTTAAACATCTTTATTACCATAGAAGCCTTAGTTACATAGTTAGTGAGGTTGAAAAAAGACACCAGTCCATCCAGTTCAACCTATGATGTGTGTGTGTGTGTGTAACCTATGTGTGTGTGTGTAGACTTGTTCTAAGAAACATTTTCTTCTATAGACTTCTTCAAGCTTATTTGATATGCACATTACAAATGTCTGTGTGAAGTGCAGTGTCAAGTCTTCATGATTGGGTTACAGTGCTGCCTTCAGGAAGTTGGGACCCTGGCAAACAAAAAAAAAAATAAGCCATTCCTCTGTCTATCCCCAACTCCAACATTATGCCTTAGTTCTGTGAATATGCAGTACATAAGGCCAATAACACAGAGGGGAAGGACAAATGTGCCTCGAAGGACTCAATGAAAAAGATTTTACAGTAAAAAAGTTTTATTTTTTACAGTTTTAAAGTTTTATTTTCTTCATCATAGGGGGACACAGGAATTGTAAATAGTTTTAATGAATGGGACATCGAAAAGCAGTCTAATGGAGGGGTGGTTGAGAGCCACTGAGAAATCGAAACAATGTGGAAATCATCCTTCACAGAGTATCAAAAGAAACAATCACTGAATAGGAGGCTAGAGGCAGAAAAATCAACTAAAAATGAAAAGCCACTATAGAGGAAAGGGCACCAACGTATAACCTGGGGCTACAAACAAGGACAGAAAGCACCTGGAAAAGTAAAAACCATGCCCAAGAATTATGGACCTAATTTTTCCCCAGTAGAAGGCAAACATGTTAATATGAGACCATAGATCTGAGCAGAGTCTTCCTTAGAGCTGTGCATCAGACCCTTTGCTGATTTAACACCGGCTCTATGGAGTGGGTCACCCCTCTTGGATTCCTCCCTCCTAAGGTTCTCCATTAGTACCTCCCCCTACGCTTTACGCAACGTTTAATTGATGAAGTTACCTACTGCTGCTTCAAGTACTCAAATGTGTATACGTTGTCTTCTTTGTTCTATCTCTTCTATGCAATTTACAATTCTTTATGTGGACTGCGGTTAGCGCCTCCTGGGTTACACACTTTGTTCCCAATGGGGTTTCCTAGGTGGCAAGACAACTCAACTAAAATCTTACTAACATTGTTACCTCTTACATATACAAGTCTTTTGTAACTTCTTTCAGGTACTGTATTTAAGGTAAACAAATATGAACCTCACAGAAAATAAGTGTCTCGTATCATCCATTTTTTGTAAGCATCTTTTTGAAAAATTCAATAAAAATGTATTGAAAAAGAAGGCAAACATGTTATAGGAAGCTATAGTTGGAGTGTCTGTTTTTGTGCATGTGTTTGAACAATAAAGTTGACTTTACAAGTGGTGTGCATATCCAGGACTTTGCTAAATAGTGTATGGGAGAAACAGATCCACAAGAAGTGAGCACCTGTGAGTTGGAGTATGGAATTGCAGAAGTACACTAGTAGATTATCGAACAAACGTCTGTATGAATATTTGTTGGCACATTCGTTCAAAAAGTCTTTGCAAAATTTGATGACTGGATTAATGCTGTTTTATAGTACTTCAAAATATTATATATTAAAAAAGATTAGCGCACACATGCAAAAGAAATGACTATCAAATATGAAGACAATCCATAAATAAAAATGGGGATTTGGTCCCACCATATGGCCATATCGTGCTCAAGCCCACCACTACGTCAAAGTACCCCATTGTTAGTGGGTCCTACACTATCCATAAAAAAGGATGAATCCAGCCTCTCTAACCCTTGGAGACAACACTCCTTGCTGGGAGAGATGTGCTAATGCACTACAAGGGACTCCTCCTATATCTACTTGATGGTACTTCAAAATATTGTTTGCTTTTAACATTACATTTTAGAATGTAAATCACATAAACTGTTCCTTTGTATTTTCTCGTCTTTGCAGTTAAAAACAAACATCAATTTAACCCCATTAAAAATTAGAAAATTAAACTAACGTTCTTAAAACAAACAATTTTGAGTAAAATTCTAGTGCATGGCCAGCTTCAGGTGCAACTTCATCTTTATAAGTAGGACATACCTAATTCTTGACATCAGGGAGTGTATGATCCACAAAAAAATATACTATCTAGGAAGAAAACATATATATTTGTAGTCTGAATCTTCAACGATTAATGCAATATCTGTAACTACCATGACCTGAGGTGTGCCAAAGTCGTGCTGGTTAGTATACTTAAAAGAGGGCATACTCTAAGAATACAGTTGTCTGAAATAGAAAAAAAGGGTGGGATATGGGTGGGAGAGAAGCAGAAGGAAACAAACCAAACATGTGCCTGCCAGAGGATGAGGAATATATACCCCCGAGACTCCTACAAATACAGGCTGGCCAACAATGGCCCGCCTTCATACTTGTAATCTGAGTCTTCAACGATTAATGCGATATCTGTAACTACCACGACCTGAGGTGTGCCAAAGTCGTGCTGGTCAGTATACCTTAAAGAGGGCAAAAAACACCAGAGTAGGTATGAGGGAAAATGCCTAAAGCGGAGTTGCGGCCTATTTTGCAACTTTAGTGATTCCTGGAGTGCTATGCTGATCAACAATTGGGCATTTTCAATTTTTTACCTTTACCTTATTTTTAGGGCATTTTTTATTGTACTTCCTCCTTCTCCCCCCTGTGTGGCCACGGCCACTGACATCACTTCCGCCTTTGCATTGGATCCTGGGAGCTGTTTGTCATCACTCCCAGGAGGCTGGAATCAGGAAGAACTCCCAGAACACTCCCTGGAATCAGGAAGAAGGACACAGAAGATTACACTGCAGCTTCAGATGCCCACGTCTAAGATGGCCGCGCCCAGACAGCGTTTTTTAAAAGTAAGATTTAGACTAAAATCCAATACTGTACACCTTGTAAGTATGAGAATAGCGGTTCTGTAAAGGGAGATGGATTAGTATAATAGGGGTATTTTTAGTTAAAAAAGGTATTTGAGGCCGGAACTCCGCTTTAATGACAGGATAACATGAACAATTTAATCAAGTAAGTAGCAAATGCCCTAATGACTTTTTGCGTGAGGTTCTGCTATATATCTACTGTAACAGGAGGAATTCCAGTGTCCCATATATTTGATGATGTGGGAAGGAACCCCCTGTTTGGAGGCTGCGGACGCTGCACCGCTCCTAAACGAATGACCTGCTAATTGTCTCGGGTTTAAACCGAAATCAGTTAAAAAAATCCTAAACGTGAGAAATGAACTGCTTGGAGGTGAGAGGACGTGTTAGGAAAGGGAGTAACGGACTGTTAAGGGGAGCAGCTGCGAATTCTTTGACGAGTAGGTCAAACACAATTACTGGGCACCAGCTACTTTAGTTCTGTAATAATTCAGTACAAATCCCTGGCCCCTCTGCCTGTTTTTATTGTTGGGAAGTTGCAGAGGAAAATGGTCGGGGAACCGAGTGAGACTGCCTTTGAGTAGCACAGGTGCATGACAACTGGCCTGGGACACCTACCCGGGTCTGAGGAGACCGAGAAACTTAAATAAATGGCTGCTTTGAGAACTAAACTGGGACCTACACCAAACGGGGAATGGGACAACATGTCTGACATGCCTCTGAAGAGCTAACCAGTAACTGGTAAACGTGTGAAACGTGACTGCCCCTGAGTTTTCTGAATACCCCTTGACATAGCTTGAGGGGGGGGGGGGTGCAAAAATGGAAGGACTGCCAGGATCCTGCAGGGACCTGAAATGCTGAATACCTGAGAGATATAAAACTTTATGGTATTGAGCGATAGGGACTATTCACTATGGCAATAGGCAGAGAAAGCCATCATATATTTGACATCCCCAGGAGAACTGCAAGGGTATAGGGACATGAACTTAACGAAAGTCTTCCAAGTGTAAGCTTTGATTGTGTTTCTGGATAAAGAAATATTAACCAGATCAACCGCCTGAGCCCAGAGTGTGACTAATCCATGATCAGCAGGGAATAAGGTGGTACCATCATGCCTACCTGATCTGCTTCTGGATGCTGGAAGACAAATTGTGGGAAATTAAAATGAGATAAGGCGTCTGCTGTCGTTACCATTGATAATTTCACCAAGGAAATGAAATTTGTAAGTAAGGCCTAACCATGTCAACCTGCGCATGAAGAACATGATGATGAGGGACCCGGATCTACCCTCATTGACAATTGCGGCTGTAGCCAAATTATCAGTAAAGAAATCACTGTGTGCCAGACCAACCAGTGACTGCTGCAGCAAGTATTGGGTAGATTTCAAACAAAGCTGAAGTCGGAGCAACACTGGGAATGTTGAACACTCCTGGGGGCCAATGACTAGCCAACCATTGATGCCCTAAAATAGCCACAAAACCCACTGAGGGTGCAACATCCTAAAACACTCTAGGGGACCTGGTCGTAGGTTGTGGAATGAACATGGAAATACCATTCCAGTCACATGGGAACTGGTCCCACATGAGCAAATCGGCTCATGCATCAGCTTGCCAACTCATCAGCAAGTCAGCATCCCGGTACAGGGGGAAGAAAAGCCAATGACATAGAAACAAAAGATCTACCCTGTGGAATAATCCTCATTGCGAAATTAAGCATCCCTAAAAGACTATCTCTTTGAAACAGACCTAACAAACTCGTGAATGACCTGACGTATTCAGACAAATTCCTCCATGGGCAAGCATAAGATTGGTATACCTAGAAACATAATGGTGTTAGAAGGGCCATCTACTTTTTGGGCAGATCAACAATAGGAGAATGATTGCCTGCCGACACCAAGTTATATGAAAGGCTTCCGATGGTAACGTGATAAGGCCTGTGTGAAAACCTTCAGCAAAAACCCACCAGCCGGAACTATCTGAAAGAAGGGTATGGATGGTGTTCTAAACAAGCCCCAAGAAAGAACACGCTGACTCGGCTTAGACAGGAAGAACTAGAGGGCTGACAAGACAGGTGGATTTGGGGTGTACTCTGAAGCAGTTAGTGCAGATTTGCTGGGGCCTGCACTGGTTATAGTTGTAGCCCGTATAATTATTATTATTGCACAACTGCGCCTTACCCAGTTAATGAATGGGTCTGCCCAGCTTGTACACCTGACCCAAAAAAACACTCGTAGAGGATCCATAGCCACCTGCCTAGTGGTACTGGAGTGAAAAGAATGATCACTATTTGGGACACCAAGTAGTGGTGTGTGTGCTGGCGATTGACATGTAGTACATACTGGAGATTTCTGGTTGGTAAAGTGCCTGCAGAACAGCTTCATGTCAATGTTGCTCCAACTCGTAACCACCTGGAACTGAGCCCAGGTGTATGTTGATGAGGTAGCGGCCACCTAGACCAAGTGAGAATGTATCTAGTGACTGTACCCAAGTGTGTATGCAGTAAGCGAGCCCCAAGTAGCCTGTAGCGCCAGACTAGGCAATTAGAAACAAAAGACTCAGGGCTAACGTACCTACAGACTGTGGTAGGTAGAAATAGGAGTGTATCGTAATGAATGTACGTGTGATGTACAGGCGAGGAGATTGTATGCGCTACAACCAATTAAAAATGAAACCTCAGCCTGTATGGAACTGTAGACGTGACAGGTCCTGGAACAATTCTGCTTCCTAGCCATGGCTAGAAAAGGAAAGCTTCTGTGCTGAAGCTCAGCTATCAGCTTGGGTATAGTCCAGTTTCTCAGGGATGGGATGCTACCCTGCTCCGAACGTCTAAACGAAGTAGGAGGGATAAAGGTAAATTCTTTGCTGCAGATAAGTGTGAATGTTATATCTGTGAAGAAAAATAGAGAAGTTCCTGACAAACTGTTTCTGAAACAAGGTCACTCCCACCTGACTAATTATGTATGTTGATGAGGTAGCTGCCACCTAGACAAAGGCAAGCAGAGCACGTGAGAATGTATCTGGTGACTATACCCTAGTGTGTATGCAGTAAACGAGCCCCGAGTATCCTATAGCGCCAGACCAGGCAATTAGAAACAAAACACTCAGGGCTAACGTACCTACAGACCGTGGTAGGTAGGAATAGGAGTGTATCGTAATGAACGTGCAACGTATACTGTATGATATACAGGTGAGGAGATTGTATGCGTTACAACCAATTAAAAATGAAACATCGGCCTGTATGAAACTGTACACGTGACAGGTCCTGGTATGTGGGACAACTAACTGCACAACCCCTGACATGACAGGAAAATACAAGACAAAATGATGACCACACAAAACAAACCTGCTAACCCTCAGCCTAACCTAGGATCCACCTAAAACAACAACATTATAGAAATGCAATGACTACCATCTGGCAATAGATATGAAACCATGATGATAAAATCCATACATACACATTTTTTTTGTGTGTGTGTCAAATGCAACCATATGCTTATCGTACTGCAATGACTTGGTTACTACGCTGTCGCAAACGGAAAGCCCCAATGACAAAAAAATAAAATTAAATTAAAATTTAGTGAAATACCCCTTATTTAATTTATATATATTTTTTTGGATCAGGCATAGATTACAAAGCAGTTGGTGGGCAGTAACAAGCTTGAACCACCTGCAAGAGGCAGGCGAACCTAGGAACATTTTTTTTTTATATATATGAAAAGTTGCAGTATGATAGGCCCTGAGTGCCTGGTGTGACTGGACAAGTGAGGGAGGGTTAATGAAAGCTGAACAGAGCTGAATGCCTCTGATACTGAACCCCCCTCTTAGTTGTGAGATAACCAACAGGAGTGTGCAATTTGCTTCCAGCTCCCTGCCCCCCTCCCCCATGTCACCACGTGCAGTGCACTAACCAGAGTGCCAGACTGCTCATGAATGTGAGAAGCAGTTGCTGTGGCCACGTCTTCTCTTCTCCCCCTCCCTGCAACACTCAGCCCCCACCTAGCAGAAAAACCTGATATCTGAAAGGAGAGGCTTTCCTCACTGATAGTGAAGCCAGACAGAGCTCCCTGCTCTGTTGTACAGAAACCGGAAGTGAGGACAGCTGACTGCAATCTAGAGAAGCAAAAGGAAACAAACCAAACATGTGCCTGCCAGAGGAGGAGGAATATATACCCCCAGACTCCTCCTACAAATACAGGCTGGCCAACAATGGCCCGCCTTCATACATATATACTTACAAAATTAGTTACATTCGAGGCCATGGCTCTAAACCTGGAGCGCTCTTTTGGTCATACTTCTCTTGTGGGTCATAGGAGTGCATTTAGTTCTGTACTACCATGACCCAGATTCAGTAGACAGAGGGCTAAAGTCTGATGACTGATGCCACAGAGCCGGTCCAGGTTCTGCAGGGATCCAGACAATAATGTTGGGATCCATCCTGATTCTTGACTGGTAGGTGGCTCAGCCTCTCAATGTGCCGCTGAGAGCCTGAGCCAGATGTTCCTGCCCCCGCTACAGTCCAGTGCTCCATTGAGCACTGAAGAGGCAGAATACAGAGTGGTAACTGACAGTTGTTCTCATAGCAAACCCGAGAACTGAGCGATCAGTGGTCGTTGACCGCTAAGTTCCTGGCGTAGAGGCAGTGGAGGACAGTTGCAGTCATCCAGGTGAGTATGTATGTTTATTTTTTTTAGAATTCCGCACTTCTCTTTTAAATGGGCCTCGGTTTATAGCTTGCAACCTTTAGAATGACTGTGGCGGTTAGGGCAATTTCACACCTAGTGCAGTGACAAGCATTTTTCTACACTGGAAGAACACCTGTCACCAGTAGAACACACAGGAAACAATGGTTTTCTGTGTGTCCTATTTACATCTGGAGCTGTGCTTCAACGATCTGCAATAAAATGTAGAAATACTGTATTTTAGCACAACATTCTGAGCTGGAATGCTTGTGTTAGGATCGAGTTTGCCTGCTGGTGGCACTGTGGTGCTCTAGACCGAATGCTGCTGTTCCAGTGTCGACCAGCAAGTGTCTCCCAGCAGTAAGCAAGTTCCAGCAATAAGCTCCACCTGGCCACATTTTCCTGGAAGGGTACTGAAAGCGGAGTTCCACCCTAAAATTATACTTACCTCCATCTTCTTGCTCCAGGTCACCTGAAAAACAAATGGATAATCGCAATTTTTTTTTTTTTACTTACCTTGTTTAGAAGAAAATATACTTACCTTACTTCCTCTTTCTCCCCTTGGCGGCCACTGCGATTCGTCACTTCCTGGCTTGCATCGATTCCTGGGAGCTGAACGTCATCGCTCCCAGGAATCAATGCGCCTGCACCGGCCCCGACGTCAGTTCCGGTGCAGGCGCCGTCATACCTTGCTAAACAGCTTCTGGGCATGCCCAGAAGCTGTGCAGGGATGACGCTGTGGCACCGGAAGTGACGGCGGGGCCGGTGCAGTGCATTGTGGGACCGAAGAAGATGGAAGAGGACACAGAAGAGGATCGCGCTGGCTTCAAGCTGCCCACACCTGAGATGGCAGCGCTGGACAATACATTTTCAAGGTAAGTATTTCTTCTAAAAGGTAAGTGCAACCCGGGACAGATCAGAGGCTAGCCATTGTGGAATGCACTAGCCCTGACTGTCCTGGGGGTATTTTTATTAAAAAAAACTTTCCCAGGGTGGAACCCCGCTTTAAATTCCACTTCTGCTATGGCTCCTTTTGTCAGTGTTTTCGCTGCTCCTGCCTTGTTCCCTGTTTGCTATGTTGCTGCCAGACTCCGTTACCATTTCCCTTGGTCCTCCCCTGTATCCAGTAACTTGTTGCCTTGTTCCATTCTCATTTTTGTTTCTCTTCTTCCTATCGGCTTTCCTAGTTTTCCTCCTTCCCTGTATATTTCCTGTGTATTTACAGGTGCATCTAAAAAAAAAAAATGATTTTAAAAGAATAAGTTTCCACAGTCAGTGATGATTTGGGGAGCCATGTCATCTGCTGGTGTTGGTCCACTGTGTTTTATCAAGTCGAAAGTCAGCGCAGCCCTCTACCAGGAAATTCTAGAGCACTTCATGCTTCCCTCTGCTGACCAACTTTATGGAGATGTTTTTTTTTTTTTTCCAGTAGGACTTGGCACCTGCCCACACTGCCAAAAGTACCAATACCTGGTTTAATGATCATGGTATCACTGTGCTTGATTGGCCAGCAAACTTGCTTGACCTGAACCCCATAGAGAATCTGTGGGGTATTGTCAAGAGGAAGATGAGAGACACCAGACCCAACAATGCAGACCAGCTTAAGGCCGCTATCAAAGCATCCTGGGCTTCCATAACATCTCAGCAGTGCCACAGGCTGATCGCCCCCATGCCACGCCACATTGATGCAGTAATTCATGCAAAAGGAGCCCTGACCAATTACTGAGTGCATACTATACTGTACAAGGACATACTTTTCAGTAAGCCAACATTTCTGTATTAAAAATCCTTTTTTTTTATTGGTCTTATGTAATATTCTAATTTTCTGAGATACTGAATACTGTTTTTACTAGCTGTAAGCCATAATCATAAAATTAAAAGAAAGAAATGATTGAAATATATCACTCTGTGTGTAATGAGTCTATATAATATACTGTATGTTTCACTTTTTGAATTAAATTACTGAAATAAATGAACTTTTTGATGATATTCAAATTTTTTTTAGATGCACCTGTATTTGTATTTTTAGTTAGTTGTTAGGTTTCTGCATTTTGATTGTTCAGGTTTGATTTTCATGTGTTCTCACGCTTATTGCTGTTTGTGTGTAGTTATTGTTCACTGTAAATAAATCCCACGTTAAAGATTTACATACATAGTCTGGTCCCCAGTTTCTGTGTGTAGCTATGTGTATCTGGTCTCCCAGCTGCTGATTTCTAATACGGTAGCTTGTCACTGTTTAGCAGCGCAGCATACTGCGTTGCTGTACAGTGACATGAACAGGGGCGGCCCGTCCAATAGGGGCGCAGGGGCGCGGCCCCCCCATCCATGCGGCCGGCCCCCTAATCTACATGCAGGGGCTCAATAGGAGATTTTTTTTTTGGAAGCACATGATTAGAGCCAGAGGCTCTAATAGGCTTCCAAAAAGGGTGGAACTGGGGCGCAGAGCATTGCGCCCTGAACACACCCAGTTACGTGACACTAGCAAATGAATATTCGCTATTATCACACTGATTTTTCTCCCAGCCAATCAGGAAGCAGGTCGTGAGACCTCTTTCCTGATTGACTGAAAAGAGAAGCGATTTTACTGGCTATTAGCCAGGAAGAGGGAGGAGACGGCTGGAGGAGAAACACAGCTGTTCGGGGAAGGAAGGAGCAGGTAAGTTTGCTGGCCAGCTCTGTTCTTATTTTCTTATGATTCATGTATTCCTTCAGACAGAACCACTAAGTTACTGAACTCCAGTACAATAAAGCATGCAGCAAAGCAGTACAGCTGGGCCAAGCACTCACCATTCCAAGTTTCTGATTAGACACTGAAAGTGGAGAATTAATAAGGTCAACCCTGTTTTGAAATGACATTAACGTGTTACAGCTTAGGTGGATTTAGTGTTTGCTATTACATATACAGTACTTGATGTCTGTGAGTCTGGATTAAATTGTTCTTTGTTTTATATCTGCCTGAGCTCAGCTTAAAAGGAAGAAATAAGATAGCTGCCTAAAAGAAGAACGTTAGTTTGACAAGCCTGTGTGTTAGTAAAATAAATGATTAATGTTCCAGCTTTTCTGCTTTTATCAGTGGTTAACATAGTCAATCCTTCACTGCTTTGAAGGCCACTGTGATTTAGACGTTAATTTAGGGACTGAATATAATGTATTTACCTTACAGAGCTGCATATAATATTTTGTTTTTTTCGGCTTCTATGGACAATCAGCTCTGACTCATGTCCCCTCTCTTATGTCTCCTCCTGTTCATCATTCATGGCCCCACACCAGAGTTGGGCACCAGGGAAGTGAGAGCCTGGGATAGAGAACACACAGCCCCTCTTCCTGTCATTTAAAGTTATGAGACTGGATCCAAGATGATATTAAATGTACACATCAGAATCTTATGTAGGTATATCCAAGCTGGCATCCCTGCATTGAAAGGGGGCATGATGATCTCTGCATTGAAGGGGGCACGCTGGTCTCTGTGCATTGAAAGGGGGCACGCTGGTCTCTGTGCATTGAAAGGGGGCACGCTGGTCTCTGTGCATTGAAAGGGGGCATGCTGGCATCTCTGCATTGAAAGTGGGCACGGTGATCTCTGCATTGAAGGGGGCATGCTGGTCACTGCATTGAAAGGGGGCATGCTGATCTCTGTGCATTGAAAGGGGGCACGCTGGTCTCTATGCATTGAAAGGGGGCACGCTGGTCTCTATGCATTGAAAGGGGGCACGCTGGTCTCTGTGCATTGAAAGGGGGGCACGCTGGTATCACTGCATTGAAAGGGGGCACGCTGGCATCTCTGTATGGAAAGGGGGCACACTGGCATCTCTGCATTGAAAGGGGGCACGCTGGCATCTCCGCATTGAAAGGGGGCACGCTGGCATCTCTGCATTGAAAGGGGGCACGATGATCTCTGCATTGAAGGGGGCATGCTGGTCTCTATGCATTGAAAGGGGGCAGGCTATAACTTAATTACTGAATTAATTACTGAATTAATTTCACACTTTTGTGACCTCAAAGTCACGCAATTTTTTACAGCGTTATTTTGCCGCAAAGCAATGCCTATTACATTTTTCTGTTTGCACCCCCCCCCCAAAAAGTTTTGAGCACCAGCCGCCACTGGACATGAATGAAGTGTCCCTTTTGTGCACTTTAAATAAAGTTAGTACAGAAAAAATGTTAAAATAGGAGCCGTGTGATGCCCTGAAATGTTCACCACACTACTCCCTACTGCAAACTCACTGCAGTCAGAAGGGAGAGCTGCTTCACACTAAACCACTACCGTGGTCTACAGTGTTTCCTTTGTTTTAAAGTGATTCTGTCACGAGAGATACAGTATCTCACAAAAGTGAGTACGCCCCTCACATTTTTGTAAATATTTTATTATATCTTTTCATGTGACAACACTGAAGAAATTACACTTTGCTACCATGTAAAGTAGAGAGTGTACAGCTTGTATAACAGTGTAAATTTGCTGTCCCCTCAAAATAACTCAACACACAGCCATTAATGTCTAAATCACTGGCAACAGTACACCCCTAAGTGACAATGTCCAAATTGAGCCCAAAGTGTCAATATTTTGTGTGGTCACCATTATTTTCCAGCACTGCCTTAACCCTCTTGGGCACGGAGTTCACCAGAGCTTCACAGGTTGCCTTTGGAGTCTTCTTCCACTCCTCCATGACGGCATCACAGAGCTGGTGGATGTTAGAGACCTTGCGCTCTTCCACCTTCTGTTTGAGGATGCCCCGCAGATGCTCAATAGGGTTAAGGTATGGAGACATGCTTGGCCAATCCATCATCTTTACCCTCAGCTTCTTTAGCAAGGCAGTGTGTTTGGGGTCGTTATGTTGGCCCCAGACCATGACACTTCCACCGCCATGCTTCACTTTGACTGTAGGCAAGACAGACTTGTCTTTGTACTCATCACCTGGTTGCCGCCACACATGCTTGACACCATCTGAACCAGATAAGTTTATCTTGGTCCCATCAGACCACAGGACATGGTTCCAGTAATTTATGTCCTTAGTCTTCTTGTCTTCAGCAAACTTTTGAGCGCTTTCTTGTGTATAATCTTTAGGAGAGGCTTCCTTCTGGGCCATGCAGACCAATTTGATGCAGTGTGTGGCGTATGGTGTGAGCACTGACAGGCTGACCCCCCCACCATTTCAAACCAAAGGCAAGCTCTGTATATGACGCTGAACTCAACTGCTTAAGTCGACTATGGCGAGGCCTGTTCTGAGTGGAACCTGTCCTATTAAACCGCTGTATGGTCTTGGCCACCGCAGCAACAATTCTTTTTTTCAGATCCTCAGAGAGTTCTTTGCCATGAGGTGCCATGTTGAACTTCCAGTGACCAGTATTAGAGAGTGAGAGCGATAACACCAAATTTAACACACCTGCTCCCCATTCACACCTGAGGCCTTGTAACACTAATGAGTCACATGACACCGGGGAGGGAAAATGGTTAATTGGGCCCAATTTGGACATTTTTACTTAGGGGTGTACTCACTTTTGTTGACACCGGTTTAAACATTAATTGCTGTGTGTGTAGTTATTTTGAGGGAACGTTAAATTGAAACTGTTATACAAGCTGTACACTCACTACTTTACATTGTAGCAAAGTGTAATTTCTTCAGTTTTGTTACATGAAAAGATATAATAAAATATTTACAAAAATGTGAGGGGTGTACTCACTTTTGTGAGATACTGTACTCGCTGACACATTCAGCTCTGTGGGAATTGCAGTACTCATAGGGCGGATCATCTGACCATAAAAAAGGCAAACAAAAGGTAAGAGACATCCTTAAAACTTGGAAGCTTGAAAACTACCAATGTCAGAGATCCAACTGATCAAAATCATACCTCTTAACATGTGAACTTCAGAATGAGATACACTGGAGAACAGAAAAGACCTGCCCTCACCCATCCCAGCTTCATCCCCCCCCCCCCCTCACAGCTCCATCTATTCCCCCCTCACCATTCCAGCGCCATCCTCCACCCCCCTTACCCATCCCAGCTCTGTCCATCCCCCCTCCCCTATCCCAGCTCTGTCCACCCCCCTCACCCATACCAGCTCCATCTATCCCCCCCTCGCCCATTCCAGCTCTGTCCATCATGGGACACAGAGCTATAAATCATAACATATGGGTTATATAGCCACCTATAGGTTAAGGACCCTGGCAACCAATCAGAATTGATGAAGCAGATACAAGGTTTTGCCTGTACCGCTGTCCCTTTTTAGGCGCTGGACCCTGGGATCCGAACAATTGGAATACCAAACCCCAAAGGCGCTCCATGCAGGGGGCTCTACATGTCCAAGGTCGTGCCCCTCTCATATAGGGGACCCAGTCCTTGAATGTCTCTAAGACAATGCTCACCATGAAGGGTGAAGATTGGATTCTTGCTTATAGCAGTTTCCTGCGGCAGGACTGGTGAGTCCATTTTAAATATTTACACAGCAAACAAAAACCTTAAAGGGTTAAAAATTGCAAAATTGTAAATATTTTATGCACTGTTCCCTTTAATACGATTACAGAGACTTGTGCCAATTGTATTTCTGCTTGTATTTACAGTACATTGTAGCAGGTTTATGCAAAGTATGTTTAAAGTATGTTTAAAGCATATTGTTACACGGTTTCTTACCCTGAGCTGATCACCTGAAAAGTATCAGCTGTGACAAACAAGATTCTGCCTAAACTGCTCTCACCCCCATTTGTGTTTGGCGTACGCCTATTCGCGCGCACGCAGGAATATTCACATTTAAGTACAGGCATACGCCGAGTAGTGGGGGTGTTCTAACGCGATTTGGCATGCACGTGGATGCCACGCACCATGCCGCACTTGCATAAAAGGGCACATTCTGCAAGGAACTGTTTCCAACACACTAGCCTCTGTCACAGGCTGAAAGGGACACAGAGCAGCAGCAGCAGCTGGGTTGCGTGAGTCGTTGTGGGTGTATGTAACTGGCACTAATAGATGCTGTATGTTAGGTAATCAGTGTTGTGTGCATTAGGCTGTATAAGCTTGGCACAGACCTTGAGTACACTTTAAAGGTAGTACCTCAAGTTTGTCTTGCTATAACGCAATGTCTGCCCGAAAGAGGGCTAGAGGGTGCACAGTTGGAAAGGGCACTATGATGCCATCGTCAGGCCCTGAAGGTCCTAGTCATGCTTCCACTGTGTCTACTCCTCCTGATAAGTCAGATGCAATTAGCCAATCTGAGCCATTACAGTTGTCAGGCACAGTAGTTACTCTGTGTACTTCTGCCCCAGCCTATGTTACCAAGGACGATTTGGCATTGACATTAGCCAGCCTAGAGGGTAGGATTGCTGACATAATTGCAGCACCACATGGAGGAAAGAAGCGGGTTAGATCCTCCTCTCCTGAGCCACCCCCTGAATCAGTTCAGGATTGGGCAGAGGATATGGAAGATGTAGCTGAGGGTGACCCTATAAAACGTCAAGCTGAAATTTTCACTTCCTGGAAGTCAGATTCAGAGGAATCTCCATCAGCCTCTCAATCAGTGGCGGCTGGTCAATAGGGGGCGCAGGGGCACCGCCCCCCCCCCCCCAAGGCTAGTCACAGTAAAATTCAGCATAAAAAAAAGTGTACCTTTAAGATTCCAGCGTGGCGCCGGACACATTGCTGGCTATGGGAGGGGTGGAAACTTTGGCATCATGTGCCTCTTCTCTTTTGCGGTGATTGGCAGCCTTTTAGAGTGCCCTCGGGGCACAGAGAGATGCGCCCCAAACACTCCCACTCACGATTGCGTCCTGTGATTGGTCCAGCCTGGACCAATCAGAACGTCTGACGTCGTAGGGGTGATGCTTGGGCAGCGTCACTCTCTCTGACTGAGCCTTACCCCAGAGCCTGGGCAGTGTCGAAATCTGTGATGAGGAGGGGGGTGCACTGGGAGCTTCTGCTGCTAACAGGAGTGACTGTGTGATGCTCCCTCCTGTCACTGCACCAGGAATCAATTCCCCCGCTCCTCTGTTCCAGCAACTTCAACTCTGCCTTATCTCTCCTGCACCCTTTATCTCCTCTCCTTTCAAGCTCTCCCCCCCCCCCCCCCCCCCCCCCGTCAGCTCGTTCCCCCTCCCGGCCAGGTCACTTCAGTCTTCCTAGTTGGTCACTTTCACTAAGTAAGCAATGATTGATGTTCTCCTCTCTCCTGTTCAATTTAAATTTCTTCACCTTCTTCTAGCTGTCCCCTCCATAAATCTACATTGCAGTCCTGCAGCTTCTGCTCTCAGCTCTGGCCATTCCACCCAGCCTTTGACTGACACCCTTTCCATCCCAGTTCGTCCCTTACTAACTGTCCTGTCACTAAAATGCAGCCTAAGCACTTTCCTTACAGTCATTCACTTTGTCTTTTAACACATATTCTTACTACCCAGAAGTGCACCTAGAACCCAGGTAAAGTGCACATACAATCACACTGTGGCCAAACTGCAGTGCACCGGTGTGAGCCCTCTATAAAGCTATTCACATCTTTCCATGTCAGCCACAAAATTGTGGCTTTCCTGACACACACAGAGACACATCGTCCATTAGTAGACATGTGACAGTGCCATTAATTGGTAATGGCACCCCACACATCTGCTAACACATGCACCAAAAATGCATCACACATGAAACATCTGGGGTCTGTTTAGAGCCCTGATATTTTATCAAAGCCCCCCAACAAGGCAGTTTAAAAAAAAAAAAAACAATTCTATCTGAAAAAAATGTAAAAAATAAATAAAAGAATATTTAAGGGTCTCGGTCTCTGAAAAGTAATCAGCATTCAGATTGCTTTTCAGAGAGCGTTTGACAGATGGTAAGGAGCTGTTGGGTCGCATCCTTAATGTCTGATTTAACCCCTCCAACCCTGCACAAGCATGCTGCAATCATGTGCATTGAACACCGTTGTGGGGCACCATTCACTTCAATGGGTCAAGTTCAACAAGGAGTACCATTTATGCTGCAGCAGTGAAGCAAACCATCACGCCTGCAGCATGTGTACATCCCCAGGCACTCCCTCTGCAGCTAAAGGGTATGGCAGATGAGGCACCCAGGGGGTGTCAGCTTGCACCTTCCCAGCAATCATAATTAAACCACACCCATTTATCGCTGCAGCGCACTATGCATGCCACATGCCGCGAGATGGAGCCCTCAGCCCAGTCAATCCAGTTCTGCAAACACAAACAAAAGGTGAGCGGAAGAAACCCCCCATCACCAGCTTGCCAGGGAAGGAAGGGAATGGATCATGTAATGGCCCATACTGGAAGGATTGAGCAGGAGTTTGTTACCACTCCTGCTCAATCCTTCAGTATGGGCCATTACATGACTATGAGATTTCTGGACTGTAACCTGTTAGCCTTGTAATCCCCATGAACTACAAAAATCCTCCCCCTGTTATGAAGAAGAGAAGGAGCAATCCCCAACTGAACATCAGAATTGTTTTCACCATCTAACTGAGCACCAAAGTTTTATTCCACCCCCAGGCCTTATGCCCCGTACACACGTGCAGATTATCTGAAGACTTTTGTCTTCAGATTTACCTTTTCTATGTAGTGCAAGGGCCTGCCGGATTGCATACAAATTGAAAGTGTTTAGGTTTGACCTCATATTATATGGTTTTGGTAAGTCTACAGACAAAAGTCTTCAGATAATCTGCACGTGTGTGTACGGGGCATAACCTTCACTCACAGATTTTAATCAAACAATTTTCTTTTGTAAATGAGGTCCTATTAATTGGATGCATTTAAAATGTATGTGATTTTTACCTTTTACATTCCCTTTAAATGCCTGCAAAAAGTAAGAGGAAGTCTGATTTAGAAGGAGTTCTACTTTTTTTCTTTTGGGTAACAAAAAATGTATAAATCAGACTTCCTCTTTTACTTTTTGGAGGCATTTAAAGAGAATGTAAAAGGTAAAAATCATATACATTTTAAATGCATCCAATTAATAGGACCTCTTTTACAAAAGAAAATTGTTTGATTAAAATTAGTGAGTTGAGGTAAGGCCTCCTTCTCTTCTTCATAACCGGGGAGGTGTTTTGTAGTTTATGTTTCAATAGATTTTTATTAGAGAGTAACAAAGACAAATAACAACGGAAGTGGTACAATAGTGAAGGCTATTATACAACAAATAAAAGTTGAAAAGTGGAGGTCAACTGTAGCAGGTGGATACCCAGCCCTCAATGCTATTAAAACATCTAGGGTTAAGTCATGAGAAAAGTAGACAAACCTACGTGCTATAAGAGAGCAAAAGGTGGTCACTATCTAGTAAGTGCAGGGGATAGCCCCCAAAGCTGTAGGGTACCCCCACCCAAGACACCCCTAAAGGGAGCAAACTGTGTCTCGGAAGAGGCACCCCACGTGTGAACTGCAAAATGGTATAGTGACCCAAAAAAAAAAAAAAAAAAAACTGCAAGGGAGAACAACCTACAAGAATGCCATCTACCGACCCTAGATGGAAGAGGCACGGGGCCCCAACTACAGGTGTGTAAAGGTACGATGAAAGCTCCACCAAAATAGAAAACATAGTCTCCAAACCACTTCCTAGAGAACTAAACAATTCGGATCGTCAACAGTTGGCTATAAGTACAGTAAAACCAAGAGTTGAACAGGCAAAGAATAGAAAAAGGAAAAAGAGAAGAAAGAAGGCAGACAGCCTACGAAGTAAGAAGAAAGAAAAGAGAAGGGAATGCAAAAAGGGGGGAAGGAGGTTCCTGCGGACCGGATCCTGAAGACACTGTGAGACAAATAGGCAACAGGGTAATGGGAGGTAAAAGGAAAAAAAAAAAAAAAAGGGGGGGGTTACCCCACTGTCCAGTGCAAAGAAAACATCAAATAGTAACATTCATGTATGCAGCCCAGGGTTCCCAGATACTTTCAAACTTTTCCCTGGAGTCGTCCAGAATACTATACATCTTCTCCTGTGCCATTATCCACGAAATCTTACCCTTAGCCAAGCGGAGTGGAACCGAAGGCATCTTCCACTGCCTGGCTATCGCCATCTTGGCACCAAGGAAGATGTAGAAAATGAGGGATTGGGTGTGTTTAGGGAGCTTAGGGATGTGTTGGCTCAACAGGGCTTGAGCAGGAGATGGATGCAACGTGAGACCAGAAATCCGACGAACAATGCCGTAAATGCGCTGCCAAAACGACCTGAGTTTGGGGCATTCCCAAAAGATGTGGAGAATGGTGCCAGCCAGGTCACATCCCCGGAAGCAGGTAGGGGATGTGGAGGGAAAGATGGTGGCCAATCTGGCCGGCACCATGTACCACCTCAAAATAACTTTAAGATTAGCTTCCATGAGGCCAATATTATGAATACCCCGGAAAGAGCGCCCAACATTAGCGTGCCAGTCAGAGAGGTCCCAGTCTAATTTGAGGTCCTGCTCCCATTTAAACATATAGACAGATTTGGTTTGTGCATCGTTCAGTAGAGCGTAAATGAGGGAGATTCCCCCCTTGACATCAGAAATTTGAGCACACCACTGTTCATAAGGCGTTACCCGTAGGGGTTCAGAGAATTTGGACCTAAGAGAGTTAATAAAGTGCGAAATTTGGGTAAGACAGAATTTCTCTACAGGTGGCATCTTCAACTTTGTGGTACAATGAGAAAGAGTGATAGGACCCGAGCTATCCAAAAAGTGGCCAATTCTGTACATGCCTTTGTCAGTCCACCATTTAAATGCCCCTATGTTTTCACCTGGAGGGAAGGCCGGATTATGGAATAGGTGAGTGAGGGGAGCCCAAGGCGAAGTAACTTTATGCGTTTTGTGTATGCGATCACAGATGGATAAAGAATGTGAAAGAGTAGGGGCCAGCACTGGGGGGCGGGCTCGAGCAGGTCTCCAAAGCAGGTAGTCAATGGTGTGTCGAGGGACTGCTTGGCGTTCCATAAAGTACCAGTCAGGCTTCCCCCCTCTGGAATAAATGACGGAAAACTGAGTCAGCTGTGCTGCCAGATAATATTTCCAAAGGTCCGGAACTCCTAAGCCCCCCTGTTTCCGGGAGCGTAGAAGCGTAAGTCTATTAATTCTATATCCCTTCGTTCCCCAGATAAATTTAAAGATGTGTCCTTGTAAGTTTTTAATGTGGGATTTCCGCACCGGGATTGGGAGCGACCGGAAAAAATAAAGAATACGTGGCAAGAGTGTCATCTTAACCGCATTGATTCTCCCTAACCAGGAAATGTGACAGCGAGACCAGTCAGAGAGATCCCGTTTTAGTCGTTGTATCAGGGGCGGATAGTTGGTCGAATAGAGTTTGTCTATAGTGGGAGTCAAGGAGACTCCAAGGTAAGGAATAGAATTCGATTGCCAGGAGAAGGGGAAATGGTCTTTCAGACGATCCACCAGTGGCCCAGGGAGAGTGATATTAAGGGCCAGCGACTTAGTCATGTTTACTCGCAAGCCAGAAGCCGCCCCAAAGGTGTCCAAGAGGGAAACAATATTGGGAAGAGAGATCAATGGGGACGTAACAAAGAGCATTATATCATCCGCGAACAACGCGCATTTGTGGAACTCGGACCCGCATTGTATGCCATGTATATCAGGGTGAAGACGGATCGCTGAAGCAAGAGATTCAAGGGCAACAGCGAAAAGGAGCGGGGAGAGGGGGCATCCCTGTCTCGTTCCCCTCCGGATCCGGATGTCTGCAGAATAGTATCCCTGCATTCTGACCTGAGCTGCCGGCTGGGAGTAAAGGGCTCGTAGTGTAGTGATGAAAGAGGGACCAAAACCCCATCGTTCGAGGGTACGGAAGAGGAACGGCCATGAAAGGGAGTCAAAGGCCTTTTGTAGGTCCAATGACAGGAGAAAACCAGGTTGGGAAGGGCCTCCGTCCCACCCTGAATTTAGCAGCGAAATGACATCAACAACCCTCCTTATCTGGTCAGGTCCCTGCCTACCCGGAATGAACCCCACCTGATCCTTATGAATGTATTTGGCAATAAAGCTGGATAAGCGATTAGCATAAATTTTGGTCAATATCTTTAAATCATTATTAATGAGAGATATTGGTCTGTAATTGCCCACATCGGAGGGATCCTTCCCCGGCTTGGGGATAACCGAAATGTAAGCTTTATTAGAGGCTTCATCCAGGCGAGCTCCGCCCCTGAGGGCATTGAAGAACCTGACCAGATAAGGAGATAGGACCGACGCAAACGTCTTGTAATAGGAATTGGAAAAACCGTCAGGACCTGGGGTGGAATTGGGTCGAAGGGACTTGATCACTTCCAGCACCTCCCGTTCGTCAACAGGGGATTCCAAAAGGGATCTATGCGTATCCGTGAGGCGGGGGAGAGGCACGTTGTCTAGGAACGAGTCAGGATCGTCCCCCTTATGGGGGGTGGGGGCCGCATAAAGTTGGGAATAGAAGGAGTGGAAGGAATCCATGATGGATGTAGGGTTGCTCGAAAGAACACCAGCGGGGGATTTTATTTTGGGCATGGAAATCGCCCGAAACTTTGGGGAGAGCTTCGATGCCAATTTTGTACCCATTTTATCTCTAAAAGCATAAGCGCGAGCCCCTTGCCAGCGCAGGGCCTTTTCGGCCCTGGAAGTTAGGGCCAGGTTAAGTGACAATTTAATCGCATCCAGTTCGGCAAGAGAGGAGGGATTAGGGGAGCGCTTGTGGGCTCTACGGAGGCGAATATATTCTGTCTCTAAGCGGGTGATATCAACTAGACTTTCCTTTTTAATTTTCGCCCCCAGCTGGATGAGGTAGCCTCGCAGGACAGCCTTATGGGCCCCCCATAAGGTAGTAGGGGATGTGTCTGGGAGATCATTAAGCGTGAAGTATTCGCGAAGCACGGTGTCTATCATGGAGCATCTAGCCGGATCGCTCAGAATAGATTCATTAATTCTCCATGGAGAGGGGCCTCGGGGAAATAGGGAGCAGGAGAGCTGAAGAGTGACCATGGAATGGTCCGACCAAGGGACTTCTCTAATTTTAGACTTCTGGGCAGAAGGGATATCCGTTGTGGGGATGAAAATGTGGTCAATCCGCGCAAACGTATGATGAGGGGCCGAGAAATGTGTGTAATCCCGAGTAGATGGGTTCAACTCCCGCCAAATATCAATCAGACCCAATGCATGGAGCGATCTAGCCACCCGAAGGCTCTGCTTCGAAGGTCGGCGAAGCCGACCACCGGAGGATTGGGATTTGTCAAGGGAGCAGTCAAGGGCTAAGTTAGAATCCCCTCCAATGAGAACGCGGCCCTCAAAGTGGGGAGAGAGAAGGAGAAACATCTCGGAGAGGAATTTCGCCTGACCCTTGTTAGGGGCATAGTAAGAAATAAATGTGTATGACACTCCTTGTATGTGGCCCTTGACCAGAATAAATCGGCCCTGGGGGTCCCTTACGGTGTGCAGGTGCGAGAAGGAAAGGGATTTAGCAAAAAATATGGCCACCCCTCTCTGTTTGGAGGGGGCATTGGCAAGATAAAACAAGGGGTATTTATGGTGGACATATGTCGGTTGGTAGGATTCCGGGAAGTGAGTCTCCTGAAGCAGGAGAACCCCCAATCCTTGGGAATGGTAATGTTGGAATGCCTTCCTACGCTTAACAGGTGAATTTAAGCCCTGGGTGTTGTGTGATGCCACCTGTAGAGAAGAGACCGTACTCACATTAGGCTGCATGTTGCGCGGGGAGGATTCACGCTGAAGTAGGTGATCCGGCGGGATCCCGAGAACATCCCGGAGGAGACTATTCACAGCGGTAGCAGGCTTGTCAGGAGCAACAGGGAACCAGAAGGACCGCAGGAACCTAAGGGGAAGAAAAAGACACCAGTAAAGGGAGAAACCCGCAGCTCCTCATCACGTGTAAGGATGCGTCCTGAACCAGTCAGGGCACATTCCTGAGGGAGGCCAGATGAAATCATCTAACGTCCGACAGGAGGAGGCACATTAAAGCCTCTCCGGCCATAGGGCACCAGCCCGGCACCCTCATAAAAAAAATCAACAAAAGATAGCAAAATTCGAGCACGAAAATCACCCCTAGGTGTAGAAAATGGGGAGTTGCCCCAAAAGCATCAATAGGAGGTTAGGTCTAGGGGGGACAGGGGAAAAGGACAACATGGGGAGGGGAAGGTAGGCAGGGAAAAAAAAAAGAAAAAAAGGGGGGGGGATAAAAATAAGGGGGGGAGGGGGTACTGGGAAGGGGGGGAGCTGCAAGCTTAACGACAACAGATTAAGCAGTAATTACAGTCCCAGTATTCAAAAAGAACCTGACCAGCGTGAAGAAAATAGATGAGGTAAGTCAGATCAAAAATTGTAAAATAAATAGTTTGCTGGAAAAAGGGAACAAAACAGTCCGGAAACAGACCCAAAAAGGGGGGCCAAAAAATGGAGGCAGGGATCATCTCGGACCCCCATCAGGCGAGGAAGGACGAACTTCGACGACTGAAGAAAGAAGATTCCAGAGGAGCAATGCAGATATCAGGGAGGCTGGACATCACGGTGACGCTTCGTTTGCTGCTTGTTCCAAACTGAGGAGACAGGGCTGATCGGAGGGGGTCGCTTGGAAGATTCTCTCCTGGAAGTGGACGGGGCAGGATCCCTGGTGATGATACCCAGATGCAGGAGCATGCCTTCACCCTCCTGGAAGTTGGTGAAGTTGTACGTCTTGTTCTGGAATTGAAAGTTCAGCCGGAAGGGGAAAGACCACCAATATTTCAGCGCCCGGGCAGAAAGAGCTTGTGTAAGCGGCTTTAGAGCTCTTCGGCGTTGAATAGTGAAGGGGGAGAGGTCGGCGAAGAGTTGAATCTTGTGACCCTGGATGGATAGGTCCTCCCTACCCCTACTCACTTTCATGAGCTCCTCTTTAACCCCATAGAAGTGGGGTTTGACGATAACATCTCTGGGAAGGCCATCTTTGCGGGCCGGTTGTAGGGCCCTGTGAGCCCGGTCGAGCTCCAGGCGATGGTCCGAAATGTTCGGAATGAGATCCCTAATAAAAGCTTTAATTGTGGTAGGAATGTCCGTGATGATTTCTGGGATCCCTCTGACCCTAAAATTTAGGCGTCTGCTTCTGTTTTCCATATCATCCAGCTTACTAAGCGCTGTGTCTAGTTGATCTTGGATAGTCTGGATGCATGCTGTGTTTTGATTGGCCCTTGCGACAGTCTGATCCACAGTGCTCTCAATTGCTTCAATCCGGGTGCCAAGGTTCTGGAGTTCCGCCTTAATGGATCCCGTGATTTGTGAGGCATTATGGGCCAGGCTGGCAGCTAGCATCTCCGAGAACCTAGTCATCAACAGTGTGATGTCCGGAAACTGTCCTGGGGAGGTGAGGCCTGGTTGGTGAGGGAAAGCCAGGGCCTCTGGTGAATGCAGCCCCATGATCCCTGGGGTCTGTGCAAGGTGTCTGCTGAGGAGGGATTCAGTGGAGGCTGGCGATAGTAATGGGGGCTGTGGAAGGCATGGAGGGGTCACTGGGGATGGCCAGGGATCGGGGGAGGCTGAGGGGGTGTCCATAGGGCAAGCTGGTATGTCCCCTACCTCCTGTGTGCCTCCGTCCTCTGAGGGAAGAGAAGGCGCGGTCGCCATCTTGGCTGTGTGCCGCTCCGGGGACAAGAAGATTAGACGGCGGGAGACCTCGCTCCGGGGACCCGCCGACATCCAAGGGTGAACCGCTGGAGGAAGGAGCAGCTATCGGTGCCGATTGCGGGGCTTCGTGCGCTCCGATGCCGGCGCTGGTGCCTGAATGAGACCGGGGAGGCGCGGAGCTCCGGGCTAAGCTGCCATGACGGAGCAGCCGCGCATGCGCACTGTGTTTTGTAGTTTATGGGGATAACAGGGAACAATGCTAACTGATAACAGTCCAGAAAGCTTATAAAGTTATCAGCTCACAAGATTCCTGGCTGCATGAACAGTTTATTAATTTTTTTTTTTTTTGCCCAACAAAATAAAAGGCTTTTAATTGAATTTTTAGAGGAGCAAATAGGAGAAATGTATTGTTAGTGTTTAAATACACTTTAACCACTTTAGGCCTGGAAGGATTTGCCCCGCTTCTGACCAGGCCTTATTTTGCGATACGGCACTGCGTTACTTTAACGGACAATTGCGAGGTTGTGAAACTCTGTACCCAAATTAAATGTATGTCCTTTTTTTTCCCCACAAATAGAGCTTTCTTTTAGTGGTATTTGATCTTCTGTGCGATTTTTTTTATTTTTGCGCTATAAACAAAAAAAGAGCGACAATTTTGAAAAAAAAAACAATATTTTTCACTTTCTGCTATATGACATTCCCCAAAAAAATTTAATAATCAAAAATTTTTTTAACATTTTAGGTCAATTTGTTTTCTGCTACCTATTTTTGTAGCTTGATTACTGAAGGCCCCTTTCACACTTGTGTGACCTCAAAGTCAAGCAATTTTTTACCGCGCTTTTTGCCACGAAGCAATGCCTATTACATTTTTCTGTTTGCGCCCCCCCCCCGAAAAATTTTGAGCACCAGCCGCCACTGCTCTCAATCCCAGAGATTGTTTATCCAGTCTCTTGCTGAGATGGTCCGGGCTGAGTTTAAACTCCAACCCTTAGAGACAACTGAAACCTCTTTTTCCTCCCTAGGCTCATTGCGCCCTCCTCAGAGTCCACGTTCATGGTCATTTCCCATGCATCCACTCTTGGAGCAAGAAGTGTATAATGACTAGGATCATCCGGATAGGTTGTTTGTTCCTCCTAAAAGGTTTTCATTGTTATATCCTATGGACTGGAGGATAAGTTTTCTAAGAGATGGAAAATTCCCAGTGTGGATGCAGCCATTTCTTCGGTTAACAAGAATTTAACCTGTCCTGTGAATAATGCCCAGGTTTTTAACCACCTCCCACCCGGGCCATTGTAAATATACGGCCGGGTGGGAGTCTCCTCCTTCTGATCGGATGTTCCGGAACGTCCTTCAGAAGGAGAGAGATTGCGCCGCCACGGGCACGCGCAGCGGCGCGATCTCGATGTGCCTGTGTCCCTAGGACACAGAGCAACAAGACTCGGCAGGAGGGCCCTGTGATTGGCCCTCCTGATCACATGATGGCTGTGTCCAATCACAGCCGTCATGTAATGTCAATACAGCCGTTGTAACGGCTTCGATCTCTTCTCCTCCTGACAGATCCTGTCAGTGAGGAGAAGATGAGAGGATCGATTCTGCAGCCGGGGTGATCAGTGAGTATTTCTAATTACTCACTGATCACAGGGGGGGTCTGTGCTGGTAATCAGATGATTAATTACCAGTGCAGCCCTGGGGGGAGGGGGTGCCACTAGAGCCACCAGGGATGCCCACCCATGACCACCAGGAATGCCCACCATGGCCACCAGTGATGGCAAACAGGGCTCAGAGAGCCTGCCAGTGATGCCCCCCTATCAGTGCTGCCCACCAATGCCATCTATCAGTGCTGCCCACCAGTGCCCGTTATTGCCATCTATCAGTGCTGCCCACCAGTGCCCATTATTGCCCACCAGTGCTGCCTATCAGTGCCCATCAGTGCCCCCCATCTGTGCCGATCAGTGCCGCCCATCAGTGCCACCTATCAGTGCCCATCAGTGCCACCTATCAGTGCCTATCAGTGCACATCAGTGCCGCCGATCAGTCCCCATCAGTGCTGCCTATCAGTGCCCATCAGCGCTGCCTATCAGTGCCCACCAATGCTGCATATCAGTGCTATCTATCAGTGCCACATATCAGTGCCCATCAGTGCTGCATATCAGTGCTATCTATCAGTGCCCATCAGTGCTGCATATCAGTGCCACCCCATCAGTGCCACCCTATCAGTGTCTCCTCTTTAGTGCCTGTCAGTGTGGCGTCATCAGTGCTCATCAGTGCAGGGAAAAACGTATCTATTTACAAAATTTTATAACCTAAACAAAAAAACTTTTTTTTTTTTTCAAACTTTTCGGTTTTTTTTTATTTGTGCACCAAAAAAGAAAAAACCTGGCGGTGATCAAATACCACCAAAAGAAAGCTCTATTTGTGGGGAAAAAATGACATAAATTTGGTTTAGGTACAGTGTTGCATGACCACGCAATTGTCATTCAAAATGCAACAGCGCTAAAAGGGGAAAATTGGTCTGGGAAGGAAGGGGGTTTAAGTGCCCAGTATTGAGGTGGTTAAAGATCCAGTTGATAAAAAGTTGAAATCTTAATTGAAAGCCTCCTTTGCAGTTGCAGGTTCTGCAGTACAACCAGCAGTAGCAGCCATTGGAGTGTGTCAGTCTTTGAAAGACTGCGAATCTCCAAAACAGTTCCTTCTCAAGGAGAGTCTGTGGAAGATCTGTCAGATTTACCTCGCACTTTGTGTTTCACAGTAGATGCTCTTACAGACTCCATAAGGCAAACGTCACGGTTTGCATATGCGCAGAATCCTTTGGTTAAAGAGCTGGTCTGCAGAATTACCATGTAAAAAATTACTGGCTAGCTTCCCCTTTCAGGGAGAACGCCTTTTTGGTGATCATCTGGATAAGTATATCCAAAAGATGTCGGGGGGGTAAGAGTACGTTGCTACCTGTAAAGAGGAAGAGCAGGCGTCCTTCCTTTCTGATCCCCAGCACACATAATACCAGTGCTTCCAGTTCCAGGCAGTGGCGACGGCCTCAACCGTCTGCATCCGGACCCAAGCCTTCGGGGCAAGGTCAGAAAAAGCCCTGGGCCCAGAGATCGGCCAAGTCTTCCTCTAAGCCCTCTCAGTGAAGGGGTGCCCCCACTTGCCTGGGTGGGGGAAAGGCTCCTGCAGTTCTCAGGGGCATGGGTGGAGTTAATTTAAGACAACTGGGTTATCTCTACCATTTCACAGGGATACAAACTGGAATTTCGGGTGTTGCCGCATCCTCGGTTTGTGAGGTCAAGTATACCAACAGATCCCCTAAAAGAAAGCTCTCTTTCAGGCATTGGACCAGCTGAGAGCTCAGAGGGTAATAACCGAGGTTCCAGAAAATGAAGGTTCAAGGGTTTTTTCTCAAACCTATTCATAATCCCCAAACCAAATGGGGATGTGAGACCTATTTTGGATCTCAAGGCACTGAATCAGTTTCTGAACATTTGTTCTTTCCGCATGGAATCAATTCATTCAATCGTAGCCTCCCTGCAGGGAGAGGAATTTTTAGCATCCATAGACATCAAGGAAGCATATCTTCATGTGCCTATATTTCAGACCCATCAAAGGTTCCTTCGTTTTGTGATTGGAGGCCATCATTTCCAGTTTGTGGCCCTGCCCTTCGGGTTGGCCACAGCACCAAGAGTGTTCACAAAGATCCTAGCTTCAGTATTGGCTATTCTAAGGTCCCGAGGGATATCGATAATAGGAAATCTGGATGATCTATTACTAATAGATCGACCGGCGTCGGCTCTAAGCCAAAATATCCTTCAGACTGTACATTTTTTGAAACGTTTGGGTTGGATACTGAACTTAGCAAAATCAGCATTACAGCCAGTCCAGCTTCTGGAATACCTGGGGCTTCTTGTCGACACGGTGCAGGCACAGGTATTCTTGCCAGCAAGAAGAGTCTCAGACCTGAAGGGTCAGGTTCAGTCTATAGTAAGACTGATATATCTGTCTATACATCTTTGCATGATGTTACTTGGGAAGATAGTGTCCACATTCGAGGCAATTCCCTATGCTCAATTCCATGCCAGACCCTTACAGAACAACGCTCTGTCTGCGTGGAATGGAAAAATTCAGTCCTTGGACCGGTTCATATCTCTGCTACCAAAAGTACGACAGAATCTGAATTGGTGGTTGTTGACTAGAAATCTAGAGAAGGGAAAATCTTTTCTTCCAGTGACCTGGAAGGTAGTGAATACAGATTCCAGTCTCTCCAGATGGGGAGTGGTTCTCGAGGAAGCCACTGTCCAGGGGAAATGGTCTTGGGTAAAGAGTCGTCTCCCATCAATGTTTTGGAAATTTGTGCAGACCGTCGGACTCTGAAATTCTGGACGCCCAGACTTCAGGGTCACCCTGTCAGGGTGCAATCCGACAATGCCATGGCCGTGGCTTATGTCAACCATCAAGGAGGCACAAGGAGTCGATTAGCCCAGAAAGAGGTGGATATTATCCTGTCCTGGGCAGAGAAGTTTGTGCCATGCCTGACAGCAGTGTTCATTCCAGGAAAAGAGAACTGGGAGGCAGATTTCTTTAGCTGTCAACAGATGTTTCCGGGGGAATGGTCTTTACATCCTGAGATTTTTCAATTGATCTGCCCACGCTGGGGGATCCCAAACATAGATCTGTTGGCATCCAGGTTCAAAAACAAATTGGAGAGATTTTCGTCCAGGACCAGGGATCAACTCGCAGTCGGAATGGATGTTTTGGTGACTCCTTGGGAGGAGTATTCCCTGATCTATGCATTTCCTCCGGTACAGCTGATATTGCTTTTGTTGCACAGGATCCAGCTGGAGGGGAAACCAGTAATTCTGGTAGCTCCGGCTTGGCCGAGGAGGATTTGGTATGCACAAATTCAGAGGTTGGCAGTGACGAGACCCTGGGTCTTTCCACTGCGTCTGGACTTGCTCTCTCAAGGTCCAATATTCCACCCTGCTATACAGTTTCTAAATTTGACGATTTGGCTATTAAAGCCTTAATCTTGAAGGAGCAGGGTGTGTCTGCCCCGCAGTTCATACACTGATAAACGCCAGGAAGCAAGTCTCTAGAAATATTTATTACAGGGCCTGGAAATCCTACATTGCCTGGTGTGAAGCCAGGAAATGGCATCCTCACACATATATTATCAGGAGAGTTCTATCCTTCCTGCAAGCAGGAGGAGATATGAAGATAGCCCTGAGCACGATTAAAGGGCAGATTTCAGCTTTATCGTTTTTTTTCCAGGAACCGATCGCTTCCCATTCGTTGGTTAAAACCTTGGTTCAGGGAATATTGAATTTGCTTCCACCAGTGAAGCCACCGTTGTGTCCTTGGGACTTAAATTTGGTGTTCGTAGTTTTGCAAAAACAGCCTTTTGAACCTCTAGGGCAGGTTCCCCTGGTTCTTTTGACCTTGAAACTGGTCTTTTTGATTGCGATAACTTTGACTAGAAGGGTATCGTAACTAGCAGCAGTTCTTTCTTCTAAAGAGCCATTCTTAAAATTTTATCAAGATAGGGTGATTTTACGTCCTCACCCAGATTTTTTGCCCAAGGTAGTGTCCACCTTTCATTTGAATCAGGACATTATACTACCTTCTTTTTTTCCAGATCATCACTGGAGGAGGAAAAGTTATTTCAATTCTCTTGATGTAATGCGTGCACTTCAATTTTATTTACAGGAAACAGCTCAGATTCGTAAGACTGATAGCTTGTTTGTGCTGCCAGAAGGCCCCAGAAAGGGGCTGGCAGCATTTAAATCTACGATTTCCTTTTGGATTCGCCAGGTTATTATGGTACCCAGGCGTATGGTTTAGTAGGAAAGGTTCCACCTTTTCCTGTAAAGGCACATTCTACCAGAGGAGTATGTGCCTCTTGGGCACATCGCCATCAAGCCTCTACAGCTCAGATTTGCAAGGCCATGACTTGGTCCTTGGAGCATACGTTCACTCGTTTCTATAGAGTGGAAGTTGGGACCCAGGAGGAGTCTGCTTTTGGCCACAGTGTGCTGAAGGCAGCGGTGTAATCCTTCTGTTAAGGGTCAGATGGCGGTATTTTTTGGTGTCCCCCTTCCCCGAAGATGCTTTGCTTTGGGACGTCCCATATGTTATGATTTATGGTTCTGTGTCCCGTGATGTACGAAAAGAAAAATTGATTTTTCAATCATACTTACCTGTAAAATCCATTTCTTGAAGTACATCACAGGACACAGAGGTCCCTCTACTCTTCCATGGGGTCTTTTATTGCTTGCTACAAAACTGAGGTACTTCCTGTGTGGGAGGGGTTATATAGGGGGTAATCAATTCTGATTGGTTGCCAGTGTCCTTTGCCTATAGGTAACTATATAATCCATATGTTATGATTTATGGCTCTGTGTCCTGTGATGTACTTCAAGAAATGGATTTTACAGGTAAGTATGAATTAAAAATCAATTTATCAGGATATGACCGAGTAATGTTTACAACTTTACACCAATAGAAATGACCATCGTTATAAAGACTAACCCATTACTTGTCACCAGTAAAGACAAACCCACCTTCATAGAGTTGTTATTAACATGTTTTTGTCACCTTTAGTAACACCTACTAGTAAGTCATACACATCTCTTCTGGGTTTATCTATATGTTTTTGTAAAATCTCAAAGTTAGTTCCAATTATGTCCCAGATATATTCATCACCATTCTCAGGCTCAATTTCTGGGAAATATTGCCATGTTATCTTAATACAACAAATTCCTCTGTGTTGCCTTATATTAAGATTGTCAACTAAAAACCAATGTTAAAGAAGCACTCTCAATTAAGTTATAGCAAAGGACAAACTGAAGCCAATGTTTAAGGGGCGCATCCTTGAAAGAGCCACGTAGAGGGTATCTTAAAACATATCTAAACCTAAAAACAAAATTGTAATACATTGCAGTTTACTGGTCCTTATATGTGGTGGCTGCAATTCATTTTAATTTTTCAGACTAACAACATTTTCAGCAAGTACATGTAGCTGAGTGCTGCAGTCAGCTTATTTCCTCTTTCTCTCATTGCAGCTGACAGGAAGGATCTGTGTGAAATCTTCCTTGCCCCCCCCCCACTCCTGGCATTGGCAGAGAGCTTGAGCCAATCAAGGAGGGGCTGAGCCAATTGGAGCATGAGATAACAAAAAAATGGTTGGGCTGCGGAGCCTCATAGGAATTGTAGTTCCTAAAGAAACACTGCATCATACTTGTTTATAGAGACTTATGGCTACTGGATTTCAATTCCCACATATTCTTGCTGCTAGAGGAGGAAAGCTTCACAGTCTTTCTTAGGGAAACTGATCAAGATCTGGGCAGTCCTGAAAAGAGGGCGACAGAGATAGACCTGCAGTCAGGGTCTGTGCCTCACATTTAAAGTGGTACTATACTTCACTTTTTACCTACAGGTAAGCCTATAATAAGGCTTACCTTTAGGTAAAATTAATATCTCCTAAACCTGCAAGGTTTAGGAGATATTCGTCCTGCATGCAGCCGCTGAAACCAGTGGTGCATGCGTTCTGAAGGTCCGGCGGACCTACAGAGCTCTTTGCCGGATTCTTGCCGGAAAGTCATTCCCACGCACATGTGCGGGAGTGACTTCATCGCGCCTCTGGCTACTCAAAGCGCCGGAGCCGCCGAACCAGGAAGAGACGCCAAGGGAACATGACGACTCCCTCAGCTGTGATCGGGTGACCATGTTGGGGCTTCGTTTTAAGGTAAGTATTTCATAATGAACTAGTATGCCATGCATACTAGCTCATTATGACTTTCTCCTGCTTTGTTTGTTTCTTTTTGTTTTTTTTTAGGTGAGTATACAACCGCTTTAAGGGACCTGAGCCATTAAAGTGTTACTAAACCCAGGAGCCTGCATTCACTATATCTGGTCTCCCACAGTACACAGATTATGGAGATGCATTTTAGTAAATATAAACTGCTAAATACCTTTTCTTATCAGCAGTATATAGCAGTCTTGCGGCTTGTATCAGTTCCTAGTAAAGCTTTAAGGAGGAGTTTTCATATCTCCCCTGATCCTCTGTATGGACAGTGCTAATTGGCCCTGTGTTCATTACATGTATTCTCCCAAGAAAAACTCTCTAGCAATACACACCAAACTGAGCATGTGCAGCTTGTCCCCGAGCTCTGTATTATCAGCAAATAATTAGGGGACAGTGAAAGAAGGGGAAGATCAGAGTGACAGGATCACACAGCCTTTATACGCAATGTAGAGGATTAACCACTTAGATTCCACAGTGAGTATAACAAGCATGCTTTACTGCATATACAGACTGATTTTACTGTTGTGGGTTTAGTAACACTTTAAGGAGGAGCTAAGAGGACCTGGTACTAGGCCTGTTCCCCCACATCAGGGAGAGGGGACAAACCTTCACCCGAGCCTGCAGGAGCTGCCTTCAGAGACTGAGTTGAGAGAGAGAATCAGTGTGTTTTCAGGGTTTAAGCTGGGAGGCTGCAACCTGTGGGAGGGTCCGCAACCTGATCGCTGCCAGGTGAAGATCGCCAGGCCATTGGGACCTGATTAGCCGCTTGCCAGGAAGTGGTGAGCTGAACTACATGTACTAAATCCCCACCACACTTTGTTAGCGCAAACAGAGATTGCCACCTTGCATCGGCAGTTCCGAGACAGGGTCATTTAGAGCCCAGGGCGGACATGCCAAACTGCACCCCCCCCCCCCCTTCCCCACAAGATGTATGAGCAGTATGTGTCAGCAAAAATGTCCCCCCACAAAAAAAATTGACATTAATCTGCATGCTCACCCCTTAGCATAAATTCCTGCTCCCCTTCTGAATTCGCCCCTCCCAGCTTAAATCGTTGCCCCCATTTCCCAAATCCCCCCAACACAATAGCCCTCCCTCAAAAAAGTCACCCCTCCTAGCACATATCCTCTATCTCTAAAATTTCCCCTCCAAGTACATATTCTCCCCCCCCCCCCCATTCCCTCCTAACACAAATCCAAGCCCTAAATGTCCCCTTATAGCACAAATCCCCCCCAAACAAGAATTTCCCCTCCTAGCACAATCCTCTTCCTCCTTTCACCATATCACCTCTTCTAGCACAAACCCCCTCCTAGCACAAATCCCCTTCCTCCATCCCCCCTCCCAACACAAATCCCCCTAAATCACCACTCCAGCAATTCTTACCCCCTGTCGTCCACCCACATGAAGCCACAGTGCCCAGTGCAGACGTCCCTCCTGCCCACCCCTTGTCCCAGCTCTGAGCACTGGAGCCTCTGTTTTTCACCAACATTCTTAAACGGACAGCACACCACTTAAAGAAGGGCCCACCAAATCGCAGGCAAAGTTACTTACTAGGCGCTGAGTACTTCCTATCATTTCCAGGGGTACCCCACAATAGGAACACGTATACCCACTTGTTACTGAGGTTGTATGCTCAAGGTGTTCAACAGGACCCTTTCTATTCCTTTGAACTGGTTGATATTGTTTACAGACTTAAGTAACCGTTAAGATTCAAGTTAACAGTGTTTTCGTTTCTTTAAGTGCAAGCTAGTGATTTGTTGCTCTTTTGTCTATGCATTGATCTGTTTGCTGGTTAAGACTAGGTTCACACTGTTGCGTGGGAAAACACTGCATTCCTGTGCACATCACATGTGATGTCTGTGCGGTGCGAATTCATCCATACATTTTGTATGGCTGAAATTGCATCGCATCCACATCAAAATGGAGCAGGACACGTTTTTTCTCCCACACCTGAATAGCATTGCATAGGTGTTCACTGCCATGACGTGCGATTCTGGCATTCGCACTGTGTTTTACCATCTATTTGGGGGGGTTCTTAAGATAACATTGGCATCTGCAGCAGATGGCATGGACGTCGTGCGATTGCTTAGAATGCGATTCGATGTGGGGAAACGCAGTAAATCTTATGTGTTTCCCACATCGCATTTGTGTGAACCAAGACTTAATGTAATATATTGAATTGTCTTAATACAGTTAAGTGATTTACTGTCAAGCTGTGCGTGTGCCCTCATTCCTGTTCATTCTTAAAGTGGTAGCCTGCTAACCATTAAATCCACTGGTTTAAACAGTCTTTAGTATAGAACCAAGTGTGTCAATAGGGGGGCGAGTGGTTTAGAGAGTCGTGGGAGAACAGAGCAGAGGACCCATCATTACCAGCGGTCCCTTCAAGAGAAGTACTTCATACAAAAATAAACCTGTTGATCTTGTCAGAAATCAAATGTTGTTGTCCCTGAAAAGAAAACACAAACATTCCTATCTTTCTTGTTTAAACTACTAGTCCTATGAATCCTCCATGTTTTGGAGATAAACTAATGTCTGAAGTTCAGCCTGTTTGATAACCCTGGCTTTCTTCGTGAATACAATAGAGAAATTAGAGAAGACATAAAGTAACGGAAAGTTATTTTATGTTATTCATATGATTCCAAGGCAAAAAATAAAAATGTAAAAAAGCCAAAAAAATGCAGCCACTGCATCTAAAGCTGGCCATACATGAACCAAAATTATTCCTGTAGGCACCACTGGCTTGACAAAAGTTGATAATTCAATCAACTTTTGTCAAAGCAGTTAGTAAACTATTTTTGGCCATACAGTGTCTACATAAAATAGCTGACACTGCAGCTTTGTCTGTCTGCATTGTTTAGCATGGAAGGGGAATCAATGCTTATTCCTTCTATGATGAGAAAAGTCGGACTGTGTATCGCTAGTGAAACCCCTTGTTTACCAAGATACGTTTAAAAACATCCTTGTATGAAGGGGTTACAGCTGACTCCCAGATTTCAAGTAAAAGTGATCCTGGTGGTTTTAGAGCCACTGATCACTTTATCGGGGCTTGAAATTTACAGCCTCACATTCTACAGAGTCTCGATTTTATTCTACAGGGCCCCTGCTTTCAGAAAATATTTAATTGGAGTTCAAAGTAATTTCTAGCAAACAGACACATGGTTAATCTGGAATAAATGTCAATTTTGTTTTTGGATTTGGATAGGCTTTAAAGGAAACCTATCATAAGGGAAACATAAAAACAGCCATTGTTGACCATGCATTTTCAAAATTTGGTCAGAAATGGCAGCCCTCATATTTCTCTCATGTTTTATTTAACCACTTGCCGACCGCTCACATTGAGCGTACTGCGGTAAAGTGGTTCGTTATCGTCCAGTGACGTAGGTCTACGTCGCTGGACTCCTCCCCTTGTGGGCGGCGCGCGCGCTGCCAGAGGCTCGCTCCCGCTGTATTCAGTCACAGCGGGAGTTGGGCCAGGGGAGGAGCGGCGGCGATCACCGCCGCTCTTCCCCGATCGTCGGGGATCGAGTTCGGAGATCCGCCCGCTTGTGTAAAGCGGGTGGTTCTCCTAAGTGACAGGCAGGGACATATTGCAGGATTCAGCATAGCTGAACCTGCGATCTGTGCCTGTGTCACACAGTCCCCTCCCCCCACACACGTTAGTAAGCACCAGGCATACATTAACCCCTTGATCACCAATAAAAGTTAACCCCTTCTCTGCCAGTGTCATTTTTACAGTAGCAGTGCATATTTATAGCACTGATTACTGTAGTAATACTGTAGTGACTGTAGTCAAGGGTCCGATCTGTGCGCCGCAATGTCGCAGTCCCGCAAAAATAAAAAAAAACGCAGATCGCCGCCAGATCGCCGCCATTACTAGTTAAAAAAAAAACAATAAAAATGACATAAATTTCCCGTAGTTAGTAGCTGCAATAACTTTTGCGCAAACCAACCAAAATACGCTTATTGCGATTTTTTTTTACCAAAATTTGTAGCAGAAAACAAATTGGCCTAAAATGTTAAAAGATTTTGATTTTTACATTTTTTGGGGGGGAATTTCATGTAAAAAAATGTTTGTTAATAACGCAAAAAGTAAAAATCGCACAGGTGATCAAATAGCACCAAAAGAAAGCTCTATTTGTGGAGAAAAAAAGGACATACATTTAATTTGGGTACAGCATCGCACGACTGCGCAATTGTCCGTTAAAGTAATGCAGTGCCGAATCGCAAAATATGGCCTGGTCAGGAATGGGGTAAAATCTTCCGGTCCTAAAGCGGTTAAAAATACGCTCATTGAGAATTTTTTTGTCAAAGACATGTAGCTAAATACATTTTGGCCTAAATATATAATAAAAATTGAATATATTGGATATTTTTTAACTGCCAAATTAGAAAAATATTGTTATTTTTTCGAAATTGTCGATTTTTTTATTAATATCGCAAAAAATGAAAAGCGCAGAGGTGATCAAATACCACCAAAAGAAAGCTCTGTTTGTGGGAAAAAAAGGACGTAAATTTATTTTGGATACGGCGTTGCATGACCGCGCAATTGTCAGTTAAATTCGCACAGTGCCGAATCGCAAAAAGTGGCCTGGACGTAAAGCAGGAAAATCCTCCGGGCCTAAAGTGGTTAAAGTTGCCAGTGGAGCTCCTCCTTAGTCACTCTATGCAAGCCCAAGAACAGTTAAAACTTTAGAAGCTTTACAATTAAAACCTCTGTCAGGTTTACATGTCTATCTGTTCCTGGTTGGGGAATTTTCCACTCACTTCCTGTCCTGGAGATACTACAAAAAGAGACATTGTAACTTTTGACAGTTTGACACCAAAACAGCAGACCTTATTTGGAAATTTCCCTCCACCTACTGTGTTAGTGAAACCTGTAACTGTTTTTTCCCATCATCTTCTATCCCAGGGGCCCCCAGGGCAGAAAGTAAGGCTGCCCATAGATGGTGCAAATTTCTTTCCTGCAGCCACGGGTTGCAGGAAAGAAATTTGCATGATTCCCCCGTCAGCAAAGACAGCGCTGACAGAATAAGACAGTGATTATCACATAATCAGAAGCAAGCACATTATCACAATAATCAGAAGCAAATACGGCAGGCTAGTTGTACCCAGGCTGATCAATTTATCAACTTGGTACATTCAGCATGCCCATTAATGGTTTGATTCTGGCATGGCCAGCCTAACGCTAAAGACAACAATAAAACCTGTGAGAAGTTTAATCTTTCCACCTAAAATTTAAAAATGTTTGTCTGGACTGGAGCTCTGCTTTAGGACTTTTGTAAATTTCCTCAGTTTGGTCCGAAAGTGTAGAAATAAATATCTTGAATGGAATATTTAATAATGATGATCTGTAATATAGCAAAGTCATGTTGACCCTTTGCTTTTTTTTTTTCAATGTGTCTGAGGTTTCCAAATGAAAGAAGCCAATCTGTCATTTATACCTTTTCCTCTAATTTGCCTGCTTCACATAATAGCACATTTTAGATACCTAATGGCTTTCTAAATAAAACATTTCAGTGCCATCTGAATGGTTTTGTAATGCATTTTAAATCACAATTATATGTTGAAAATTATAATCATTTTTAACTTGCTTCAGCAAAACCTTTATTTTCTTATGCTATTTTTTTATATAGCAATTCCACTGAAACAACATTTTTCCTAAAGTGAAGGTCACATTTACTGCTTTATGATTACATCCCTTTGTTTTTCAAAGAACTGTGCGTCATAAGCACTGCTGACCTACTGCGGCCTCTTTGTGGGCAGGTCAGGGTGACAGGGTGGTTGTCACATCCTCTATATTTCCCTCCTCATATGAGGCCTACCGCAGGGTGGGTTCTTCTGGGCTATGATAGGCACTTTGTACAGGGTCACTTGACTACACATTGGGTACCTTTACTGAACAAACTCTAGCAAACTCTCTTAATGTAATTGTACACCACCACGGTCGCTGTTCCATTTAGGAAGGACACTCTGAGCCTAGTCCACATCCACCTGTCCAGCAGGGAACCCTGCAAAGCCATAGTGGTATTTCTTTTTTTTTCTAATGTGAGTCAATTTTAAACTAATGTGAGTGTGGGTTTTAATAAATATATAGTCCCGTTTTTAAATATTACACCATTGGTGGCTGTTTCTGCTCTCTTTGGCATATTTTTCTGAGTGACACAGAATGGCCGCATGAACGACTTTCTTTGGCTCTGAAATAGAGGGCTCAACCCTCGAAATGGGTAAGCCTTTGGATATCCCATACCACTGGCTGAGTACTGTGGACCTGAAGGTGGTCTTGCCTGCATTCTTTTACATGCCTATACATGTCATGCAATTGTAAGTAGAATACCTATTTAAAAATTAAATTGGTATTTTGGTAATCCACTAGGTAGGTTCACCCTTCTTTTGTTGATTCTAGTATTTGCAAAGTCCCCCACAGTCCTGTGAGGGCAGCAAGACCTCTGGCACCATACCTACCAGTCAGGCAAGCAGAAAAGCGTCATAAGTCCATAGCAACACAACTAAGCACAGGAGGTTTTTACTATGGCCATATGAATGTCAGACAGCCTTAAAGGGACCTACACCTATTTTCTTGGATGAGAGTCTAAGTGTGCAAGCAGGCACCCTTTTGAACAGGAGGTCCTGGCGAACCTAATACAAGTAGCTAGGATACCCTGGTGATATAGATTTTTACTATGTAGTATGAAAGCACACAGACTATTTATATGATTGATAAGGATGTTTATTTGTCACATTATTCATATATTGTAATACTGTTTTTTGCCCAAACTTTGGTTAACTTTCTCTGGCCACATTCTTTAGTATTTATTATTGGTATTTGTATACACATTGGGGATCGAACGTTTCGGTACCCCAGGTAAAAATTTGTATTAATGTGCATAAAGAAGCCAAGGAAAGATGGAAACATCTCCAAAAGGCATCAAATTACAGATTAGACATTCTTATAATATGTCAACAAACGTTAGATTTTATTTCCATCATTTACACTTTCAAAATAACAGAAAACAAAAAAATGGTGTCTGCAAAAGTTTGGGGACCCTGAAGAGTTAATATCTTGTACTGCCCCCTTTGGCAAGTATCACAGCTTGTAAAAACTTTTTGTAGCTAGCCAAGAGTCTTTCAATTCTTGTTTGAGGTATCTTTGCCCATTCTTCCTTACAAAAGTCTTCCAGTTCTTTGAGATTTCTGGGCTGTCTGTCACGCACTGCTCTTTTAAGGTCTATCCATAGATGTTGAGGTCAGGAGATTGTGAAGGCCATGGCAAAACCTTCAGTTTACACCTCTTGATGTAATCCCCCGTGGATTTAGAGGTGTGTTTAGGATCCTTATCCATTTGTAGAAGCCATCCTTTCTTTAACTTCAGCTTTTTCACAGATGGCATCAAGTTACCATCCAAAATTTGCTGAAATTTTATTGAATCCATTTTTCCTTCTACTCGTGAGATGTTCCCTGTGCCACTGGCTGCAATACAACCCCAAAGCATGATTGATCCACCCCCATGCTTAACAGTTGGACAGAGGTTATTTTCATTAAATTCTGTGCCCCTTCTCCAAACGTACCTTTGCTCATTCCGGCCAAAAAGTTCAATTTTAACCTCATCGGTCCACAGAACTTGTTTCCAAAATGCATCAGGCTTGTCTATATGTTCATTTGCAAAGTTCAAACGCTGATTTTTGTGGTGAGGACGTAGAACAGGTTTTCTTCTGATGACTCTTCCATGAAGACCATATTTGTACAAGTATCTCTTTATAGTGGAAAAGTGTACCACAACTCCAGTGTCTGCCAGATCTTTCTGGAGGGATCGTGCAGTCAAATGTGGGTTTTGAATTGTCTTTCTCACAATCCTGCGAGCTGTCCTGTCTGATATTTTTCTTGGTCTTCCATATCTTGCTTTAACTTCCACTGTTCCTGATGACTGCCATTTCTTAATTACATTCCGAACAGAGGATATTGACATCTGAAAACGCTTTGCTATCTTCTTATAGCCTTCTCCAGCTTTGTGAGTGTCAACTATTTTCAGTTTCAGTTTTCTAGACAACTGCTTAGAAGATCCCATGGTGCTGATTGTTGGGGCAAGGTCAGATGAGTCTGGGCATTTAAAACCTTTGAGATTGACATCACCTGGTCTTCCCAGACAATGACTGAGAACAATCCATGACACTGGCAGGTCTCAGCCTTGCAAAGGGGGCAGTGCATGCTATAAATTCTGCAGGGTGCCCAAACTTTTGCAGATGCCATTTTTTTGCTTTCTGTAATATTGAAAGTGTCAATGATGGAAATAAAATCTAACTTTTGTTGACAAATTATAAGAATGTCTAATCTGTAATTTGATGCCTATTGGAGATTTTTCCATCTTTCCTTGGCTTCTTTATGCACATTAATACACATTTTTACCTGGGGTGCCCAAACTTCGATCCCCACTGTAGTATAGATATTTACAGTATCACACTGGTAGCACAGCCCTATTTATTAATCTATACAGGAACCTATTTGTCAGGGAGAGTGTGCCTAGTGTAGGGAGAGGTTCCAGAGGAGGAGGGACAGCATAGCGACTGTCATCGGAGCTTTAAAGGGGAACATTTATACTACTACTCTCTGCTGCATCTGCCTTCCAACTGCCCTCTGCGCCATGTACTATCTGTCTCTGTGCATTGCTCCCTACAAGTACCGCATAACTTCTGTGAGTATTTCTGCCAGTTGTAAGTCACTGCATAGACACCGTTTTTGTATGTTGAAAGGGTTTGGACAATGCAACTCCTGCAACCACTGTGTGTGCCGTGCCTTCCCTGGGATGTCCACCACAAGGCTCCCCCCCTCCTCCTACAACCTACATGTTTGTTTCCCAACAGGTGTCAACATCATGAAAATCATTCTTTTTTTCACTCGGAATATATGGGGGACATGTACCAAAGAAAGAACAATTTTAAAAATGATTGTTCAATAGGGGGGAGAGGCTATTTTTAAAGGGCTAAAAAGGCAGCATAATATATACACAATTCTTTTAAGCACTTGTGGCCCGCTAGCAGTACATTTACTGTTAGTGGATGGTACTGTGGCAGGTGCAGCACTATAAAGTGCCTTATGCGCTGTGGCATTAGAAGAACTTGATTTCTCTGACTTCAGTCTAACCAGACTGTCTGTTACTTTATAAATTCCTCTAATACCGTTCTATGAAAATGGAACCGTTTTTAAGGACACATTTTAAGCATTTATCAGATAGGCTGCAGTTTTTGTAAGCAGAGAGAAATCAGTTTGCAATTTGAAATCCAAAATTTGTTTTCCTCATTTGAAGACTAAAGATGGATAAATTGAAGCAGTTATTAAGCCTGTAAGGAGAGGCCACATTGTATGGGTGAATGAGCAGGCAGCATTTAAAAACAAATGCTGTCTTTTTTGATTTTTGGGGTGGTGCCCAAACACTGAAACCATACAGAAAGATTCCTGCAGAGCACAGGATGGACTCTTTTAAATAAGATTCACAGAATTTGCAAATGTGAAGCAACTGCTAAAGAATTAAGGATGCCACGTTAACATTGCTCTTGAAAAGAACAGAAGCTAGGGTCCCATTTTTTTGGGTTTAAGACAGTAATGGTAGCAGTCTTACAACAATGGCAGGAGGTATGATGGCAGATAGAAAGATGTACAATGGCAATGGTTACACTATGTGAGATATATTTTCTGGCCTGTGCTGTAAAAGGAGAAACTTGGGATGCAGCAAAAAAAAAGTTGAAGGTGGCAGGATACCCCACTTATTTAATCAGCACCTTCCGCAGCTTGGTAGCTGCTGCTCTTCAAGGACTAGTTCCTTTTTTACAACTGGTCAACAGTGTCTGTAGATAGATGCACACTCTCACAAAGCCCCTCAAAGCACTGAACGCACATTCAGAGAGTACGATAGCTAAAGGGTAGCCCAGCAGCTGAATTGCATACTGGGCAAGCTTTGGCTAGTGATACCTCTTTGTGGCCTAGTAGCTGAGGGGGGTCATCCATACGAAAGGATTCTACATCTGTTCTTGCCCCCCAGATAATCGGTCACCATGTAATACAGCCACTGCTGATAGACAGCCCTGGGTGCTGACTCTGAGTAATGAAAACTGTTTTAAGTCATCATTTAGGCAGCCAACCCCACCACCACTGATCCTTTCACCAACAGGAGGCTCAGAGAAACCTTGTCCTATCAGTCTCCTCCAAAGCACATACTCCAGTTGTTTAATCATCAGCTCCCTTTGCGAGAGCAGAAAGAGTTCTGTGACTTTGGATCAAGGAGGGTTGCCAACCAGTAATGGTCCCCACTCTTTGATGTCATGAATCTTAGGGTCCTTTTGCACGCTGTGGAGAATGAGGGAACCCATGCAGCAAAAACTTCTGGCAGATGAGAAAGCAAGTAATTGGGGTGGCTAAGAATTACATTGTCCTGAGTCCCCCAGTCACATACTACTGCTGAGAGCAGTAGCACTAGGGTACAGCAAAGGCCACAAATTCCTGAAAGGGGACAGTTTTTTGTGCTCTAGCAGCTGGGGCAGCTAAACTTGCCTGCCTAATGCTGTACCTGGTGGTAGAATCAGAGTAAGGTTGTACCCTACTCTTCATGGCCCCATGCAGACCCTCTTCCCTGCTTGAAAAGTGACAGAGTAGACCCCTGATACCTCTTTATTTACCATCATCCTTCCCCATGGAAGTTGCTGAGAGGGATTGTGTATAATGAAGAGCTGAAAGGACAAGGATTAGGAATTCCACCCTTTTCCTGATGACTAGCATTCTGCATCTATTCCTAATAAGCTGCATATTGGGAGGTCAGATGTCTCTTAATACACGTGATACCCAAATGGATGATGGTATTGCCACACTTGATACACTGGAGGTAGAGATTTCAAATAACAACAATGCAGTCTGCTGTACATGGTGAGAAAAGCCCACACAGGTAAGCCCTGGGTAGCAGACCGGGGGGACAACAGTGCCCTGCACCGGTGGAGCTCTGCCATCTGGTGGAACTGGGTGGCTTCTCTCTCCTCTTCTCTTTGAGCTATCCCTGGATGACATCCTGCTTTGTGGGGTTGTGCTTTTGCCTCACTTTCCTCTTCTACTCTATCGGGAACATGGGTATGGTCAGAGGCCTCTACAATCTCTCCTCCCCCTTATTGTCAGAACCATCTTGGCATTATACTGCAGCTGCAGGAACATCATTGCCAATTGGTTCTCCCTGCCGGGTGTTTTTTCCCTCTAAGCTCCTCAACCTTGGAGCCCATTAATTGCTCTGTATCCTCTTGCAGCAAATGGCTTAAATTCCCTGCCTGCCTATGATGCACCACGTCAAAATCAGCTTTGGCCTGTGGAAACAGATGCTGTTTGCACCCTCAAAGCAGCATGGGAACTTATACCTCTCCCTGTAGGCCAGTCAGACACGATGTTGATGATGTGAGGAGTATTGCCTAATTTTATTTACAGCTTTCGGAAGAGCTGTATGGGGAGTAAGTGGTCCTTGGGTGCATTGTAAATTGTGGTGCATTGGTGGTGCTCTGCAAACTTTGGTGCATTGGTGAACTAGATAATAAACCAATGATCTGCAGAGCTCTTCTGCAAACAAAGGGCAGCTGTTGTGGTGATCCTAACAGATGCACGATGTTGCTGCTCCTGCTGCTGATGTTGCTGTAAAAATCAATTAAATAATCAAAATAAAAAATCCTAACAAAAATAAAAAAAATAAAAATAAAGCACAGAACATAATAGAAAGTTAAAAAAAAAAAAGTTTAAACACAAAACACCCATCCAACAACACAATTTTTGATGCTTTTTTTTTTTTTTTTTGCTATACGAAAAAAAAAAAAGAAAAAAATTACTATTAAAGAAAAGCAAAGACGCGTTAGCAATGCATGATGGGACATTTAGTGGGCAATTCTCTCCCTACATCCCAAAAGTTTGGTTTTCAGGCAAATTTCCAACTAGAAAATTATATCGTAAGTATAGACTGAAAACTCAGTTCATCCCTAATCCTCTAAATTTTCTAGAAGTTCTTTGGTTTTTTTCTTCTTGGAATACATGCACTTTGTTTTAGATAAATGATATTTCAGAAATTATTTTCAATCATGGATAAGAGCCTTGTATTCATCATCTTAAGCCAAACTTAGAAGGTATGTACCCTAATTCCCATATTCTGTGTCTCATGTATCTCATGCATCAAACGCTTTGAAATGCTAGTTAGGTCATCCATTAATATCAAAGGTAACAATTTAGCAAAGCTATAACTTAAAATGTTAGTGTTCTCATATTCTACTATTACGTGACCTCCATCCCAAATCCTTTTAGCTACATTTTTTAATGTCAGGCCTGACTGTTAAAAGAGAAGTATGGCCAAAGCTTTTTTGGCCATACTTCTCTGGGTCACAAGAATACAGTTTATTTACTTTTGTTCTCCTGTGAGGCTGAGAGCCAGAGCCAGCAGGGCCATCTTAATGAATGGGCACGCTGGGCAGTTGCCCGGGGGGCCCACACAGGGCCGGGACAAGGGGTGTGCAGGAGGGGGCAGTTGCCCTGGGCATAATGCTTTATTGCAGGGAATGGGGCGCCCTGACCCTAACCCAAACCCTAATGGAGGGGGGGGGGGGATTAGTTTGGCATCTTTGCCCTGGGCGCTGGATGGCCTTGTTGGATGTTTGTTTGTTGTTTGTTCTTTTTATACCCCATACTTAAAGCAGACCTCTCCCCTTAATAAACCGCCAACACTATTTAAACAGTGTAAGCTTTCATGTAGCAATATAATTCTTTCTTTCATTGTGTCGAGTCCTACATTGCTATTCTTTTGCAAATCTTTATCTGTGCCGGCTTCTTTTCTTGGTTCTCTGTGTTGGCCCACTGATGACATCTGTGCCAGATCTCACACAAGTGCTGTACAACATCTGTCATGGTTTATCTAAAAAAAATCCTACCCCCTGAGATCTCACAATATTTCACTAAATCTTGTAAGAGCTCACAGTTTTCTTGCCAAATCTCGGTCACACTTACCCAGTTCCAGGTCTTTACCTATGTGTGCAGCCACTGGCTTCCAGAAAGCCAGGGGGCGCTGTCTTAAATGGCTAGTGTGTGCTTTGCTCAGTGTTTGAGCAGTCCACACGCTAGCAGCCGGACTTCCCTGTGTTTCCTTCCAGTGTTTTCCTGTGCCACTTGATGATCCCCAACACTCCTAGTTGCTCCCAGTGTGTCTCAGCCTGTATCAAGCCTTGTGATCCCAGTGTGTCAAGCGAGTGTCTACTCTTCATCACCATCACGCCCAGCTGCCTCAATCAGTTCTGGTCAGCCACTCTGACCTTGATGGGAGCAAATTACTAAGTTGTAACAATTCCCCTGGAAAGTGCCTTTGAAAACAAGGAAGTGGGATTTCGTAAAAGATAAATGCTACAATATAAATATATATTTTTTTAAAGCAATGAAAAAGTAAAAGCGCAACACCACTAAAACAATGAATATTGTGAGATGCGTGAGATAACAAATAATACAATGTCAGCAAAAACTGCCTCAAAGGTGCTCATATTATCAACATTCCCAATTCCCATATAAATGCACATTCACTTATTTTATAAAACGAAAATAAAAATATGTAAAGCATATATGTACCACACACACAGTGCAAATGAAATAAATAATTCAAATCAATGTAAAAAAAATGCACAAAAATTTAAAAAAAAATACACTTTCGCTACAAATGTCCTGCAATAATTCTTCATAAAAAATTTCTAATATCAGACATTGTCCTCTTAAGCATGGACATCTGGAGAGGATATGTTAAAATGGCTGCTGCACAACTTCCGGGTGTGATGACATCACATGGCTCCGCCACTGATGCGTTTTGTCACGTGATTCATGTGATCTGTGACTTCCTTAAGGGAACCTTAACATATCCTTTCCAGATGTCCATGCTTGGGGGTGGCAATGTATATATTATGAATTCTGGCTTTTTACCTTGTGCACAGGAACCTAGTATTATTTCATCTTTTATTCAATAAATGGTTTTATATGAACGTATTACACTGATGCAAGTCCTTTGTTTTATGCATATCCCTGAGCGACATCTGTCACTCTGTGCCCCAGTCACCCTCTCTATTTATTCTGTTTACCATTATCATTGAAAGTGAAAGTAAATGAAAAAACAAAATTTTGGTCTGTCCCCAGAAATGTGAACGAGGGGAAATCCTCTAATGGGGACACTAGTTCTGGTGACCTTGGGGGCCCCAATGAATTCCCTTAATTTGCAGAGATTTCCACTCACTTCCTGTCTTGGCTATGGGATAGAAAGTGAAGGGAAATCATCCCAGTGGAAAACAGATTAAAAAAAGGAAACTGAGAGGGGTTAAAACCTTACCTTACTCTATCCAAAATTTAAAAAAAGTTTTGCCTTCCTTCTTTAAGCCAGCCATACATTTATTGAATGAATTTCGATCCATGAATGGGCAGGCTTGTTGTACACAAGTTGTTCTATCGATCAACTTGTGTACAGCCATCCTGTCAGATTTTTCTGGAACTATCAATGCCACTAGCTGACAACACCGATCAGCAGGGAGGTAAATGTCGAGGCAAAGAACAGAGGCCCTCTCCTAACCAGCGGCTCTTACAGGGGTAGCACTACACAGATTTGTTAAATTCTTCCCTAGACTTCAAAATTTACAGCCCTGCTTTAAAGCAGCCTAACCATTTAACTTCAAAATACTTATGGCCTAACCCGCAGTTCCCTTTGGGTATGAACAACTTCAGGGCTTTCAGATGGTTGATAATGCCCCACTTTGAGAAAATCTGTCATCTACTATCTTCTAACAGAATTTATAATTTCACAGCTGTAAATATTCCTGGCTTACAGCATTTCAAATATATTTATACATGCCACTGGATCTCTAAACTGCAGTTTAATTAACTGAGCAAAACCTTTGCCTGCATACATGCAAACATACTTTTCTTGTCAGTTTATATAAACTGCAAATGTAAGGTGCTTCAAATTACTAATGCTCATAACACTATTGGTCTATAACACCCACACCTCTAATGCAGGCCATACATGGGTCAATTTCCGAGCTAATTTTCTTTTTTTTTTTTGAAAATATTTTTTATTAAGGAATTAAACATACAAATAAAGAAAAACACGTGGCTTTTCAATGTAACAAGTACATGGCAGTACAACAAGTACATGACAAACATCAGAGTCAATTATACATAACAAGAATGGTTAAAATTCAATCTTTGGACCAAAAGTCCCAGTACTTAGTGAATTTTTGTAGCTGCGAATCATTAATGGCTAGAGATTTTTCAAACTGATAGTTAGTACGTAACAGTGAAATCACTTCAGATATGTTGGGCACCTCTGTAGATTTCCACCTCCTCAGAATTAGTGTTCTCGTGGCCAACAGGACATGTGAGGTCCATGGTCTGTACTTGTGAGGGAGGGTATCTATACCCAGGTGCAGGATGGCTAAAGCTGGGTTGGGTGTGATTATACATCCCGTGTATTTTGCTATATAACTGAACACTCGGTTCCACAGGCTGGTGAGAGACGGGCAGGACCACATCACATGAAATATTGTACCTACACAGGAGCATTCTCTCCAACAGAGTTGAGAGCCAATTTTCTTTTGAAAATCAGAAATTGTGTGCGTTTTGTGATCTGATGGTGCCACCGTTAATTTCAAAATTTGACAAACCAAGCCTTCAATTTCACCTCATGTTTATGGATAGGCACAGACCAAGGCTGTGGCGGACATTTTCAAAAGTCCAGACCTTAGTGAAGGACACCAAGGTACATTTCAAATTAAAACCTTAAAAAAACCCTCTGTCTACTCAATGGCCAAGTTTTACAAGTACAAATAGGTTTAAAATAACATTTATATAAAGACTGCTTTTGGTATACTGTTATAAAATGTTTAAAAGATTTTCAGATTTCATACTTTTTAAATTTTTCGGTTGTATTTCGACGCAGCAGCAGCATCAAAGTCCTTTGCAGACAGGAATGAAGTAGCAATATGCAAACAAGCGTCAAGATGAATCTAGAATCTGTGGGGACCCTTCTCTAAAGGGGATCTAGGTTGACCCTTCTCGAAATGGGGATCTATGGCATAGATCCCCCTTTAGAGTAGGGTCCCCATAGACCACCCTTTAGAGCAGGCCAGGGTCCCCATAGATCCCCCTTTAGAGCAGGGTCCCCATAAATCCCCCTTAAGAGCAGAGTCCCCATATATTCCCCTTTAGAGCAGGCCAGGGTCACCATAGATCCCTCTATGGATTTATGGGGACCCTGGCCTGCTCCAAAGGGGGGTCTATGGGGACCCTGCTCTGAAGGGGGGATTTTGCCATAAATCCAGCTTTAGAGCAGGGTCCCCATAGATCCCCCTTTAGATCAGGGTCCCCATAGATCCCCCTTTAGAGAAGGGTCAACCTAGATCCCCCTTTAGAGAAGGGTCCGCATACGGGAGGGTGGAAGACTGCATTTCGCACCCGATTCGGGCCTTTTGAATACCTGGTTATGCCCTTCGGACTATGCAATGCTCCTGCTACATTTCAACACTTTATCAATTACATTTTCCGGGACTATTTGGATCTTTGTGTCATTGTATACCTAGATGACATTCTGATCTTTTCTGCCTCTCTGGAGAATTATCGGTGTCAGGTCAGGAGTGTACTTTCCTGACTCAGACAGCATGGTCTGTATGCCAAACCCGATAAATGCGAGTTTGAACGTCAAGCATCCAATTCCTGGGCTTAATAATCTCCAGGAGGGTATAAGGATGGATCCCCAGAAAGTCTCATCTTGGACTGGCCAGCACCCACAGACAAAAAGGGTATACAGTGCTTTGTAGGGTTTGCAAATTTTTATCAAAAATTCTTTAAAGGATTTTCAGCCATCATCTCCCCCATCACACAACTAACCAGGCAGAGCAACCGGTTTCACTGGACCCCTGAGGCCCAGTCTGCCTTTGAAAGCCTGAAAATACTATTTACTTCTGCACTTGTATCAAGACACCCTGACCCAGCCCTGCCATATGTCCTGGAAGTGGATGTCTCAGAAACAGCAGTAGGGGCAGTGTTATCACAAAGACAAGGAGCCAAAGCTTTATCTTTATTACATCCGTTTTGCTTTCTTTTCACGTAAACTCTCGTTGGCAGAAAATAATTATGATGTCAGCAGACCGTGAACTTTTGGCAATTAAAGCTGCACTTGAGGAATGGAGGTATCGCCTGAAAGGGGCAGCTCACCCAATACTGATTTACACTGGCCACAAGAACCTGGAATATTGAAAGCTGAAAAATGCTTGAAACAACGCCAGGCCAGGTGGGCACTGTTTTTCCTCGATGTTTGCCTTTCACATTACTTACAGGCCTGGGTCAAAAAATACCAAACCAGACACACTCTCCAGCATGTTTGGCGATTCTGGGGAACCTTCTCCTTCTGACACTATACTGTCTTCTGGAAACTTTCAGCTGCTACAGGGGGATCTGCTGCCTCAAATCAAGTAGGCTTCCACTGGAGTTTCATCACCTCCTGGAATAACTTTACAAGTGAAAGATGGACTGTTATGGTGCAAAGCTAAAATCTTTGTACCAAAAAATTTGCGTCTTGCTGTTCTGTCATGACCATGCATTAGCTGGACATTTCAGCAAAACTACTGAGCTGACACAACATACTTTCTGGTGGCCTAATCTGGAAAGGGACTGTAAAAAGTATGTTGAGGCCTGCTCCATGTGTATTTGGAATAAAAGCAACAGGACCAAAGCATGGGGTATGCCTAAACCGCTACCGATTTCAGGCAGACCCTGGGAGAAGATATTGTAGAGAGTCCTCCGTCAGAGGGTTACACCACCATCTTTGTGGTTGTAGACTGGTTGACAAAGATGGCACACTTTGTACCCATGAAAGGCAAACCGTCAGCCTCGGAGACAGCACGAATATTCATTAAAGAAATAGTAAGGCTCCATGGGATTCCTGGTAACATTGTGTCCAATCGCAGGGTCCAATTCACCTCCAGATTTTGGAGGATGCTGTGTGAAACCTTGAAGGTTGAGTTGTCATTCTCCTCAGCTTATCATCCACAAACTAATAGTCAGACTGAAAGAACCAATCAGACCTTGGAGCAATACTTACATTGTTTTTCCTCTTTTTCTCAAGATGACTGGGTGTCATTACCGTTAGCTGAATTTGCTTATAACAACTCAAATCATTCTGCTACTAAGCAATCTCTGTTTTTTGCCAACTATGGATTTTAGCCATCCTTCTTGCTTAACACTATCCCTGAGTGCACAGTTCCTGCTGTTCAACATACAGTGGCTTTCTTCAGTTCCAATAACAAATTGTTACAGGAAGCAATGGCCAAGGCACAGGAGGATAATAAGAGGATCTTTGACAAAAAAAGATGGGGAGAGTTAATCCTGGAACCTGGTTATCAGGTATGGTTATCTACAACAAACTTAAAGCTGGCCTGTTCTTCAAGGATACTTGGATCTAAATATATATGGCAAATTCCCGTGAAAAGGAGGATCAATGATTTTGCTTATGAATTAACGTTGCCAGGTTCCTTCAAGGTTCTTCCCATCTTTCATGTAATATTACTGAAGCCTGCAAATCCAGATACTTTTTCTAACCGAAATACTGGTCCACCTGAGCAAGTAGTAGTTAATGGGAAAGAGGAATATGAAGTTGAAGAAATTCTGGAATTTAAAAAAAGAAGGAAACAAATTCAGTACCTGATTAAATGGAAGGGGTATGGCCCTGAAGACAACTCATGGGAGCCTGAAAACTATACCCATGCCAAGAGACTTATTCAAGCATTCCGTCGTGCCCACCCAGAGAAGATGTTCCGTTTGGGCAACCCGGAGGCTGCCCATTGGGAGGGGGTAATGTCAGGAAGGACATTCCAGTAGACAGAATCTAGACTGCTTCCTGTGCATAGGCTAATCCGTATTCCTGTTCTTGCTAATAGAAATTGTGCAATTGCTCGCGCACGCGGGCATGCACATGTTCGTGCGCATGCGTGAATGTCTATTGCTCACGTGCGTGCATCTGTTGCTCGCAGTGGCTCCAAGGGGGCAATTTAAACTGAGCCTGTGCTGTGCTTCAGTGCTGTCTTGTCTACAGCGTTCCTGTGCACACCTGCTACCTGTAAATCTGCATCTGACTACTGTCACCGACCCGGCTTGTCTTGACTTCTCCTGAACTCTGCCTGCATTGATCTCAGCTTGCCTTTGACCATGCTTCTGCCTACACATCTGCACCTGATCCATCTGCCTGTGTATGACCTTGTCTGACTCTGCTCCTGTCTCTACTGCTGCTGGACTGCCTGCTGCTAGCCCCTGCCTATGTGCCACTGGTGTCCATCCAGCATTCCTGCTCTGCTGCGATCTACTGACAGCCTCAGCCTGCTCCTGCTCCTGCTCAGTGGTGTACATACGGCACTCCTGCTCCACTGCAGTCCACAGACAGTCTTCCCCTGCTTGATCCCGACAGTTCGTCCAACCCAGCTGCAATCAAGACCAATAGACACTCGTACCACTCTGCACTTCTGTGCTACCTGTCTGCTCTATTAGGGGCCCTGAGTCAGAGGTGTAAAAAAGGCCTTCCTCATCAAATTAGGCTCTTCCATCAGTTATGTGACAGCCTCCTACTATTTAATTCTGTATCTCTAGGGAAAAAGTGGGGAAGAATAAGACCTTCTGTCATTGTTTGTATTTAAGTCCCTATTGGGAAATGTACCCCTCTGTTACTGCTGGTGGCCATTGTCACTGAAACAGAAAGTAAGGGTATAGCCACAATTTTAGTTTTGTCCCCAGAACAAGAGGTACAGGTAAGTCTTCTAACCTGAACACTTCCTCTGGGAGCAATTCTCTAAGAAGAGAATTCCTCTCACTTTGGGATATTTACACTAACTAAAACAGAAAGCTAAGGAAAATTTCCCCAATAGTACACAGAGTGCAAAAAAGGAAGTTTTAGCCTCTTCCTACTCATTTAGAAAAAAAAAAAAAGTTTTGACTAAACATACACTGTATTTCTGGTCTAGAATACAAATCGCACTCAAGTGATTCAAAATAGGAACAAGACCTTTGCCTCGCTAAATCACAGAAGAATGATTTTACTGCTTTGTCCCTGCTGGGATTTTCCCTCCCATTGTCACCAGGATTAAAAGTGAGGGAAAATCTTACATTTTGAGGTGGCCAGAACTGAAAATAGAAGGAAAATCTCTTGTCTTGAGCCCACGTTCACATTGGTCCGATTTAACATGTGATTTGACATGTGCTGTTCCATTTTTGCAGTCAGATTTGGTAACCATATGTTTTTTATGTGTTCCCGTTCACACAGAATACCTAAACATATTTTTTCAGAAATATTTTTTTCTACCTTTCTTGTTGTTTCTTTGAAGCAGGTTTATACAGGACTACCAGCCATTCTGAACTATTTCAAGTGGGGACAGACTGAGATAAAGTTTAATAAAAATAAAATAGACTACCCAAGCCTTGAGATCTTTATCCCTTTGTTAGGACAGCCAGTGTTAAAGCGGAGTTCCACCCTGGAATTTTTTTTTTTTTTTTTAAATACCCCCGGGACAGTCAGGGCTAGTGCATTCCACAATGGCTAGCCTCTGATCTGTCCCGGGTTGCACTTACCTGTTAGGACAAATACTTACCTTGAAAAGGTCTTGTCCAGTGCTGCCATCTCAGGTGTGGGCAGCTTGAAGCCAGCGAGATCCTCTTCCGCCTTCTACGGTCCCACGATGCCCTGCGCCGGCCCTGCCGTCACTTCCCGGTCGCGCGCGTCATCCCTCCACAGCTTCTGGGCATGCCCAGAAGCATTTTAGAAGGGGATGACGCGCGCGCTCCGGAACTGACGTCGGGGCCGGTGCAGGCGCAATGATTCCTGGGAGCGATGACGTTCAGCTCCCAGGAATCATTGCAGAGCCAGGAAGTGACGACAGGCCACGGCCGAGGAAGGAGGAAGAAGGAAGTAAGGTAAGTATATTTTCTTCGCTACGAGGTAAGTAAAAAAAAAAAAATGCGATTATCCATTTCTTTTTCAGGTGACCCGGAGCGAGAAGATGGAGGTAAGTATAAAATTAGGGTGGAACTCCACTTTGAACTCCAGTTTTCAACTGTTTCCTAATAAAGATATGCCAGCACTGTACAGGTAGGGGTAATTCAATTATACATAACCCTCCAGTCCCCTCCTTAAGGACCCACTCTGGTTTAAAACCAGTGGAATAAAATGGTGGCAGTTGCAACTTTTTCTGTCAATCAATAATTGCACTACTGCTTATCAAATCCATAATTTCAGTTAAAAAAATATAAAATATGAGGTTGCATCGAGTATATAAATACTGAATATATATTAAGCCTCAAAATTGCACACACCTTTGAAACCGCAAGCAAATGCAGTACCCAACATAGTTCTTTTAGGTGACACTTTAAAAGCCTTCACAGCTCATTAATTTAGCCATGATTTAAAAGAAAACCATGAATGAGGTTCCTAGAATTATTGTTCAAAGCATATATTGTCATCACACCTTAGATCTTCAAGATAATATCTGAAAGTCATCTCACTATGGAAAATTGGGGTGTTCCTTCATACCTCAGAGGACTTGTCTTCAGGTTTGGGGGGATTTTGGAGCTCAGAGTTTGGGTTTGCCCTGAGCTGATTGTTGGTCTTGGTGTTTAAAGCCAAGAAGTATTAAAAGGACCTCTTCTTGGCCTCAAAGGGGGTGGGGGTGGGGGGGGGGGTAAGTAAGGCTTCTCAGCTTTAAGCTTAGACTTTGTCTGCTGGGTAAATGAGTATTCTTACCCCAAGTGACGTCCTTGATGAGGTGATGATGTTCAATGTGTTCAATGCAACTCCAAAGTGCAGTTGAAGGGCATGTGCAGGAGACGCTTTTTAAATGCCTGCTCCACAGACCACCAGTTCATTTCAAGGAGTGAAATTTCCTGACAACACAGCTCTCCATTTGGATCAGAGACACAGTGTTTCCCACCGCTGGTTGGCTGGAACTTCCACCTGCAGCTATCTTTACTCCCAGGAGGCATCTCACTGGACATTATGGATTCATTGATATGCCTGTTTTTCACTTCCACCTTGTAAGTGTTTTTAACTCTTTCTTGTCATTAAAGTGTTTTATTACTTCACCTAGAAGTGCCTTCTTCTCTGCTTTGTTTCACCAGTTCATTTCAACTAAAGGGTTCTGGATAATAATAGGAAATAGAACAGATTCACACAACACCCCCTTATAGCATAAGGCTGTACTCATGCAGCTCCTTCATATTATTTTCTGTTTTAGTTAATGACTGTGTTTCAACCTCCATATGAAATTGATGATCATTGACACCTGCCTCGTATAATGGGTTAATCATAAACCTGACTCTAATCCTACAAAATCCCTGACAAAATGTACAAATGTAAAAATGCATGCATGCGGGTTTGAAGCCAAAGGGTACTAGTCACACTATTGATTATTGCAAACAACTAAAAAATATATTTTTGAAGGCATTCTTAGAGCATTTCTTCACACCAGTCTTAAACTTTTGCACAGTCCTGTATATTTTAACATTTCAAGCAAGCATGTGTTGCTCACAAAATACACAATTTAAATGTGTTTGCTAAATTAGTATTAATATTTCCAAAAATGTGCCTCTGCTCTGTGAGCTGTGATATTACCGTTCAAGTCATATAAAACATGTGATCTTTCTTATCTTCAAACCATCCGGTGACCATTTGTGCATGAACACAGTAAAACATCACAAGAACATAGCAGTACTTTTTACTTCTACTCCTACTTTAAATAATGATTTCTTCAAAAGAAAACAGCACTTTAAAAAATCTCTGGAAAAGTAGTTGACCTGCATGGCACCCCTAACCTAGGTGTGAATGGAAGAACACTGTGCTGTGGTATGCTCACATAACAACAGACAAGACCCATGTACAGTGAAAGCTAAAGACATTAGCAGATATATGTAAGCACTGACATGTCAACAGATGGACCTGACACCAGAAGGCTTAGTGGTCTTTACTTCCCTATGGAACTTGTGATATGGTACTGATGTGTGATGTCCCCTGTTGTCCTTTAAACGAGTCTATATAAAGAGCAAGGTAATAATATATATATATATATATATATATATATATATATATATATATATATATATATATATATATATATATATAAATATATATATATATATTTATACATACACATACAGTATATCACAATCAGGTTCAATGTTAGCAGGCTTATAATGTAAAGCAATTTAAAGAGCATAGTTCAGTACACAATCCAAAGTTGTTTTATCTTAACTCATATTACATTTTCAAATTACATATAAATGGTAATTTGCCCTATATTTAAACAGAACCCATCAATATATATGGGAATGGCCAGTGCTGACATGACTTTGTGGTGCATGCTCCAGGGCTGTGGTCATCATTTTTACTTCAGTACCTGGAGAATCACTGACCTGGGACAAGCATGTGCATGCATGTTCTGCATCAATGAACTACAAGAACAACAGGATAGCAGGATAATTTGCACCTTCAATGCAAGCCATCAATGACATATCCAATTTTCCAGTCCTGATTGCTGACAGACTCCTTTGAAGCCTATTAGTTTTGACCTTTACAAAGAGTGATTTCTGCAATTTTAGTTATTCATTCATATAGAGCCAACATATTCTGTAGGAAATTACAGAGTACATGGAACTACTCTGCTATATCAGAAAACCTTTCTATTAAGTCAAAGAAACAATCCAGCAGAGCCAATCACCAAGGTCAATGATGGACAAAAGATGTACTAACATATTTGGACTATAGAAGGAAAGAGGAGCACTCTAAGCAAAACCCAAACAGAAGGGAATGTAGAAACTATTTACAAATTCAAACTGGCCGGAGTTGAACCCATCACAACCTTCTGCTACAAAGTCACAGGCCTGCTTTCCATAAAGCCACTGTGCAATTACTAAATAAACAAGCATTCCTATCTTTTTTTGTAGGAACACCAGTTTTTTCAATTATGTGCTGTGCTGTATGTTGCAGTACAGTTGTCTACAGCCAGTGTTAAAGGGGAAAGGGATGAGGTTTTACAAAAGGAATAAAATGTCACTAGCTTGAGGGTGTTTAGTGACATTTTTCAGAACATGGTTCCATACCTCCCAACATTTGAACTTCGGAATGAGGGACACTGAAAGAGGAACCAAACCTGTGCAGCTGCAAACTGTGGGTGTGGCCAATCACTTAGCAGTGGGAGGGGCTTAAGGGATAGGGTAAACAAAACCCAGACTTCCTAGTACTCATAAAATATGCTTTGATTGCTCAGCCTACCTTAAAGAAGAACTTCATTAAAATAGTCAGAGACTGCATAGCAACCAGCAACTGTTGAGACAATGAAGACTTTAGTGAGAAGTATATAATGTACAGTATTGCGTATATAGTGCAGGAGAGTGTAATGTACAAAATGCAGGAGACAGGAGTATGTAATGTACAGAATGCAGGAGACAGGAGTATGTAATGTACAGAATGCAGGGGTCGGACTCTGCACTATCCACCCCCCCAGCTCTATACACCCCAAATGCCCACCCAGCTCCATCCACCCAAAATGCCCCCAGCAGCTCTATCCACCTCAAATGCCCACCCTAGCTCCATCCACCCCAAATGCCCACCCTAGCACTATCTATCCAAAACACCCATCCAACCTCCAAACACTCCAAATGCCCACCCCAGCTCCATCCACCCCCCCATCCAGCTCCATTCACTCCATATGCCCACCCCAGCTCCATCCACCCCAAATGCCCCCCAGCTCCATCCAACCCAAATGCCCCCAGCTCCATCCACCCCAAACGCCCACCCCAGCTTCTTCCACCCCCCATCCACCCCAAATGCCCCCCGCAGCTCTATCCACCCCAAATGCCCCCCAGTTCCATCCACCCCCATGGCCCCCTAGCTCCATCCACCTCAAATGCTCCCCCAAGCTCCATCCAGCCCCCATGCTCCCCCTCAGCTCCATCTACCCCAAATGCCCCCCAGCTCCATCAACCCCCCATGCCCCCCAGCTCCATCCACCCCCAAATGCCCCACCCTCAGCTCCATCTACCCCTCATGCCCCCCCTCAGCTCCATCTACCCCTCATCTCCATCTAACCCCCCATGCCCCCTCTCATCTCCATCTAACTCTCCAGCTCCATCTACCCCCATGCCCCCCTCAGCTCCATCTACCCCCCATGCCCCCCTCAGCTCCATCTACCCCCCCATGCCCCCCTCAGCTCCATCTACCCCCCATGCCCCCCCTCAGCTCCATCTAACCCCCATGCCCCCCCTCATCTCCATCTAACCCCCCATGCCCCCTCTCAGCTCCATCTAACTCTCCAGCTCCATCTACCCCCCATGCCCCCACTCAGCTCCATTTACCCCCCCCCCCCAGCAAGTAAGTATAGTAGTTAAAATCAGACCTCAGATCAGCCGCGTCTTGCAGAGTGGTGTGCTGCTCCCCGCCTCCTCCTCTGTGTACATGAAAACACAGGAAGGAGGAGGGGCAGGTTCAGTGCACTCCACTCTGCACTGTGTCAGAGGCAGCCGGGGACTGAGACCGGCCGACTGACGTGTTGCTCGCGGCATGCAGGAACCAAGCCACCCGCGCTGCCGTGAGCATTCCGGGACTCTGCCCTGATTCGCCGGGATCGCGGGACACGGACCATTTTCCGGGTCGATCCCGGCAAATCCGGGACGGTTGGGAGGTATGTGGTTCAGTTGTGCCACTGGGAAGACAATAAATGGTTGCTTTTCATGCTGTATCATCCTGGACATGGCATGCAATAACTTCATGGGAAACTATATTCGTTTAAAGGCAAGTTTTAATATCTACAGGTTTATTGACCAATCTTATATATATATATATATTTAATAATAATATATTTTTCTATTGCTTGCATAAATATTTATTTTAAATTAAACATTTGGTAAAGGTGCTTCTATGACATTGAGTTTGCAGATTAGGTCGGTTTTTTAATCGCCCAGTACTGCCTTTTCTTATTGACTACCTGCAACTAAAAATCATTATGGGTTCTTGAAAATGTTAACTTCTAAGGCATAAGGTTGAGAAGTGTGGAAAGAGGAGTGTTTGCTTCCCCATTAGCAATCCCAGTTGGGCACAGAAAAAGAATAGACAGAGTATGGTACCTCTCAATGATTACTGGATAGTTGTAGATTACTGTGTATCTGGAGTATTATATTACTTGTAAACTATGATTTTTTGTGTATTTGAATCCTTGCATATCAGCACTCACTGGCAATTGGATAAGGGATATGTTTACAAGTTTGCCAAGAAGAAGGTAGCAACCCAAAAACAGTGAAAATCTAAAATGATAAATGCACCCCGTTTTCTACTTGACTGTAAGCTTATTGTATATGAGGTATGCACAGATAAACAGACATCAATAGAACAGAAACCGTGACGCATTTTTCACAAAGAACCTTAATCATAAGGTTGTGGTTCATGGTCCTTACGAATAAGCACTTAGTCAAACTCATATACAATAAACCTACGTTTAAGCAGACAATTCGACGGATCTTATTTGTACATGTTGGGACCAGGCAAGGTGTCAGAGCTGCAGTTTCTCATGCTTCTATGGTATGCATAGCAGTCTCCCAGCAACAAGGACATTTGTGTTTATGTATTGTATGATTCTTGACCCACAGAGGTTGATTTACTAAAACTGGAGAATGCAAAATCTGGTGCAGCTCTGCTTAGTAACCAATCAGCTTCCAGGCTTATTTTGTCAAAGCTTAATTGAAAAAGCTGAAGTTAAAGGTTAATTGGTTACCATTCGCAACTGCACCAGATTTTGTACTCTCCAGTTTTAGTAAAAAAAACCCACAGACAAATGTTTAGCACTGTGGTAAACTCTGGGAGCACATCCGCTAAGCTTGCATGCAGCTAAGAAAGATTCTACTGTACTTTGATCATCCATTGATTTTAAATGGATTGATTTAGTAAAGGTAAATAGACTATTCACTTTGCGAGGGAAGTTGCTCTTTACAAGGGAACTTTCCCCAATCCTTACTGAATGAGGTGAATCTCTGCTGACTTCCTTTATGCAATTAAAAAAAAAAAATAGTTTTAACTTTCTCCCATCCGCGCTACAGCCTATATACGGCTGCAGCGCGGACTCGAATTTTCGGGAGGCCGTTTTTAAATGGCCTCCAGTGACACGCCCCCCGCGCGCTCCCGCATCGGGAAGAATCTGTGTCGGCCATGTCCCTTGGACACGGCCGATCACAGATCGTGGTGAATGGCCAATCACAGCGGCCATTCACCACGTGATCAAGCCGTCCAATGAGAGATGATCTCATATGTAAACATATGAGATCATCTCTCATCGCCGGCGCTCCTTCCTCACACAGACACTGCAGTGTGAGGAAGGAGGGGAGCCTCACAGCGCCGGGGACACAGAGAAATGTAATCAGGGCACTGATCACCAGTGCCCTGATTACTAAAGGTAAAAAAACCAAACACATTGCCCCCCCATCAGTGCCCACAGTGCCCGCCATCAGTGCCCCCATTAATGCCCACAATCAGTGCCCATAGTGCTGCCAGTCAGTGCCCATCAGTGCCTGCTCATCTAGGCACTGATGAGCACTGACTGGCAGCACTATGGGCACTGAGTGTGGGCACTGATGGTGCTGCCCATCAGTGCTCATCAGTGCCGCCCATTAGTGCTCATCAGTGCCACCCGTCAGTGTCCATCAGTGCCATCCGCCAGTGCCCATCAGTGCCGCCCGTCAGTGCCGCCTCTCAGTGCCACCTCTCAGTGCCCAGCAGTGCCACCTCTCAGTGCCCAGCAGTGCCGCCTATCAGTGCCGCCTATCAGTGCCGCCTATCAGTGCCGCCTATCAGTGCTCATCAGTGCGGCATATTAGTACCTCCTCATCAGTGCCCATAAGTGCCACCTCATCAGTGCCCATAAGTGCCACCTCATCAGTGCCCATAAGTGCCACCTCATCAGTGCCCATCAGTGCAGCCTATCAGTGCCCATCAGTGCAGCCTCATCAGCGCACATCAGTGAGGGAGAAAAATTTATTTTCAAAATTTACTCGCAGAAAATAAGAAAAACTTTTTTTTTTTTTCAAAATTTTCTGTCTTTTTTCTTTTTTTTTTGTAAAAAATAAAAAACCCAGAGGTGATTAAATACCACCAAAAGAAAGCTGTTTGTGTGAAAAAAATGATAAAAATTTCATATGGGTACAGTGTAGCATGACCGCGCAATTGTCATTCAAAGTGTGCGAGCGCTGAAAGCTGAAAATTTGCCTGGATGGGAAGGGTGTTTAAGTGCACAGTAGGCAAGTGGTTAAAATGTAAGGTTTTTTTTTTTATTTTTTTTTTTAACTTTCCTTTCACGTGATTGGGTATTCTTTGCAGAGAGAAATTTCACCGCATTCACTAAGCTCTGGGCAAAATTCCCTTGCAATGTGTAACTTCCTTTGCAAAGTGAACAGCCTGTTTGTCCTTGGTACATTAACCCAAATGAGTATCCTATTTACCTCCAGTATATTTAGCACATTCAGTGACTTATTTATGCATACGCTCCTTTGACATTTCTGAGCAGGGAAATAGAGTCTAAATAGGGAAAATCCATAAACAGTAAATACTTTCCCATAATAATAAATGGTACAGCGATGAGAATACTTGAAAATAAATACACAATAATAATGTAGTTTATCATTTTTAATATTTAAAAAAATCGTACAAAATGTAATAAAATAAATATATTTCTCTTTGTAGACTATTATACAATTTTATATTAAAATGCTATTTGTTTGTTTATACCATAGTAAACTGATTATCACTGATGAAGCTGAAAATGTTTTTGAATTAACATGTAAACTGTGAAATCATGTTTTAAGACCTATTCTGCGAAGTAGTGTCAGGAGTAAAGTGGGGTACACACTAGTAGAAAATCTGCCGATAATTCCCGTCCGAGGTAAAATCGTACGATTTTCGGCTAGTGTGTACACAACTTTCAGCAGCTGATGCCGACATTTTCAACGAAAAAAAACGGAGGGATAAACACCAAAATTTTTATCGTCTGTCCCCAGACGACCAATTTTCGTTTAATGTGTATGCAGTACGTCCGCGAAAAATTGGATAAGAAAGACTGCGCATGATTTGAAGTTGCTGACGACCCGGGAGTCTAGGAACAAATGTCGCAAAAAAAAAAAAAAAAACGGACGAGAAATTTTGTGAACATTTATGCACTGTCAACTAAAAACGGTTATGAACGCTGAGCAAGAGAGAAGATAAATACATGATACTGTATTTTTTACTATACAGTATAAACTTTACATTTCTGGACTATTAAACCAAGTAGATGTGGTAAGTGTGGTAGCCCATAGCATCCAATCCCATTTTGCTTTTTTGGTTATCACAGCATGAACATCATTAAAGAAGAGAAAAGATATTTTGCTTTGACTATACTTTTCTAGCTCATTCTATATGCAGCATGTAGCTTTGTTTGGCTTTGGGTTTGTGTATGATAGTATTGTACACTGTACAAACCATTTCATTATAACATCTGCTATTTGCAGATATAATATAATTTATCGATTAGCTTCCCTATTACATTTCCCATCTAACATGCACCAATTACACTCATGTTGCCAGGTTAAGACGTTTTTTTTTTTTTTTTTTTTTTGTGAACATCTGACTGCAAATAAGTATCACCTGTGTGTAAAATAGTTCAAGCTGTATTTTGTACATGTTCAGTTAATTCATGCTACAATCATGTAACTATGGACTATGCTTTCTTCCTGCCATAATAAATGTGAAATATCTACAAGTTGGCGAAAAGAGCCCCATTGTAAGTGTCACAGCTATTTACAGTATGTAGTCAAGTCCTGTTGGCATATCCTATTATTCAGATTCAAATCCAGAGTCATGTTCTTCCTCACTGTTCTCCTCGTTGTCTGTGTCTGATTCAGAGTCATTGTAAAATGATAACGTAGCTTGGACTGGAAAGCTTTGTAATAAATCCGCAGCTTCCAAATACATGTTGTCAAGTGGTTTGGACTTGGGCCAGAATAGCCTGCAAAACAGTAACAATAATAATAAAGCTAGCTGTACAAATAAAAAATAAAAAAAATGTTAGCATTATTACGATGAAACCCCCATGTTTATTGTAGAAGGCTGTCAGCTGTAAAGCCAGTGACATGGAGGAAGTAGCAGCGGCAAATATACTCTGCTACACTGCGTACAGTGACACTCTAACTGTCTCTGTACACTAACTTAAAGTGGATCTTAATAACCTCCAGTTTCCTTATCTACAAAGCAGCACCGAGAGCAGACAGTGGGCCTGCTTCCTCCCTGGGCAGAGCCCTCCTCTAGCTACGTTGGCCACTGTTGGACCAACAGCAGGTTTCAAGCTGAACAACACAAATTAGGTAAGCATTGCTCATATTACATTTGAAAGATCAAATGCTGTGTACTTGCCTGTGAGTCTTTTTTGGAAGCAAACAAAAGCAACCTTACTGCGTTTTTTAAATCAAGGGATACCTGTAAAAAAGACTGTAAACATATCTTTCCTGCCAAATCTTTATGTGAATTTGGCTGGAATAATAATAACCCCTTGGGTCCATTACAGGGCTCCCTGGTTCCTTCTACTGACCTCCAAATCACTACTGTATCCTGAAAAGAATGGAGGTCATCAGGAAGAAACATTGAGAACTGAGGTGGACCCATGAGGACTCCTGGCAGTGTTGGTTCTTTTGTCAACTTCATACGAAAAACTCTTAGAAATCTGAACAGCATTTGGTGGTGGAAAATTAAAGAAAGTCATTTTTTTTTTTTTTTTAAAGCTATGCCTCAGTTTTTTAAATGTGATATAGCAATATGTTTACGTAAAACCCAGTTGATTTTTATTTTAAATCACCTAACACATTCCAAGGTCATCAAAACAAAAGGTGTTCAAAGTCCTACAATTTGTTTTCTTAGGAGACAGCCATAACCACACATCCCTCTGGTATGTTTCAGAGAACTATTGCTCCCTGTGTGGAAGCAGTAGTCTCTCTGCAAAGGTGTGCTACTCCCTCTGCTGAATCAGAGCTAAAACTCTTCAATAGGCAGTAAGCATTGTATTATAAATACTGCTGTACTATGTTTGTAGGAAGGGGAGCAGCACTGGCACCTCTAACTGCCACTAAGCCAAGGTGGGGGATGTTAGTGTGGAGCCCCCGACTGATTTGTCTCCTCCCCAGGCACTGACTCTTTCCGTAGTATTTTACATACTTCTAGAGCTGGTAAAGGGGAAATACCATACATAATATCTAGTTCTTTTTTCCTCCTCATTTTCTTTTTGCTTATTTGGGGTAAGTATCTTATTTGTACCACACCCCTTCCAAAACAAATAACTTTTTTTTTTGTTTGAATTGTTCAAATTTATGTTGATTTATCTTTATGCGTATATAGTATGTATATTTTTTATATGTGTATCATGTTACTGTTTTCTTTTTCCTATACATACATATTAGATTTCCGTGAAGTGTATATGGATGGCAGAAGCCCCGAAGAAGCGGAATACATAGGCCACGAAACATGTTGGCACAATATGCACCTTTTATCTGTTATACATTATTGATGTCACTGTATGTATTATGTTTTTATGGGCCCCATTTCTATGAAGTTGTTTATATACGATTGTGGATACTATATAAATGCAGTTTGTACCTTTCTAATAAGTTATTGATATGGTTGTTCTTTAATTTGAGACTCACCATATAAAAGTCCAATATATGTGGGGTTAGATTAACCTCTTCCTTTCTGGTTTTTCATATATATAGCTATAGGGCTGGTTTCTCCCAAATCTTTCTGACTCACACCTATCACCATAAGACACAAATTACCCTAACATCTAGCTCATTTATGTAGATATGAAAAAAAAATCCTATTTTTTATGTTATGTAATCACGTTTACAGAGTATCCTATAGGTAACTGATTTTTCTGCTTCTGCTTGTGAGAGGTCTGGGGAGCTGTGTTTAACATAATTAACCAAGTCTGTACTGTACAGGTAGTTCTTCATTATCAGTTGTACACTAGATTTGGACCTAGATAAAGACTTGGATTGCCGCTGTAAATTAAAGAAGAATCTCATTCCTGGATCCACAGAGAACGGGGTGCTGGCGTATCAATATACTTATCCAGAAAGTAGCACACACATAAATAGGAGGAATGCCACTCTCTCTACCAGCCCGTGCAACATAGGAGTAAGGATCGGCCTCAGCCAGGGGAGGACTGGGCCAGGGGGCAGGGGGGAAATTGCCCCCTGGGCCACTCTGATGCCCCGTAAAAAGGCTGCACCACTTCTGCTACAGACATGCCTAAAGGATTCCTGGTGAAGAGAAGTAAAAAGCCCCCATCGATGACCTACCGAGTGCAGGTTGAAGACAAGGACAGAGTGCAGGCCCCCCCCCCCCCACCCCAGCATGGATGGCCTGAATTGTGTCTGAGGAGAGGCTGGTTTAATGTCCCACTGGAGACTCTCCTCCCCCGGCCAGCCCCAACCAAGCTGTCCCAGCTCACCCCAACTGCCCCCTACTGGCCAGGTTGGGAACCAGGATTCAGCCGGTAAGTAGAGAGTACCGAGAGCGGAGCTTCAGCCTGCAATGAGGGTCAGGAGGAGGACAGGAAGAGGGAGAGTGGGAGCGGGACCATGTCGCTGCACCATGGGCCTGTGGTTTGTACATGCCCCCTGGGCTGAAAGTGGCCAGTCTGCCCCTGGCCTCAGCCTACATGTCTCTGCCAAACCACACCCTCTCATGCATTTTCCCTGCTCCCCGAGGCTCAGTCATAGGGCAAAACGAGTGTGATAGCATTGTTTGGTGGAGACATGACGGCTGAGGCCCCTCCTTACTCCTGTGTTGCACGGCCTGGTTGGGGGAGCCACGTTCCTTATATTTATGTGTGTGCTAGATTTGGACATTGTCAGGGGAATTCATAAAGAGTGTCTAAGAAACAAACTCTTTTTGACATTCCTCCACGCGAAAAATTCATGTACCTGTTGTAGACATGAACTGCAATGGGAGAGTGGAGCCTGAAGGAGATTGGCAGACACTAGTTTCCCATCAGGTCCACTTCCCTTGTTTTTGACAGCAGACAGTGGGCAGATCCTTAGCCAATAGACAGGCTACTGACAATTACAAGGAAAGAGTACAAAAATCTGATGGGGAACTAGCTTCTTAGCTTTTCCATCAGGTTGCACCCACTGCAGCACCACTAGTTACTAGAAGGCTGTCAGCTGTAAAGCCAGTGATAGGGAGGGAGTAGCAGTGGCAAATATGCCGCTCTTCTACACTGTGTACAGGGACACTCTATCTGACTCTGTAAGCCAACTTAAGCCTAGCTGGGCTTTCAAAACAAACCGGTCAATATTTGGCCCGAGTGTACCGGAGTCGGTGTGACAGAAGCTTCTGTCGAAGGGGTATGACAGAAAAAAGGTCTGCTGATGACTGAGAGCACTGACCGGAATGTTCTGGTGGTGGGGGGGGGGGGGGGGGTGGGGGGCTGTAGAATAGCAGGGAGGATCGCTGTATTAATGTCAGATAGTTAGTACAGTGGCTCCTTCTGAGCTGCCAGGTTTTTTTTTTTCATTCAGCCCTGCTGGATTGAATAAAAAAAAACTACCTGTGTGTATGAGGCATAAGAGTGGGTCCTAATATCCTCAAGTTTCCTTAACTACAAACTGGGGGTAAACACATTTGATTTTTGTGCATTAAGAGCAGCACGTTTTTAAAGTGGCTCTATTAAGAACTACCTGAATCTGCCACATATGTCAGGAAAGTTAGTAAAAAGGGGTGGCATGAATTTGTGAATCTGGTATAGTCCATTTTAGGGCCATAGCAACAGTAAACCATCAGTAGGGATTTATTTAATTCCCCCTTGTTTGTTAACAAAGGGTAACATTTAAGATGCCCATTGATGGATTGAAATCTAGCCAGTTTAGCAGAGACTGGACAAATTTCGATCCATCTCTGGCCATTCCCGCTTGACGGAAGTCGATCTAATGATTAACAAATGTCGAATGGGAATGTTCTAAATTTTTTTTCCCATCAGCAACACAGTGTATTCTGACAGTGGAAGAGAAAGGGCAAAGGTCTCGGACTATGCAGGCCGGTAAGAGGAGCATACAAAATTAGATAAATTGTAAAAAAGTTTATTTTAAACAGAATAAAAGGAACATAAATAAACTACGTGCTAGAACATATATATTCTATAAAATCCCCATAGAGTTATGCATGCGGATTTAAAACCAATAGTGGAGCACTATGAGTGTGAGGTCTTCCAATGCCAATGCAATTCGCTGATTGTTTTATCAGGGCTGCAAAGATCACATAGTGCTCATTTATGGGGAAAACAACATAATTTACAATCGTGTATAGATAACAATGTTCTTATTTCATTTCATAATGAGTCATCTATTAAGACTAAGACGCAAACACAACCCACCTCCAATGACAACCTCACATGCACATAACTCTCCCTGGGTTAGTGCCGGACCCACAAGAGAGACTTCAGATAGGGGACAACCAACCTATAATGTTATAGAATGATTATATATTTATTAAGTATGGCCTATAGATGTATACTATTGATAACAAAAGGGCACCTACTATATGGCCACTCTCATCTCACATTTGGCTATCCACTTGATCAGATTTCCAAAACAGTGAATTGTATAGATTCCAATGGAAAGAGAAGCTCCTATGTCAGTTAAATCTAGAAGTGCTCACCAAGAAAGGGGCCCTAGAAATTATATAACAAATATATTTGTGTATACTTATATAGGCTCTGTACACTATGTCCTCTGCTTAAAGCGTTGAAAAATATTCCTTTTTAAACTATGTGCTTGATTGTCCCTAGTCCTGCTAGCATGTCTCTTATATATGGTCCCCTCTGCCCAAAATTGGTGTCCTAATAGGACGTCTACTGTGGCCTCGTCCTGCAACAGGAGGATGCCTGACTATGTCACTTCTGCACGCCGACGCATGGCGCGTCATTGCCAAAAGTGAAGGGGCAGAGCGATTAGTGTCATCAGGAAGCGGCCGCTGTACGCCCGAAAGCCCTCCCACGCCACCGATCTACTGACGCAAGGTGGAGCCCCAGGCACATGACTCTCCCAACACACAGGCCACATCCACGCTCAGGATATATGCCCATCTCCAACAGCGCCGACCAAACGCCCACACCTCGAGAATGCCGGCGCATGCGCAGCTGTCAACAGGTGTCTATTGTGTGCCTCCGAGAAGTCTGTACAGAGCATACATCTACCATCAGTTGCATATTATACGTACAGAAATATAATAATAATACCAAGCGTCAGTATTCACTACATCTGTCATTTAGATTAACAACAGGATTAAAATAAACCTATTGAATGCCCAAAGCATATAAGAATCATCTACTGTTATCTATCTATATTTCAGTTATTACATTTCTTTATTTTCTAATCAATGTGGACATAGCTTACAGGAAAGGTTTATAGCTAAGCATGTCATTCAGGCCGAGGGGATTTGTTGCACTAAGGTTATATATCAAACAGGATTCTTTAAAAAACACTTTTTTGTCCAGGTTCCCCCTCTTGGGTCCTCGGGACTATCTCAAGTACTGCAAACTCAATGAGAGATTCATCAAAATTGTGTTTACGCCTTACATGTCCCCAATTGGGGTGTTTATTTGGCCATTTCTGATATATGAAATATGATCAGAAATTCTTTTCCAAAAGGGCCTAATTGTCTTACCCACATAAAATGCTCCACATGGGCATAACATAATGTATACCACTCCCATAGTCTGGCAGGTGATATGTTGTTTTACTGACATACCTAATCAATATAAAATCCTTCTAAAACATTGTAGGTTGGTTGCCCCTATCTGACATCTCTCTTGTGGTTCTGGTGCCCACCCAGGGAGAGTTATGAGCATGTGGGGTTGTCGTTGGAGGTGGGTTGTGTTTGCGTCTGACAATAGTCTTAATAGATGACTCGTTATGAAATGAAATAAGAATATTGTTATCTATACATGATTGTAAATGATGTTGTCTTTTGCCCATAGATGATTACTATGTGATCTTTGCAGCCCTGATGAAGCAATCTGCGAAAAGCGTTAGCATTGGAAGACCTCACGCTCATAGTGCTCCATTATTGGTTTCAAATCCGCATACATAACTCTATGGTGATTTTATAGAATATAGATATTCTAGCACTTAGTTTATTTATGTTCCTTTTAATCTGTTTAAAATAAACTTTTTTACATTTTATCTAATTTTGAATGCTCCTCTTACTGGCCTGCACAGTCCGAGACCTTTGCCCTTTCTCTTCTACATGTATACATTACAGATGATGGCCATTATGTTATAGTTATCTCTCTAAATATTCTGACAGTGGAGGAGTGCCCGATTACAGAATACAATAGTACTGCGAGGAGGATTCCTCTATCCACCTCGCTTGTGTGAATGGGGGATCCAATCTTTTTTTTTTATTTTTTTACCACTGGCTTTTAAAAAAAAAAAAAATAATAATAATCTATGGCCAGCCTTAAAAGCTGGGCTTCTTACAGTGGGGCAGATTTACTAAAACTGGTGCACTCAGAATCTGGTGCAGCTGTGTATGGTAGCCAATCAGCTTCTAACTTCAGCTTGACAATAAAACCTGGAAGCTGATTAATTCTACGCAGAGCTGCACCAGATTTTGCATACCTCAATTTTAGTAAATAACCCCAAGTGTGTGTTAAAGTGGTTGTAAAGTCTCTCTTTTTTTTTTTTAAATAACAAACATGTTATACTTACTTCCTCTCTGCAGTTGGTTTTGCACAGAGTAGCCCGGATCCTCCTCTTCTTGGGTCCCTCATTGCTGCTCTTGGCCCCTCCCTCCTAACAAGTGCCACCACATCAATAAGCTTACTATGGGGGCACCCGAGACAAGATGCAGCTCCGTGTGTCCATTCACACAAGGAGCTGCCGTTCGGCCCTGCCCCCTCTCTCTCCTGATTGGCTTACTGACTTTGATTGACAGCCGTAGGAGCCAATGGCGCCACAGCAGGAGAGTCCCAGACAGCCAAGGGACTTGTGAACATCGCTGGATAGAGAAGGACCTCAGGTATGTATTAGAGTGTGCTGGGGAGGCTGCTACACCCAGAAGGGTTTTTATCCTAATGCATAGAATGCATTACGATTAAAAAAACCTTCTGCCTTTACAATTCTTTTAATGAAAGGAGAATCAGCCAGTCCTTAGGACAGACTCATTCTGACATTGTTCCCTGAAGTCAGCCATGAGGCCTTCGCCTGAAAAACATCTAAAGCTACGAATTTTTTATATGCTGTGTGAATGAGAACACGTAACTACCATATAGTGGAGTTTCCTCACATTTGACTGCAAAAGTAGAAATACACTTTAAATGGTTGAAACAGTATACAATATGCACTGGCATGGATTGTTTACCTGTAAACAATCTCCACAAAAGAAAACAATTGCACCTTTTTCAACTACTCTCCAAACACCAGGTTAAACATTTGTTCCATGACTAATAGAAGCTTAAATTCTAAGTAAGCTGGGAACAAGGCTTACCTCACAGGGTGGTTGTATTCTGCAGCTTTCTGTCCAGATTGTGGATTTTCACACAGGCCGGCAACATATGGCTAGAATTGAGAGGAGAAAATGTTATCTCTACAAGCTGTTTTGTGCATTAGAGCAGTGACCTGAGAGCTGTTTATACCATTGACACCTCAGCTTTGTGTGACAAATGCCAAACCATGTACCATATCTAATGAAAAGACGTGTGCACAAGACTGCTAAGCCTTGAAATCATTTCTGATCTCTTCTACTTTGCATGTCGTATGTAATATACATTTTACGCATCCCTGATCTGCACAGGTGTATTATTATTATACAGGATTTATATAGCGCCAACAGTTTGCGCAGCGCTTTACAATGTGAGGGAAGGCAATACAGTTACAATACAATGCAATACAGGAGGAATTAGAGGGCCCTGCTCGTTAGAGCTTACAATCTACAATGATATTTTTGAAAAGTTTGATATTTTCATTTCATATTTTCAAACTTTAAAGAGATATCAGAATAACCAAGGGTCTAATTGTTTTGAGCATAAAGGATTAGGCCATGAAGATGTACAAATAATACACCTATTGTACTTTCTCTATTTTAAAAGTCCCAAGCAACCCTGTGTGTTTGGAATTGAAGATTTCTTCATTCAATGTAAGCTACGAACATGCATTTTGTTCAAGCAGGGTGAATGGTGAATCCTCACCAGCAATAAAGAAGCAACAAATTAAAATTCAATGCAGTGATATAAGAAGTCCTTGATTGCAACATACTTTGAAATGGCACTAAAGTATGACATTTAATTATTAAATCACAATGCAGATTTTTAAAAGAGGAAGCACCTGAACTTTACAGAATGATGAAGTTCTATTCAAGTTATGTGAAAGAAGGACTGGAAGTGTTGTTCAATTAGTATATACTCAGTTTTAATCAATTTGCCCACGCAAAATAAATTTAGCATGCAGAGTTCATCATAACTAAAGAGTAGTATAGGAAAAGGGGAAAAGAATAGATCATATATGATATCTGAAAGACTATAGAACTTACCAAGGTTTTATTGGAGCTATTGTGCACCCAAGGTCTCCAGAATGCCACATGTGGTCTGAAAAATAAAAGTAATGAATTCAGCCTTTGTTCAAACTATATATATATATATATATATATATATATATATATATATATATATATTATGTATTATTCACAGCTGCATTTCTAAAAGTATTGTGTATAATTGTTGATGGAGCTTCCAAGATTAACCATGTGTTGGGCTAAAGGGGGAGGTTTAGGATTAATGTTAGAGGTTGAATTGAGTTTTAGGGTTCAGGAAGGGTGGTTTAATATTTGAGTCAGTCTAAAGGTTAAGGGATTGGGGACAGGGGGTGGGGGGACACTAATATAAACTTGTTTTTGCCACTGAATGTTACTGGTAAAAGAAAACTAGTATGCTGGTGCTGACTGCTGAGCTATTAAAGGTAGGGTAGAGGAAACTAACTGATTATGCTAAAGGTTTACACTATATATCATGCATATACAATGAGTGTCAGAAAAGCACATGCCAACTAATTAGACACCAGTTTTCCAGAAAAAGGTGAGGAAAATCACATTAATGATAAGCAACACATGCTTATATGGATAATATATATATATATAGGAGTTCCAACTGATTTAGCTTTTTTATTTAAAGGGGATACAACTGGTGAGCTTAAGTGAAATGTGCAATGTTAATTTAAAGAATAGCTGTAAGCCCGGGTTCACACTGTTTGGGACACTGCGGGTTCACACTGTTTGGGACACTGCATGTAATTTGTATGGGAATCACAGCACATTCCTTTGCAAATTAAATGCGGTGGAGTGAGATTTGAGCCATGGATTTTTATGGCTCAAATCGCACTACATTCCCATCAAACTGGTACAGGAACCTTTATTTGTCTGCACCAAAATTAGATTGCATGGGTGTTCACACCCATGCGAACCGATTCTGAAAAAAAATCGCACTGCGTTTTTAAAACCAATTGCAGGATATCGTTAACTTAACATACACACCGAAATCGGTTCGCATTGAAGGGTTGTGATTAAGTCTGGGTTCACACTAGCGGCGGCCGCAGCTCGCAGCATGGGGTCCAGTGCGTTCCTGTTCTCCATTTCAGGTGCGAATCAAGACCGAATTCTTGCCGGAATTCAGACCTGAAACTAACCAGAAGACGCACAGGACCTTTTCCAGTGTGGACCACAACTACCACGGAGGTGTGTGAACCGACTCCATTGAGAGCCGGTCACACTCTCATCTCATGCGAATTAGATGTGGGGAAATCCGCATCCTATTTGCATAAGTGTGAACCCAGCCTTAGATGCGGTGCCGAATCCGCAGCAAACTCGCTGTGAATTTACACCGCATCTAGTGGGACCCAGGCTTAATGTCAACTTATAAGACTAAAGAGCAACATGGATTCCGAAATTAGAAAAAAAATATCATAAAAAAAAGACAAAGTGTGTATTGATAATAAAAAGTAAAAATAAAAAGTAAAGATTTTCATATTTACTGTGGATATGAGTAAAGATACATCTTATATCTTGCTTAACTGTAAGATTTAATGTCCATTTGATGATGTTTTCCATAAATAAACTGTGTGACATGCTAGAATTAATGGGAAATTCACTGGCCTAACCTCGGCATGTGACTTTATGCAATACAGTAGGTACAGGAATTAAAAAAAAAACATGGCCATGCATGAAACATGCAGGCTGCTTTTGCTGAGGGTATTTGGAGCATAGCACATGTCTTGCTGTCCCTGGTTTCAGTACTTTCCAAGTCACTGACATGGAACTGGAATGCATATTGAGAGTCAGAGTAAAGCCAGTATTTCTGATCTGCCTGCCTACATGTTCCAGGTTAACAAGCACTGAAGCCAAAGGATGAGCAGGAAAGCCAGGCAACTGATCTTCTCAGAAGGAGATCTGCAAGGGAAGTTTACCTGTTTCTATCCATAGAGGTTTCTTTTAATTAAGTACCTATTAAACAAGTTGGCATGTACTGTAAATACAGAATAAAACTCATTGAAATACTAATCTCATCTAAATCATATAGCACACATGTTAATGAATAGCCGCATTGCAATGTGATGATTACCCATAGACTGATGAAAGGGTGAGCAGCCACTAGTAATTATAGGAAATCTCTAGCTGTTGTGAGACTAATGAGCATGCTGAGACTAATGAGCATGCTGAGACTTGCAGTTCCATGGGAGTTTGTGTATTACTCACACAATATTAATCCAACCATTTCTTATAAACCACTTCCTTATTTGTATGCCTACATTATGTTAGCAGCCAAAATTGCAAAATTACAATAGCCAGACCATGGAATTAACAATTAAATCTATTACAATTAAATACATTTTGGTGTTTTTTTCAGCTATTTTAAATGATTTACAGAGGGGTAAAATATATTTACTCATTAGGCTTCCCTGTATGTCTTAGATGTTACATAACATATCTTAATTTCTCACGAGAAACATCCCACAATTTCTTATTCCCCCTTATGCTTCTGTTACAGAGTTCTTTTTGTAATGCTTTTGTGGAATATTTTTTTCTATTATCTTTTTTTCATCTGACTAATGTTTTATAAATCTAATTAAAACCATTGAAGCTGAAAATTATGCTAGAAGCTTCTTATTAGCTCTTGCAACATAAAACTTGTTTCTATGTTTAATTAAATGTAAAAAATGATTTCTAGAACTCAGATTTACTATTTTTAGGAACTAAAACTACAAAGACATGCTGGTAATTAATTGGCTCCTGTCTAAATTGGCCCTAGTATGTGTATGTATGAATGTGAGATAGGCAGCTTAGAATGAAAGCTCCTTAGCCCGCATTCACACTGCAGCGGCACGACTCTGTACTACTTCGGGGGCGACTTGTGAAGTCCCGTGCGCCGCGACTCATATAATGAATGTCTATGCAAGTCGCTCCAAGGTCGCCCCGAAGTAGTACAGGACCCTTTTTCTAAGTCGGAGCGACTTGTGACCTGTAGCAATGGACCGCGACGGACCGCGACTTGTCAGGCTGACAAGTCGCCTGACAAGTCGCGGCAGTGTGAATGGAGTCTAAGTTAACTTGCATCACTGACTTTTACCTATAATAAGGCTTACCTATAGGTAGTGTAAATATCTCTTAAACCTGCACCGTTTAGGAGATATTTACTGTACATGCAGCCAGTGACATCACTGGCACATGCTCTCTGAAGGAACGAAACCCTGGGCAGTTCCTTCAGAGCCCTGTGCCGTAAATGACGGCTCCTGTGGCGCATGCGCGGGAGTGACATCATTGCGGCTTCAGCCAGTCATAAAGCCGGAGTCCCCAAACCCGGAAGCAAGACAGGTAAAGATGGAAGCAGCCTCCAGCTCTGACATCTGGGCACAGGAGGGCTTCGTTTTAATATAAGTTTAACATAATGTGCTAATATATGACATTGTAGCACATTATGGCTTTACCTTGCAGGGTGAAAAACAACCGCTTTAATGTACAATATGTAAAATGCTGCACAAATTGTCTGCGATTTATAAACACCTGTAACAAAAAATATATAAAGACACTACACAGACCCTTGTGGGCGTAAGGAAGCTAGTGAAATATATAATGATGTACAATAACCCATTGCACGCAATGCTGCCCAACCTTAAGCTGGTTATACACTATACAATCTGATTGTACAACCTCCTTTAGGTCTACTATCATCTATGTGGCAGAAAAGTATGATTTGATACTAATTGAACAAATTGTGGTTTGCCCTTTTTCTATAATTTTTTCATAGCTGTAAAGATTGCATAGTCAGAATATAAAGTATATCTGAATATAAAGTATATGGTCAGCTTTATTCGGGTAGGACACGATTCCAAATAGTTTCTATGGGTTTCTGCACTTTGCAGGCTTTGCTCTTTCTTGTATCTCCCAAATTTTAGAACATACTTCTTGGTATTGCAGGAATAGGCTGCTAAATGCCAATCTCCAGGATCAAATAAGTGTTATTGATAATACCTACCTCAGTTCCCTTCTACCCTCTAGTCCTCTTGAAGCTTGGATATATCCAATTGGAACAGTTCTCTCTCTTCTTCTAAGACACTTACAGCTGTAGCAGTCTAGAGGAATGGAAGACAAGTTGTGATCCCCAGTGTCTTTAGCCAATGTCTGATCCATACTGAAGCTTGCTGTCTCAGTGTTTCTCTGCATCTCAAATCCCTTTGTGTTCCCTACAGCCTTTATATAGTCTATCCCAGGCCAGGCCTGTCCCACCCTTTTGTTTGCCTAACCGATAAAGTGCCCTGGGTGACCCAGAGCAAGAGAGCTGTCCATCAACACTTGGCAGGTAGACTCGTGCAGGCTCCCAAATGGTCTGGGGAGAGATATGACAAGGACGTGTTAATGACACCTCCACAGGTCCATGCCAAGGGCAGACTATGAAGAGCTCTACACCATGATCATCACTGACCTTACTCTATAAACCATGTGTATCAATGACAGGTGATTGACAGCTCACTGATGTGGATGCACTGCAGTCATCATAATATACTGATCCTAATTCTACAGATCGCAAGAACTCATCAACTTTGTATTGTATGTCAATGATACATTGTAGCTGCAAAACAGCTTTTCCAAATATTTACCTACAATGTTTCCAAACATAAAAAATAACACTGTAGATGTATCCACTTTTTCATTCTAGTGTGCAGTGCAGCACGACTGTGATCAATGGCTTTGCAGCCACTTTTAGGACTTTGATGTGGTTGTCTATGATAATCTATAGCTGGATGTAAGCCTGGAGTTATCTCAGCATAAACAACACTGCACAGGATGGCAGCTATCACTTTTGGGGCTACCAGAGCAAAACCATATCTAATAGACTTTGTGAGATAAGCCAGAAGAAGCTGCCTGCACACCATTTCCAAAGGGATTGCTCTAATGCATGATGATAAGCCTTGTCCTCCAGGATTTTTCTGAATTGATGTGTTTGCAGGAAAAAAAGGCCTAGCAAGAATAAATAAATAAAATCAATCAATCAAGGAATAAATAAGGTCTCAGATTATGTAAGCTCTCGGTGAATGATGTCTATTTGTTTTACAGCACCACTGGTGCTCCTACCAGACTCTACATATGGCAATAGATGGCTCTGCCTGGCTGCTGCTTCTGCTGGCCACGTTTTCCATTGGCAGGGTGAGAAAAGTTTTATGGAAGCACCTAAGGTGGAGGCTTTGCTCCAGGCTCGTGTCTCTGCTTTTCTCACCTCCTCTTGGTGTTTGGACAAGATAAGCAGAAAGCCTGGATAGTTATCTGATGGGGGATGGAATGTGCTCACAAATGGCTTAGAGAGAGATTTGACAGCTCGCCTACTAATTAAAGATCTGCTTGATCCATGGTCTGGACAGGTCTAGGGAGCTCTGTCCTCTGCTACATTATACATAGGAAGCCCTGAGATATTGAGATAGGATTAGGGTTAGCTGTATCCAATATCAAAATTGAATCTCTTCAGAACCCAGCCAATTTATTTATTTTTCTTCCTATTGACACATAAGTTCCAAGTGACTTGCATATTTGTACCAATTATTCGTTAGTGTGAATGGATTTAAAGAGCCTTTTGAAGTCTTCATCAACTCCCCATGTTGTAACACCACTTGCTTAATTTATTTACCAATGTGTATCTGTTCTGGGTAATGATCACATAACATCTGAAGATAAGTAAACTTTCAGATCGCAATATATGATTAAACTCCAATGAATTCCTTGTATAATGAGGTTAGTAAACACCAGAATATACTGGATGATTTACTAAACAGTACTTTAATGACTAAAAATGAAGTCAATTTTAAATTAGCCAAGCAAATGTGTGCTTTTCATAAACATGCCATTATATTCAATTAAAACGTATATTCTATTCTATTGAATGTGAATTAGGGACCTTAGATTGCAAACTCTTTAAAGCAGTTGTAAAATGCTAGAGATTTTTTTTTGGGGTGGGGGGGGGGGCTGTGGGGTAAAACCGTAATGTGCTAGTATGCATCGAGTATACTATCACATTATGTTAAACTTACCTGAAAATGAAGCCCACCCGTGCAGAGAATTCAGTGCTACAGGTGCCTCCATCTTTACTCGTCTTGCTTCCAGAGTTTTGCAGACTCCGGGGCTCGGTGACTGGCCGGAGCCACGATGATGTCACTCCTGCACGTGCGCATGGGAGTCGCAGTTCAGAGCACAGGGCTCTAAAGGAACGGCAGGGGCCGCCATTACTTGAGAGCGCATGCGCCAGTGATGTCACTGGCTGCATGCAATGTGAATATCTTCTAAACGGTGCCCGTTTAAGAGATATTTACACTGCCTATCGGTGAGCCTTATTATAGGCTTACCTATAGGTAAAAGAAAGAGAACAACGTTTTCTTCCTCTTTAAGAGTAGGGACTGATGTGAATATATAATATATACAATAATATGTAAAGTGCTGCATAAATTGTCAGCTCTATATATAAATAACTGCAGTAAACAAATACATTATTTTTATTACCTTTCTTATAGATTAACCACTGCCAGTTTGGCTCTGAAGCAAATTGTTTAAATTTTTTGCACACATGTAAAACAATCTTTATTTTTGGCAATAAAATTACTTAAAAAGGTTGTAAACCCATACAATTTTTTTTTTTTTTTTTGCAACCTGAAAGAGAAACACATAATGAGCTAGTATGCAATGCATACTAGCTCATTATGAAATGCTTATCGTAGAACGAGCCCCCGCCGTGCCGCCCGCTTACCTGTATGAAGGGCGACATGTCCAGTCGCACGTCTTCCGGGATCGTGGCATCCAGCCATCTGATTGGCCGGAGCCGCGGTGACATCACTCCCGCGCACGCAGTCACAACAGTCGCGGCACGGGGCTCTGAAGAAACGGCACCAGCGGCCGTTCCTTCAGAGCGCATGCGCCAGTGATGTCACTGGCTGCATGTAAGGTAAATATCTCCTAAATGGTACATGTTTAGGAGATATTTACAGTACCTATAGGTAAGCCTTATTATAGGCTTACCTATAGGTAAAAGTTGCAGGGGAGGGTTTACTTCCTCTTTAAGGCTCCATGCACAGTTGCTATGATAAAGGCTTAGGCTGAAACGCATCATAATATTGGATTATGTTACTGCTATGATGCTTAAATAAAGTTTTTTCAATATGGGAAGCTGTTGAGTTGCCTGCTTGTACTTGGATTCACTGCGAATATAATTAGCCAGAGCACCGACTACTCTGTACACATACACTATATTACAAAAAGTATTGGGACACCTGCCTTTACAGGCACAAGAACTTTAATGGCATCCCAGTCTTAGTCCGTAGGGTTCAATATTGAGTTGGCCCACCCTTTGCAGCTATAACAGCTTCAACTCTTCTGGGAAGGCTGTCCACAAGGGTTCGGAGTATGTTTATGGGAATTTTTGATCATTCTTCCAGAAGTGCATAAGTGAGGTCAAGCACTGATGTTGGACAAGAAGGCCTGGCTCGCAGGCTCTGCCCTAATTCATCCCAAAGGTGCTCTATTGGGTTGAGGTCAGTTTGGGGATGGTGTGCAATCATGTTGGAACAGGAAGGGGCCATCTCCAAACTGTTCCCACAAAGGTGGGAGCATTATATTGTCCAAAATGTCTGGTAGGCTGATGCCTTAAGAGTTCCCTTCACTGGAACTAAGGGGCCAAGCCCAACCCCTGAAAAACAACCCCACACAATAATCCCCCCTCCACCGAATGATTTAGACCAGTGCACAAAGCAAGGTCCATAAAGACATGGATGAGCGAGTTTGGGGTGGAGGAACTTGACTGGCCTGCACAGAGTCCTGACCTCAACCTGATAGAACACCTTTGAAATGAATTAGAGGGGAGACAGGCCTTCTTGTCCACATTGGTGCCTGACTTTACAAATGTGCTTCTGGAATAATGGGCAAATATTCCCATAGACACACTCCTAAAGCTTGTGGACGGCCTTCCCAGAAGAGTTGAAGCTGGTATAGCTGCAAAGGGTGGGTCACCTCAATATTGGACCCTACGGACTAAAGGCACATACAAATGATACGAAAATTGTAAGTAAAATTTTGTCCGACGAACGATCTGCCGATTTTCGGATTGTTAGTATGGTGCTTTCGACGGCCGATTACGAATTTTCGGACGACAAAAACTGGATTTGCAGGCTATAAAATTTTTATCGTACGTCAACACAATGTCCGATTTTCGTTTAGTTAGTACAGTTTTTGTCCGAAAAAAATCGTAAAAGCAAGACTAGGCATGCTCAGAAATGAAAGAACACATACAAAACAATTCAACATATGACATCACTTCTGAAGTAGAATTCTGTCGTACAGGAATTTTCTTATGAAAGTAACCTCTTCACTTTCCACATGAGACTAGCATGCAGCAAAAAAACGGACAAAAGATCATCCGATAATCTGATCGTGGGTGCGTGGCTTTAGACTGAGATGCCAATAAAGGCAGGCATCCAAATACTTTTGGTAATATAGTGTGCAGATGCACTATAATGTGGTAGAGCTTGGGTGAGTTTTCTCTTGTCCATGCACACTGGGCTTAAAAAAACACCAGATCTCATATAGAGCATATAGAGCATTTTTGCACACATGTTTAGGCGTGTTTGGGAGTGTTTAGTGTTTTTTTTCTTTTCTGCCAAAAAGCTCCAATCAAAAACACAAAAAAAACAGAAGGGTTTTTTTCCTGCCTCTAACCATTGAGCTTAAAATATGCCTGTAATTGTCCTAATGTGCATGGACACATAGGATAACATTGAGCTGCTTCTACAGGCAAAACACAAAACTCCTGTAGAAGCAGTGATTTTTAATCATTTATCCACTGAACACTTATACCCCCTTCCTAACCAGACCAATTTTTAGCTTTCAGCACTCTCACATTTTGAATGACAATTACTCAGTCATGCAACATTGTACCCATATGAAATGTTCGTCCTTTTTTTTTTTTTTACATAAATATAGCTTTCTTTTGGTGGTATTTAATCATCACTGGGTTTTTTTATTTTTTTTGCGCAATAAATGAAAAAATACAGAAAATTTCGTAAAAAAAAAATGCATTTTTCTTTGTTTCGGTTTTAAATTTTTGCAAATTTAGTCATTTAGTCATTTTTTGCCCCCCCCCACAAATAACATCAGATGAAATACAGGACTCTCTGAAAACATGTAGTGTGGCTGTTTTAAGATGCACAATAGGGAGGCACTTGAAGAAAGATGGGCTGCATGATCGAGTCGCCAGAAGAAAGCCATTACTACGCAAATGCCACAAAGTATCCCACGTACAATACGCCAAACAGCACAGAGAGAAGCCTCAAACCTTCTGGCACAAAGTCATTTGGAGTGATGAGACCAAAATTGAGCATTTTGGCCACATCCATAAATGCTACTCCTCCTGAGTATGGTAATATCACATGTGTGATACTTTTACACAGCCTAGCTACATACAGAGGCCCAACATTCAGGAACACCGTAAGGTTCTCTAGGGACATAATATTACAAATTGAATTTTTTGACTACCCATTACACTTTTGTGAGGCACTGTAGGACACTAATAAGCACTGTAGTGGGACTGATGTGGCATGGATGAGCACTGATGTGGCATGGATGAGGCACAGATGAGCACTGATGTGGCATGGATGTGGCACGGATGTGGCACAGATGAGCACTTATGTGGCACGGATGAGCACTGATGTGGCATGGATGAGGCACAGATGAGCACTGATGTGGCACAGATGAGCACTGATGTGGCACAGATAAACATTGATGTGGCATGGATGTGGCACGGATGAGCACTGATGTGGCATGGATGTGGCACGGATGAGCACTGACATGGCACAGATGAGTACTGATGTGGCATGGATGAGCACTGATGTGGCACGAATGATCACTGATGTGGCATAGATGTGGCACTGATGAGCACTGACATGGCTTGGATGTGGCACGGATGAGCACTGACATGGCATGGATGTGGCATGGATAAGCACTGATGTCGCATGGATGTGGCACAGTTGAGGCATGGATGAGCAAGGATATGGCACGGATGAGCACTGATGTGGCAGGGATGAACACTGATGTGACATGGATGTGGCACAGATGAGGCATGGATGAGCACAGATGTGGCATGGGTGGTTCACAGATGAGGCATGGATATGACAAGGATGGGCATGGATAAGGCACATGTTGGCATGAATGAGGCATGATTGAGGCATGGATGGTAATGATTGAGGCATGTATGAGGCACAGATTGGCATGATTGAGGCATGATCGAGGCAGGGATGGGCATGATTGAGGCACGGATGAGGCACAGATTGACATGATTGAGGCATGGATGAGGCACGTATTTGCATAATTGAGGCATGATTGAGGCACGGATGGGCATGGTTGAGGCACATAGGAGGCACAGATTGGCATGACTGAAGCACAAATGGGCATGATTGAGGCACAGATGGGCATGATTGAGGCACGGATCAGGCATGTTTGAGGCACGGATCAGACATGATTAAGGCACAATTGAGACATGTATCGGGCATAATTGAGGCATGGATCAGGCATGATTGAGGCACAATTGTGGCATGGATTAGGCATGATTGAGGCATGGATCGGGCATGACTGAGGCACAGATCAGGCATGATTGAGGCACGGATCAGACATGATTGAGACACACATCAGGCATGATTGAGACACACATCAGGCATGATTGAGGCATGAATCAGGCAGAGGTGAGCGGTGCTGTAGTCTCTCTCCTCTCCTTACACGCTGTACCAATTGCTGTTTACAGTGAGCGAGGAGAGGAGAGAACTGAACCGGATATGCGCCGGTTTGTTGACAACTGATCGCTCCATCATTGGAAAGAGTGAGCACGTGGTAAACTGCCACTGTCATTGGCCCTTTACCATGAGGACCCGGCGAGCATGGACACTTCCGTGTGTGCGTCCCAGGGGACGCGTGGGAAGCACGACTCTGTATGGCTCAATTTGCACTTGATCGGCACCAAAAAGGTGCAGGATTCTCTTTTGTGTCTGCACTGGAATCAGATCGCATTGGGAGTTCAGACCCATGCGATCCGATTCTATCCAATTCCATAGTTTGCACTGTGTTCTGCAAATGGATTTGGGAGTGTCATTAACTTTACATTGACACCCACAGCAGTTCGCAGACCGCAGTGGGATCTGCCTGCGATTCTGATGTGGTGTGGACACCCGCACAGGGAACACAGTGGTCCCGCACAGCATTGGTGTGAACCCAGCATGAAAATTGCTAGAAGCTGCTAAACGTGCCTAAAACGTAGTGTTTAAGCATTCTTTTATTTCCATGGTCAGAATAAATAATTTATTCTGGCCAAAAAAATTAATTAACGCCCAAGAGCTCGATGCCTGTAAAAGCTTCTAAAAATCTGTAAAAGTTTTAGACACTTTTACAAGCGTCAGGCACTTGGTTCGACAGCTCTCATGATTGGCTGGCAACCATTCAGGGGTATTCCCTTTATCGCAGAGACAGAGTAGGTAAAAAGGGGGAGGGGTATGTCTGTATATTAAGAACAGTGTACAGGTAAATATGAGAAATGATATTAATAATGGAGCTATGGATGAGGTAGAATCCCTATGGATAGAACTTCAAAGGGAAGGCACTATGGGGAAAGTAATATTAGACGTATGCTATAGGCCCCCCAATCAGAGGGAGGAGGGGGAGGCGGACCTCCTTTCACAGATTGCAGTGGCAGCAAGGATGGGAAATGTCATTATACTGTAATGGGGGACTTTAATTATCCAGATATAGACTGGGCAAAAGGAATCGTGCACGCACCGACAAGAAACAATGTGGTACTAGACCTACTGATTACCAACAATACAGACCTACTCACGGATATAGAAATACGGGGCAACTTAGGAAACAGTGACCATAGGTCAATACGTTTCAGTATTAATCATAGTAACAGGAAATACAAGGGTAATATAAGGACACTGAATTTCAAAAGAGCCAACTTCCCAAAACTGTGCTCTTTGCTAGAAAATATCAAATGGGATAAAACCCTGGGAACAAAGAACACGGAGGAAAAATGGGAATGCTTCAAGAGCATACTAAACAAAGGGATTGGCCAGTGCATTCCAAAGGGAAATTAATTTAAAAGAGCAAAACTAAACCCTGGGTGGCTAAACTACAACATAAAAATGCATATTAATACTAAAGAAAAAGCCTTCAGAAAATACAAGGCTGAGGGGGTCATTGGCAGCATTAAAGCATTACAAAGAGTGTAATAAGAAATGTAAAGGCAAAATCAAGGAGGTTAAAATAGAATACGAGAGACATATAGCGGAAGAGAGTAACAAAAAAAAAAAAAAAAAAACAAGAAATTCTTTAAAGCGAAGTTCCGGGCACAAAAACAATTTTTTTTTTGTGCCCCTCCGCTAGGTAGAGCTCACCTGAAAAGGAATTGGATAGTTATTTTTATTTTTTTTGTTTACTCACTTTTTTATTGAAGATCGTAAATCCTCACCTCTGACTGCTTCCTCCCTCGGAGCCGCGGCTCACCCCGTCACTTCCTGCCTCGGATGATTCCTGGGAGCTAAACGTCATAGCTCCCAGGAATCAATGCGATGGCACCGGCCCCGCTCGTCATTTCCGGGCGACGCCGCATTCCCCTGCTAAACAGCTTCTGGGCATGCCGCACCGGAAGTGACGAGAGGGGCCGGTGCAGTGCATTCCGGGACACGAAGACACGGAAGAAGACAGAGAAGAGGACCGCGCCGGCTTCAGCTGCCCACAACAGAGATGGAAACGCTGTGGAAGAAATTTTCTAAGTAAGTATTTCTTCTAAAAGGTAAGTGCGAACCGGGACAGATCAGAGGCTAGCCATTGTGGAATGTGCTAGCCCTGACTGTCCCGGGGGTATGTTCAGCAAAAAATCATTTCTGTGCCCGGAACTCCACTTTAAGTATATAAATAGTAAGAAAGCGAGGCCAGAACACATTGGCCCCATAAAAGACGATGAAGGGAATCTGGCCATAGAGGACAGAGAGAAGGTAAGAGTGTTAAATAATTTATTCTCTTCAGTCTTCACAAAAGAATTGGGGGGCTACACTAACCCAGCTTGTAATGCTAAATTAAATAATACACCTCAGGAAGAACCTCCATGGTTAACAGAAGATAGACTTAGAACTAAACTAGAGAAACTTAAGATAAATAAATCACCGGGACCAAATGGCTTGCACCCGAGGGTTCTTAAAGAGCTCAGCCAGGTGATAGTGAGACCATTATTCCTGCTCTTTAAGAATAGTCTACAGACGGGTATGGTGCCAGCTGATTGGAAAAAAGCCAACGTGGTACCAATATTTAAAAAAGGGCCGAGATATATCCTGGGTAACTATAGGCCGGTCAGCCTAACATCAGTAGTCTGCAAGATTTTGGAGGGGATGTTAAGAGACCACATACAAGAATTTAGTAATGAGAACGGTATTATTAGTAGTAATCAGCATGGATTCATGAAAAATCGTTCTTGCCAAACCAATCTACTAACCTTCTACGATGAGGTGAGTTGCCATCTAGACAAAGGAAAGCCTGTGGATGTGGTGTATCTGGACTTTGCAAAGGCATTTGACACAGTTCCCCACAAACGCTTACTGTACAAACTAAGGTACATAGGTATGGACCATAGGGTGAGTACCTGGATAGAGAACTGTCTCCAGGGGTGAGTCCAGAGGGTGGTGATAAATGGGGAGTACTCAGATTGGACGGGTGTGGAAAGTGGGGTCCCCAATGGTACTGTCCTGGCACCAATCCTGTTTAATTTATTCATAAACGACCCAGAGGAGGGGATATTTAGCACAATCTCGGTATTTGTGGATGATACTAAACTAAGCATGCCAATATCTTCGATGCAGGATGTGGAAACCTTACAAGCGGACCTGAACAAAATAATGGGGTGGGCAACTACATGGCAGATGAGGTTTAATGTTGAAAAATGTAAAGTAATGCACTTGGGCCTCAGAAACACGAAAGCAAGCTACTCACTAGGGGGGGGGGGGGACCTCTGGGTGAATCTAAGATGGAAAAGGACCTGGGGGTCCTAGTGAACAACAGGCTTGGCAGTGGAACGCAATGCCAAGCCGCTGCAAGCAAAGCCAACAAAATACTGGCATGTATAAAAAGGGGATTAACTCCAGAAATAAAGAGATTATTATCCCACTCTACAAGACTCTGGTCCGGGCACATCTTGAGTATGCTGTCCAGTTCTGGGCACCGGTCCTCAGGAAGGATGTGCTGGTACTGGAGAGAGTCCAGAGAAGGGCAGCAAAAATAATTAGGGGAATGGAGGACATCAGCTATGAGGAAAGACTACAAGCACTGGACTTATTCTCTCTGGAGAAGAGACGCTTGAGGGGGGGGGTATAATATCAATGTACAAATACTGCACTGGTGATGACCCTAGCATAAGTAACAAACTTTTCAGAGAAAGGGAATACAATAAGACACGCGGCCACTCACTAATACTAGAGGAAAAATGGTTTAACCTTAAAATATGTAAGGGGTTCTTTACTGTCAGAGCGGATGTGGAATTCTCTTCCACAAGCAGTCGTATCAGCAGGGAGCATTGTTGGCTTCAAAAAACTATTAGACAGTCACCTTAAAGACCACAACAAAAGGGGGTATACAATGTACGGTTAACATCAAACACACACACACATCATAGGTTGGACTGGATGGACTGGTGTCTTTTTTCAACCTCACAAACTATGTAACTATGTAAAATAAATTATGCTGGCTTCTAGGAGAGTTAAATAAATGTCCTGTGTGCAAAGGGTCTTAAAAGCATTTACAGCTCATCAGTTTAGAGTTACTAAGAGCTCTTGCTCTAGAATTATTCATCTGAGCGCCGGTTCACACACATATGCAATGTCAGACATCACATGTGATTCCCACCGCATTGCTGTGCAATTCACATGTGATATCTGTGTGAAGTGAATTCAGCCATGCAGATTGCATGCCTGAATTCACATCGCATTCGGACCAAATTCGCACAGATCTTTGATCTTCACCAGAATCGGATAGCATGGGTTTCAAACCTATGTGGTCCGATTCCTATCCTAAATGACAGTGCGCACTGCGATATACGAACTAATCTGGGGGTGTCATTGAGTTTGCATATGGCAGTGTGAACTGCCTGCGAGTTGGGTGTGATGTGGGAACCCGCAGTGGATTTGCAGGGTTCCCGCATCGCACCAATGTGAACCGGCACTTACTCTGATACATCACTTGTGTGGTGCGACATATGCACACCCTTGTAACAAAGAAATTGAAAGTGTGCTAACTAAACCACTGTTTTTAACGCATACTGTTGGACAGGTAAATTTGGTTGGTAAGCAGACTGGTTGGTGAGTTGAGCTGGGAATTTTCTCTGGTTTTGTCCATCATGCATTTGCCCTTCTATGTGCTCCTTGCTGTGAAGGCCAGTTATAGTTGGGGGAAGGGGCCATTTCTTTGTTACTTGTGTAAATATAGGTAAGGGGACACACTGGACACTTTTGCAGCCATTATGCTATGTGCTGGGTGTCTGGGGTGTCACTGCACCTTTAAGGAGGATTGGGCTACCTCCGGGCCCACCTGCCCCCTATCTATCCATAAGGCTGAGTTCACACTGGCATTAAAGCAGGCATTTGAGAGGCGTTAAAACGCCCCCCAAACCCCTATGCACAAGATACATTTTGTACTATGTGTGCTGTTCACACTATCAAAACATGAAGCGTTAGAGTTGCGTTGCCCATGCAAGTATATGGTGATGCTTCACAAACGCTCTGGCAGACATTTGTGAAACGGTTTCAGTGCGGTAGCGGCATGTTAAAATTTGTTTATTTCTGTCACTTTCCATTGTGGAGCACTTTTAACGCTCATCAAATGCGCTGAAACTGCTCATAGGGTGTTAATGGAGCATTTTTAATGCTTGTAAACTGACCCATACTAAAGCTCATTGATGCCTGTCTGACGCCCATACTAACACCATACAAACGCTATAGGAGCATTTGTTGAGCGTTGGAAATTTGGTCAAGTGTGAACAAGCCCTTAGAATGCATGTGCTTCCACTGTGGAGACTCTCATAAATGTTGAAGGGTTAGGACTGCAGGTAATATAGGGTGCTGTGAAGTGGCCCTGCAGCTTACGCATGCGTCTGCAAATGTGTGCTAACTGAACCCCTGTTTTTAACGCATACTGTTAGACAGGTTATTTCAGTTGGTAAGCAAACTGGTTGGTGAGTTCAGCTAGGAAATTACTCTGGTTTTGTCTTCATGCACACCCTAAGCCTGTGTTTGCACTTGTGCATGTGTGCAGGGCAACAAGGGTTGTGGCAATTTAAAATTGTATTGTGTGTATTGTGTATTAAAAATATTTGTAATACATTTTATTATTATTTTATGTTCTAATTTTATTTTATTTCAAATTTTTAAGACATTTTTCTTTTATTTATTTGTTTATTTATTTATTTTCACTTAATTGCTATCATAAGGGATTAAACCCCCATGTGATAGCATTGGGCAGGTGACAAGTACTCCTTTTGGAGACATCAGACCCCAATGTCTCCCTTGCCCTTCACACCGTGTAACTTAGTACAGACCTGCATGGTTAAATTTGTACCCTGTTTATGCTGGCCCAGGAAATGGTGGATCTGAAAGCGGCGATGAAATCAATGTTGTTCTTGGTTTCTTCTGGGTTTATGGATACAGTATACCTTGCTCTCATGTCCATCTGGTGGGGGGTTGTTGGGTGTGACCACCCATCACCTTGTGAAATAGTTCAGTGTTTTCAAAAAAACTGGTTTGACAATATTATGTTTTTTTAAAAAATTGTTAGGATTAGTTGGCACTTGGAAAATAATTAAGAGTTTGGTTATATGGGCATTAGACACCAAAGTAAAGCTACGGTCCCAAGGTTTTTTTTTTTTTTTTCTTCTTCTTTATTTAGTACAGACATTTACAATATATTGCACGAACACTATACAGCACCTTACGTTTTGTACATTTACATCATTTCCTATCCTCAAAAGGTGTACAATCTAAAGTCTCTACCTCATATACATACATATACCTTGGAGGGCAAATTTAGACAGGAGCCAGTCAACCTACCAGCAAATCTTTGGCATGAGGAAGGGGGCAGGAGCACATTGAGGAAACTCCATGCAGGTAGTGTCCTGACTGGGATTCTACCCAAGGACCCAAGTGCTCCAAGGCAGAAGTGCTAATCACTCTAGCTGGCCGTAAATGGATCCAAATTTGGCTGGTTCATCAGGGACAGGCTGAATTTTTATCCATCTTCGGCCATTTCCGATCAAGAGGAGTTGATTGACTCCTCTCAAATGGAACTGCTGGTAACTTTTGGTTTGATCAGCGCATGCTGCCAATCAGCTGCAGCACTGATCAATCTAATCTGACAGCGCAGGAGCCCTGGCTGTCAAAATGCAATCCTTCAGTGAGGAGGATTCTTGCATCCATGTGTGAATGGGATAATCCATTCAGTCTTTGTTTTGATCAGCCCACTGGCTCATCAAAAAAAGAAAACTGAACAATGTATGGCCAGTTAGTTTTTCTTTCTTTCTTTCTTTCTTTCTTTCTTTCTTTCTTTCTTTCTTTCTTTCTTTCTTTCTTTCTTTCTTTCTTTCTTTCTTTCTTTCTTTCTTTCTTTCTTTCTTTCTTTCTTTCTTTCTTTCTTTCTTTTCTTTCTTTCATAAGGCCCAGGTAGCTCACTGAAGACAAATACAAAAGTTTTCTAGGGCTATAATAAAAAACAATACCAGTGTAAAAACCGGGTTGGGTCAGTGAACAATCTTAAACCTTGTGAAGCTAGACTGATTACCATGAAACTCTTTCAGTGGTATTCACTTGCCCCTGGCAACATTAACTGACCTTTCCATTCAGTGACATTAGCCCACTCCCCTTTACAACATTATTATTTGGAGCTATTTACATTTTGAGCAGGTCTGCTTATGATGGGTGTCTCCTCCTGTTGCAAGTTCCAATTTATGCTCCTGATTAGTTTTATGATTGGCAAGTAGGTGCTAACTGCATTGCTCACTGGTATCTCATGTACATACTGTTGAATTAAGGCTGAGCTTGTAATTAGTAGCTCTATTGTGTTTGTTTTATACACATAGTGAGGCAAGCAATGTTTACATGTCAGCAAACCATATAAAAGTTGCAGACAGTGCAACATGTAGGAGGAAATCGCAAAACATTTTGAAAAAAAAAAAAGATAAATACAGTATATATATATATATATATATATATATATATATATATATATATATATACAGTATCTCACAAAAGTGAGTACACCCCTCACATTTTTGTAAATATTTTATTATATCTTTTCATGTGACAAAACTGAAGAAATTAAACTTTGCTACAATGTAAAGTAGTGAGTGTACAGCTTGTATAACAGTGTAAATTTGCTGCACACGCAGCCATTAATGTCTAAACCACTGGCAACAAAAGAGTCAAAAGTCAAAAAGTCAAAATGTCCAAATGTCCAAATTGGGCCCAAAGTCTCAATGTTTTGTGTGGCCACCATTATTTTCCAGCACTGCCTTAACCCTCTTAGGCATGGAGTTCACCAGAACTTCACAGGTTGCCACTGGAGCCCTCTTCCACTCCTCCATGATGACATCACGGAGCTGGTAGATGTTAGAGACCTTGCGCTCCTCCACCTTCCATTTGAGAATGCCCCACAGATGCTCAATAGGGTTTAGGTGTGGAGACATGCTTGGCCAGTCCATCACCCTTCCCCTAAGCTTCTTTAGCAAGGCAGTGGTCATCTTGGAGGTGTGTTTGGGGTCATTATCATGTTGGAATACTGCCCTGTGGCTCAGTCTCTGAAGGGAGAGGATCACGCTCTGCTTCAGTATGTCACAGTACATGTTGGCATTCATGGTTCCAACAATGAACTATAGCTCCCAGTGTCGGAAGAACTTATGCAGCCCCAGACCATGACAGACCAGACCATGACACTCCCACCACCATGCTTGACTGTAGGGAAAACACACTTGTCTTTGTACTCCTCACCTGGTTGCCCACACACGCTTGACACCATCTGAACCAAATAAGTTTATCTTGATCTCATCAGACCACAGGACATGGTTTCACTAATCTATATGCTTAGTCTACTTGTCTTCAGTAAACTGTTTGCAGGCTTTCTTGTGCACCATCTATAGAAGAGGCTTTCTTCTGGGACAACAGCCATGCAGACAAATTTGATGCAGTGTGTGGCATATGGTCTGAGCACTGACAGGTTGCCCCCCCCACACCTTCAACCTCTGCAGCACTCATACATCTATTTCCCAAAGACAACCTCTGGATATGACGCTGAGCACTTGCACTCAACTTCTTTGGTCGACCATGGCGAGGCCTGTTCTGAGTGGAACCTGTCCTGTTAAACTGCTGTATGGTCTTGGCCACCGTGCTGAAACTCAGTTTCAGGGTCTTGGCAATCTTCTTATAACCTAGGCCATCTTTATGCAGAGCAACAATTCTTTTTTCAGATCCTCAGAGAGTTCTTTGCCATGAGGTGCCATGTTGAACTTCCAGTAACCAGTATGAGAGAGTGAGGGCGATAACCAAATTTAACACACCTGCTCCATATTCACACCTGCGACTTTGTAACACCAACGAGTCACGGGGAAGGGGAAAATGAGCCCAATTTGCACATTTTCACTTAGGGGTGTACTCACTTTTGTTGTCAGTGGTTTAGACATTATTGTGTGTTGAGTTATTTTGAGGGGACAACAAATGTACACTGTTATACAAGCTGTACACTCACTACTTTACATTGTAACAAAGTGTCATTTCTTCAGTGTTGTCACATAAAAAGATATAATAAAATATTTACAAAAATGTGAGGGGTGTATTCACTTTTGTGAGATACTGTGTGTGTATATATATATATATATATATATATATATATATATATATATATATATAAAAATATATATATTATTTTGTTCTAGATAGCCAGCAGGCTATTTTGCAGGCTGGCTTGCAAAATACAGTATAATAGCCACAGCAGGACATTCATCCATCGTCATTAAAGACAACTGTATAAGAGCGCTAAAAACCACCAGCATATGAAGGGTGATGAAAACAATTAAAAAAGAGAGGGGGAGATGGGGGATGGGAAATACCACGAGGAAAAAAACTGATTGAAAAAAAAAAAAAAAAATATATATATATATATATATATATATTTAAAAATAAATACCAAATGTTCATGGATATAAAGTCCCAGAATATAGATGTCCAATGGCACTGAGCAGCTCTTCCCAGAAGTGAGGAAACTCTGAAGCAAAATGAAAAACAAAAAGAAAAGCGCTCTAAATGCAGACAATTTTTATTTTGAAGTAAAAACATTAACTGTATCACAAAAAGCCACGATATATGGGCTGTATAACATCAAGAGATGTATGACGCTCCTCTAGGTGGTGCCATCCATCCACACATGGGGCAGTCCACAATTCAGCCGTCCGTCACAGGAGGAAGGGTGCCGGCTATCTCCAGCAGCGGTCGGCGTCCAGAACAATGACTGCAATGTTGAGGTAAAGGAAGAGATGCGGCCACGTCACCAGGAAGCTTGGAAAGCATGACGCGTTTCTGAGCATGCGCAAGGTCCAGCACCTGATGAAAGAGCGCGCATGTCCGTTTGGGACCTTGCGCATGCTCAGAGCGTTTTTCTTTTTGTTTTTCATCCATCGTCAGGCTGACTGAAATATATATTAGTGTATGGCCAGCTTGAGTCTTTTTTTTTACACAAAGCAGCCATGACGTGTTGTGGCAGGCATGTAGTCAGCAGTCTTCGAAATATACTTTTCACAGCATATTGTGTTATATAATTATGTTTTAATACATTTTGAATTTGTGTTAAAAGTCCAGTGCTGATTTGGGAAATTTAAGTGAATTTAAAACCAAAAAACAATAATAAAAGCCTAAAGGAACTAGTTGAATTTCAATCCATCTGTGGGCAGGCTGGCTGTACTGAAGTTGATATATTGTTTGACTTCAGTACAACCAGCCTGTCTTTTTCTTTTTTCAAATACTGTCGCCAGCCAGGAGCAGTGATCATTGTATTCTGACAGTGGGAAAACCTCCTGATGTCAGAATGCAATAGCACTGCGGGGGCGGGGAGGGGGGGGGTATATTTCCCCAGCAACACAGCCAGTATTGAGCGATTTTATTTTCTTCAACCCATGGTTGAAGGAAATAAAATAGCATAATCTATGGCCAGACTAAAAAAGCCTAGTACACATGGGCTGAATGTCTGGCGACATCAGCCGGTTCAATAAAATCCAGCTGACATTCGGCCCGTCGGTATTGCAGGCGTTCCAGCAGAAGCCAGCCGTTTGATCGGAGTGTTCTGGCGGGGGACGTCCCCCTGTCAGAACACAACAGTTCAGTGGGGGAGATCAATTTACTAACATCAGATTGTTAGTACAGAGGCTCTGACTGCAGCTGTCAAAAAAACTCATGGTGTGCACGAGGCTTAATGTATTGCAAGTCATAATGTTTCCTTGATGTGTACGTATCTTCAACACTGGCTTACTGATTGGACATGTTGTATGCCTTAAAATGGATAATGCCAATGTCTATATACTATTGATGTGATGTTTTGGAGCGGCATTTTCCGGGTTTAAATAAAATATTAAATGTATTGCAGCTTACCGATTCTTAAATAAATTGGATAGATTTGTTTTCTTCCTCCACTTTATCTATAGAGTGATTACAGCCATACACTTTCAGGATAGCCAGTAAAAAAGAAAAAAAAAAGCTAACTAAACTATCTGAGCTACACAGCTTTAAAGGAGAGGCTTTTGTGAAAAATAAAACTTAAAAAATAAAAGAACCTATCAATATAAAATGAAAACCAAAAATAACACATATATAGTAGCTTTCAAAAAGAAGTTTCTTAATCATAGTTCTTTCTTCTTGTTTCGTGAAGGTCATTTCTTAATACAGTATTTCAAAGTTTTCATAATTATTTAGTTTTTATGACATACAAATAATAGGACAAAAACAGAAAATCAATGTTAGTGACAGCATTTACTTGTCTGGCACCTTAGGTGATAATGTGACCAGTGTGACCTGTCTGTCACCACCAAATGGGGGAGAGACTGGAGACTCACAAGCCAAGGTGAAGAATTAGACACTTTACCCATTCCATAGCATTCCACATTCCTTTCTTATGTGGACTAATGTACTTCTCACATCAGTTAACAAATTACAGAATACTACATATTCATATTACTTCTTCATATTAGACATTGTGTTATAGTATATAAGTATATAAAGTACATTTTTGTTTAATTAAAGTTGACCTTTATTACATTGAGGTTTGGACTTAAACATACACACATTGGAATATATTTTTTTATTTACCCCATGGTTGATTTAAACTGATTCCCTTTAATACTACTTGTAGAATATGAAGTTATGTAAAAAGAGTTTATTTGTCAATGGATTCTCTAAAAGTGCAAACATGGTGCTAGAATGGTAAGTGCTCTTTCTTTGTACCAATGGGCTCCTGGGTTCAGTTTTACCCAAATATCCAGTTCCATCTGCATAGTTTGTGATTTTCCCAGTTGTACATTTCTTTATGTGCAGATGTAAATGTAAAACGTTTTGACTTGATCTTTCACAGACTGTACTTTACTATTCAGGTCAGGGCCGTCTATAAAGCAGGGCAAAAGGGGCAGCTGCCCTGGGCCCAGTCATTGTTCTGGGGCCCAAAGCAGAGCTGATTTGCGCCTTGAGCCTGTGCTGCCTGCAAATAGTTGATAAGTGGAGTTGGCTATCCCTCAGGAGATGAGTGCAGAATTAAATGTTAGGGGCACTCGTAATTTGTTGGGTGTTATGGCTGGAGCCTGTGTGGTGGTTGGCCATCTCGGTAAGGTAAACCTTGTTCGGGGAGAGTGCCTGTGTAATGATTGGGGTAGTATGGGGGAGGGGGTCCTGTGTATTGATGAGGGTAATGTGGGGGAGGGGGTCCTGTGTAATGATGGGAGTAGTATGGGGAAGGGGTTCTGTGTTATGATAGGGGTAGTATGGGGGAGGGGGTCCTGTGTTATGATGGGGGTAGTATGTGGGAGAAGGTCCTGTGTATTTATGGGGTAGTATGGGGAGGGGTCCTGCGGAATTATGGATGAGGGGGGGTCCTGTAAAATGATGGGGTAGTGTGAGGGAGGGGGTCCTGTGTAAATATTGGGGTAGTATGGGGGAGGAGTCCTGTGTAATTATGGGGGTAGTATGTGTGAGGGGGGTCCCATGTAAGGATGGGGGTAGTATGGGGGAGGGGGTATGGTTTAATGGTGGGGGTAGTATGGGGGAGGGGTGCTGTGTAATGGGAGAGTGAAATTGCATGGGGGGGGGGGGCAAGAAAATGTTTTTCTTTTGGGACCCCAAAATGTTTGTCATTGGGAACTTATCTGAGAGGCAGAAATTGCCCATTTCTCAAGGAACCCCTAGCAAACTCAGGAGGAACCCTGGTTGAGAAACCCTGATCTAATGTTTTTATTCTTTTTATACATCCCAAGGTAACAATCATTGCAATACAGGACACCATTATTATCATCAGTTTATTTATTTATTACAGGTATTTACTGTATATGGCATTGAGAATTTACACAGTGCTTTACATATATTGCACATTCACATCAATTGGATTTTGAATATGTATTGTTTACAACTACCATTTGTTTTCTGTCCATTTTTTGAACTAGGCCTTTACTAACGTACAGAAGTCATTCTTGCATCTTCAGTCTCTATACAAGACTGTTATGAGGAACAATATCAGATTATTTTTTAAATCCAAATATATTACATCAATATTTTTTCCAACATCCAGATCTAACCCTACTTTTCTTCATAAAAACTGCCCGTACACACTCTGCCATTATTGGGCAGATGGCGCATGCGCAATAACGTGTGGCGCCGGGCAGCGCCATTTTTTAATGTAAGGCACCTCGGGGATGGGTAAGTAAGACCCCTGCACAGCCTCTGCATATCCTGCACCATGCCCTCAGCCCTGCATCTTTTGCACCATGCCCTCAGCCCTGCATCACCTGCACCATGCCCTCAGTCCTGCATCTCCTGCACCATGCTCTCAGCCCTGCATCTCATGCACCATGCCCTCAGCCCTGCATCTCCTGAACCATGCCCTCAGCCCTGCATCTCCTGAACCATGCCCTCAGCCCTGCATCTCCTGCACCATGCCCTCAGCCCTGCATCTTTTGCACCATGCCCTCAGCCCTGCATCTTCTGCACCATCCCTGCAGCCCTGCATCTCCTGCACCATGCCCACAGCCCTGCATCTCCTGCACCATGCCCACAGCCTCTGCATCTCCTGCACCATACCTGCAGCCCCTGCATCTCCTGCACCATGTCCGCAGCCCCTGCATCATGCCCGCAGCCCCTGCATCTCCTGCACGATGCCCGCAGCCCCTGCATCATGCCCACAGCCCCTGCATCTCCTCCACCATTTCCACAACCTCTGCATATCTTGCACCATGCCCTCAGCCCTGCATCTTCTGCACCATGCCCTCAGTCCTGCATCTCCTGCCCCATGCCCACAGCTCTGCATCTTCTGCACCATGTCCGCAGCTTCTGCATCTCCTGCACCATGCCCGCAGCACCTGAATCTCCTGCACCATGTCCGCAGCCCCTGCATAATGCCCGCAGCCTCTGCATCTCCTGCACCATGCTCGCAGCCCCTGCATCATGCCCACAGCCCCTGCATCTCCTGCACCATGTCGGCAGCCTCTGTATCTCTTGCACCATGCCCACAGCTTCTTACTCTCCTGTACCATACCTGCAGCCTCTGGTATCTATTTTTATTTTTGAAATTTACCAGTAGCTGCTGCATTTCCCACCCTAGGCTTATACTCGAGTCAATACGTTTTCCCAGTTTTTTGTGGTAAAATTGGGTGCCTTGGCTTATATTCGGGTCGGCTTATACTCGAGTAGTTACAGTGCTTCTGTATTAAACTGTACTGTAATTTCCTGCCCCCACTTATGTTATAAACCTCTGCAAAAACTTTTGGCACTATATAAATCCAGTATAATAATTTGAATAATAGACCAAGCTTAATCATAGAGCTGGAGAAGACATAAAAGAAGGTTTTCTACACTGATTGAAGTATCTAAAAGGTATGCAAACCGACTATTTTAATAATTGCAAACCAAGTTACAAAGCTTAACATGATATGGCAAATTTAAGTCAAAACCCTCCTACCCCCTAACATTTAGGGCTTTATTGTAACAGTTAAAACTTATCTCTACTGTTGTATTCCAGATATCTGATCGGACTGCCTTTTTAAGTCAAGAAGTTTTTTTTTTTACTTTTATAAACTTAAACTGAACCTCTTTTGGACCAAAACTGCATGATTTGTGAAAAACTGAAATTAATGGACTGTCTTTTTTTCAACCTAGTTAGCTATGAAACTATACAGCAGGGCTGATTTTGGCAAAGCTTGGTCATCCAACTGATTTGGTTACAAACCTTTAACTGGAGTTGCATACACTGACATGCTGTGACTTGTTACTTAAGGACAGCATTGGGCTCTAATATAACTGATAAGATTTGCAGAGCTTCACAGTATATGCTTTTGATATCTGTTTCCAAGTTTTTAGGTTCTCTCTGTCTGTTCCTAGTTTCCAACACACACTAATTAGTACTAACATTTCTTTGTATAAATTGTATCTAAATGCAAAAATAAAATGTAATTACCAAATCCTTAGATGTGGAATGATTTGGGAAAAAAGGAAACCCATGCATCTAAGGACTGGTAAACTGCAAGATATACAATTTTTTCTTTTTTAGTTTAAGTATGTGCCTGCTTTAACACCTCATGAGAGGTGGAAAATATTCGGCAGGGTCTATTGAGTATTTCTAACCAGTTGAAAAATGTACAGTACATCCGGGAAGTATTCACAGCTCTTCACTTTTTCCACATTTTATTATGTTACAGACTTATTAAAAAGAAGATTTAATTTATTATTTTCCTCAGAATTCTACAAACAATACCCCATAATGAGAAGGAAAATATCCGCGCTATGCCAAAATAAGAATAACAATAAGCAACCAGCAAGATTTGTAAATGAGAATTACAACAATTCATATAAAAACGTCCATATGCAGCGCTCCACATGAGTATAGAAATAAAGGGAAGAGATGTAAGGATGAATGTCCTCCACCAGTCTGTGTGTCGATAAAGCACACAACCCCACCGTGATACAATCGAATCTGCTTACCAAATGTTCAATAGTAATGCACAGTGCATTTAGATGACTCTCTAGCTTCATCCACAGGACCTATATGTTGGATTCTACGATTACGATATATAATTTCTTACTGATTAGAGAGTGTGTGGGTCTCCCTGTGGATGAAGCTAGAGAGTCATCTAAATGCACTGCGCATTACTATTGATCATCTGGTAAGCAGATTCCATTGTATCACAGTGGTGTGCTTTATCAATACACAGACTGGTGGAGGACATTCATCCTTATTCATTCCTTTGAAATCTATACTCATTTGGAGCGCTGCATATGAACATTTTCAATACCCCATAATGACAATGTGAAAGAAGTTTGTTCTTATCTCTGTTTTCAGATACTTATACATATTTGACTATGAGCTGTTTATACCACGAGTTTGAATAGTTTTCTTGTTGTTCTGGTGAAAACTCATTGTCCCGATGGGCGGAAATTTACTTGTTCAATATGTTCATTCTTATGCCAAAAGTTTGTAAAAGTTTTCTTGTTATTTGTCTGTATGAACAAAAATTTTTTTATCTCTCAATAAAAATCTTTTTGGAAAAAAAAAATGAAAAAAAAATCCCATGTACATAAGTATTCACAGCCTTCATTCAATACTTTGTTGAGGCACCTTTGGCACCAATTACAGCCTCAAGTCTTTTTCAGTATGATGCTACAAGCTTGGCACACCTATTTTTTTGGCAGTCTCTCTTTGCAGGACCTCTCAAGCTCCATCAGATTGGATGGGGAGCATCGATGCACAGCCATTTTCAGATCACTCTAGAGGTGTTTAGTCGGGTTCAAGTCTGGGCTCTGCCTTGGCCATTTAGGGACATTTACAGAGTTGCCTCATAGTCACTCCTTTGTTATCTTGGCTGTGTGCTTAGGGTCGTTGTCCTGTTGGAAGATGAACCTTCGCCCCAGTCTGAGGTCCAGAGTGCTCTGGAGCAGGTTTTCATTAAGGATATCTCTGTAAATTGCTGCATTCATCTTTCCCTCGATCCTGACTAGTTTCCCAGTTCCTCCCACTGAAAAACATCCCTACAGCATGATGCTGCCACCAACATGCTTCACTGTAGGGATAGTATTGGCCAGGTGATGAGCCGTGCCTGGTTTACTCCAGATATGATGCTAGTCATTCAGGCCAAAGATGTGCAAAAATGAAATTAAAACACGCGCAAAAAATTAACTGTGAAATAGTGCTACCTGCAGCTGCAGTTCACTAGGTAAAAACCAAGAGAATCAATGAAATATCAGTTAAAACAGCACTTCCAGGAATGTGCATAATCATAAATACATAATATAACAACAAATCTATAAATTAGGTAAAGTGCAATTACAGTGCCTTGCGAAAATATTCGCCCCCCCTTGAACTTTGCGACCTTTTGCAACATTTCAGTCTTCAAACATAAAGATATAAAACTGTAATTTTTTGTGAAGAATCAACAACAAGTGAAACACAGTCATGAAGTGGAACGAAATTTATTGGATATTTCAAACTTTGTTAACAAATAAAAAACTGAAAAATTGGGCGTGCAAAATTATTCAGCCCCTTTACTTTCAGTGCAGCAAACTCTCTCCAGAAGTTCAGTGAGGATCTCTGAATGATCCAATGTTGACCTAAACGACTAATGATGATAAATAGAATCCACCTGTGTGTAATCAAGTCTCCGTATAAATGCACCTGCACTGTGATAGTCTCAGAGGTCCGTTTAAAGCGCAGAGAGCATCATGAAGAGCAAGGAACACACCAGGCAGGTCCGAGATACTGTTGTGGAGAAGTTTAAAGCCGGATTTGGATACAAAAAGATTTCCCAAGGAGCACTGTGCAAGCGATAATATTGAAATGGAAGGAGTATCAGCCCACTGCAAATCTACGAAGACCTGGCCGTCCCTCTAAACTTTCAGCTCATACAAGGAGAAGACTGATCAGAGATGCAGCCAAGAGGCCCATGATCACTCTGGATGAACTGCAGAGATCTACAGCTGAGGTGGGAGACTCTGTCCATAGGACAACAATCAGTCGTATACTGCACAAATCTGGCCTTTATGGAAGAGTGGCAAGAAGAAAGCCATTTCTTAAAGATATTCATAAAAAGTGTTGTTTAAAGTTTGCCAAAAGCCACCTGGGAGACACACCAAACATGTGGAAGAAGGTGCTCTGGTCAGATGAAAACAAAATCGAACTTTTTGGCAACAATGCAAAACATTATGTTTGGTATAAAAGCAACACAGCTCATCACCCTGAACACACCATTAAAAATACTCACATAGATAAAAATATAAAAGCATTGGATAACCACATAAAACAAAGCAATGTGCGTCTCCTTCCGGGAACGCCGTTTGACGCACTTCCTGGCAGACGGCAACCACACGACGTCACTTCCTATAGTCCGTGGAACGCATTCCGGCGGCGTTCCCGGAAGGAGATGCACATTGCTTTGTTTTATGTGGTTATCCAATGCTTTTATATGTTTATCTATGTGAGTATTTTTAATCCATTACTTATTAATAAATTATCCTGAGAGCTTCGCTATTTTTGGTCCATCCCCTTCTTTTTGAGTGGTGATCGAGGGGGGATAATACTGGAAGCTGGAGGTTTGCTGATCCACCCATTTATAAGGCTCATCCATCCTGTTGGTTAAATCTAACAAAGTGCTAATATTATACTGGAGGACCACTGCATGTTCAAGGCTCATATACCATAGAGTTCTGGTGAATGGATCCCCAAAGGGGTTTTTTGGAGCACCTTACCACCGTGTGGAGCACTTCAAGCACTTTTTTCTTACAGCACCTTATTGAAGTCATATAATTTGAGTGGACTGTTTACTTAATTTTTGGACTCTTTTTGCACTGCAATATTTGCATTCAGCACTTTTGCACTTTTTGCACAATAATGTTCTGACACCATTGCACTTTAACCATTTATAAATTGATATTAGTTGTCATTTTGTAGCATAATTGCACTTTACATAATTTATAGATTTGTTGTTATATTATGTATTTATGATTATGCACATTCCTGGAAGCGCTGTTTTTCCTGATATTTCATTGATTCAGGCCAAAGAGTTCCATCTTTGTTTCATCAGACCAGAGAATTTTTTTTTCTCATGGTCTGAGAGTCCTTCAGGTGCCTTTTGGCAAACTCCCAGCAGACTGTCATGTGCTTTTTACTGGGGAGTGGTTTCTGTCTGGCCACTCTACCATACAGGCCTGATTGGTGGAGTGCTGCAGAGATGGTTGTTCCCCTGGAAGGTTCTCTTCTCTCCACAGAGAAACGGGTTCTTGGTCACCTCCCTGACTAAGGCCCTTCTCTCCCGATCGCTCAGTTTGGCTGGGCGTCCCGCTCTAGGAAGAGTCCTGGTGGTTCCAAACTTCTTCCATTTACGAATGATGAAGGCCACTGGGCTCATTGGGACCTTTAATGCTGCAGAAATGTTTCTGTACTCTTCCCCAGATCTGTACCTTGATACAATCCTGTCTCAGAGGTCTACAGACAATTCCTTGGACTTCATGGCTTGGTTTGCGCTCTGACATGCACTGTTAACTGTGGGACCTCATATAGACAGGTGTGTGCCTTTCAAAATCATGTGAAATCAGCTGAATTTAACACAGGTGGACTCCAATTAAGTTGTAGAAACATTTCAAGGATGATTGGTGGTAACAGGATGCACCTAAACTCAATTTTGAGTGTTATGGCAAAGGCTGTGAATACTTATGTACATGTGATTTATTTATTTTTTACTTTTAATAAATTTGCAAAGATTTCAAACAAGCTTCTTTCACATTGTCATGATGGGGTATTGTTTAAAGAGTGACAACCCCCTAAGTAGGTGGGACTATAAGGGCAACCATACATCCAAAAGAATAAAAATATAGTTTATTTAAACAATTTAAAACAGATTCACATAACATATCTCAATGCGTTCTATGAGACATAGGTATTAGAACATTGCAGCACATGTGTACAAAAAAACAATAAAATTATCACAGCTTGCAGTAGATGCTCATCAAGATGTGTGGAACGTCAATGGAAAACTCCTCCAAACCCGATGTGGTTTAGGTGAAAAAAACCTTTCCTCAGCGGTATACAGTGTGGAGTTTTATGATTTCCTAAACCATATTAATCAGAAAAAACATTATTTTATTCAAATAGCTTTTATATTAGACATTTTTATATCTAGATGCATACAAGATCATTTTGAAAAATTTGAAAAATGTATATAAAGTGCAGCGCTAAAATAATAAGTAAACCGTAACAGTCCACTGGAAACAATCAAATGAATGATGAAAGATAAAGTGAAACTACAGCAAAGCGAGTCCCAGGTGTAAAGGTGAGGTTAATATCCAAGGAGATGTATGTGGTCACAGTGGTTGCCAGATCCCAACACCATCAGGGGAAATAAATATGCGCTCACTGGATAATGTGGACCCAAACTACCATACAGTATATGGGTCACATGAGGCTCACAAAGTAGATCCTGGATTCTGGCTGTAACCCCGGATGCTCCAAATGGTGAGTATCAGGTGGAGTGAAGGGAGAATGAAGCTCTCAATCAACCGATGACATAAGGATACAAACTAGAGGAGGCAAACATAGTGTAAAACCGCTAAAAACTATTTATTAATTAGACGGAAATGCACTTGCAAACATCCAGCGGTACAGACAGAAGTAATAAGCAAACAAATCAGGCTGTCTACGGCGAGATACTGATGCGTTTCGTCGTATAAGACATTCTCAAAGGATATCACCTTTTTGCACATCATTTTGAAATATTAGGTTGCATACCAGTTCAAAAGTTCCAAGTGATGGGAAAACCGTGTAGAGTAAAATCATTGACTGGCAGTCTACTTCAAGCAGTGATCATTTTATTGTTTTTTTTGTACACATGTGCTGTAATGCTCTAATACCTATGTCTCATAGAACATTGAGTTATGTTAAGTGAATCTGTTTTAAATAATTTAAATAAACTATTTTTTTTATACTTTTGGATGTATGGTTGCCCTTATAGTCCCACCTACTTAGGGGGTTTTCACTCTTTACGTCTTATAGGGACGATGGCAACCCACATCCAGGATTCCAAATAATAAGGTATTACCTACATATGATGGCGTATTGTTTGTAGAATTTTGAGGAAAATAATCAATTGAATCTATTTGGAATAAGGCTGTAACATAACAAAACATGGAAAAAGTGAAGCGCTGTGAATGCTTTCCGGATGCACTGTATGTGAGCAATAATGAGCTTTTCTGGCTTTGGACATCCTGGACACACCTAAAAGTCCCAATCTTCTCTTAAATGTCATATTAGGCTGTCATATTGGAATAGGATTAAGTTGCATATAGCCAGCTTTATAGTCTACAATCTATCTGACATCAAAGTACTCATGTACAGGGCCAGCACTCTTGACATTAGAGACCATGGATTTCTATGAAAAAAATGTGCTCAAATAACTGAAAAGGAATAAATTGTAATCAAGATGAAATACCTTAACATCCTTTCTATCTGTTTTAGACTGAATTATAGAGAAAAAGAAATGAGGTCAACAGTTCAATTGGAAAGAGTATTTCAATCCTTGTAAGCTCTAACGAGCAGGGCCCTCTGATTCCTACTGTAGTAAAGTGTATTGTATTTGTACTGTCTACCCTCAACTTGTAAAGCGCTGAGTAAACTGTCAGCGCTATATAAATCCTATATAATAATAATGCTTGGTGTTTATTTCTTATAATAAGCATTGTTTTTTTCTTTTTAAAAACTGAAATACTCAGAATCCAACTCCCAAACAAATTCACTTAACATTGAATTATTTCTTACTGACAGTTAACCTCTAAATAAGAAATCCATAACAAGGCAACAACACTATTTCAAAAATAGAATTTATAATGCACCTAAGAGTCCTACCTGGTGTAATGAAAAGGGGTGAATCCTCATTCACACTTCATAGCTGTAACCTACCTGTATGTCACATTTAAGCAATGTATTACGTTCTTCCAGGTTACAGATGTAAAAATGTAACATACAGATTTCTAAGGAAATGTAGAAACATCCACAATGATATCTTTGAAAGCTAATCACTCTATAGTTTCACTAAAAAGACAATGTATTAGTATAAAATGAATATGGGTTGACAATGAGATCACTTAGGATCACTTGGGTTGACAATGAGATCACTTAGGATCACTTGGGTTGACAATGAGATCACTTAGGAAAAATGCCCTCTGACTCAAGAATTCTTACAGAGATCTTTCTCCTAAAGCCCAGTACACAGGATCAGAATATTGTACAAAAAATACCACTTTCAAATCGATCCAACGATAAAGGACAAGCGCAAATTTTTTTTTTCGTGCGATACCAGATCGTATGATTTTTGTTTAATCAGTACAGTTTTTGCATGAAAATACAATACAAATACATTATATCACTTCCAAATTTTTATTCTGTCGTACGAGAGTTTTCGTATTTTAGTAACCTATTCGTTTCCGACATGGAGACTAGCATAAAAAAAAAAAGGGACAATAAATCGTCTGATAATCTCATTGTGTGTACTAGGCTTAACCACTTCTGGACCGGAAGGATTTGCCCCCTTAACCACTTTACCACTGGAGGATTTTGCTGTCTTACGTCTGGGCCACTTTTTGCGATTCGGCACTGTGCGACTTTAACTGACAATTGCGCGGTCATGCAACGCCGTACCCAAACGAAATTTACGTCCTTTTTTTCCCACAAACAGAGCTTTCCTTTGGTGGTATTTGATCATCTCTGCGATTTTTATTTTTTGCGATATTAAAAAAAAAATGACAATTGTGAAAAAATAACAATATTTTTCTACTTTGACAGTTAAAAAATATCCAATATATTCAATTTTTGTCATATATTTGGGTCAAAATGTATTTAGCTACATGTCTTTGACAAAAAAATTCTCAATGAGCGCATTTTTAACCGCTTTAAGACTGGAAGATTTTACCCCATTCCTGACCAGGCCATATTTTGCGATTCGGCACTGCGTTAATTTAATGGACAATTGCGTGGTCGTTCGACACTGTACCCATATTAAATTGATGTCCTTTTTTCCCCACACAAATAGAGATTTCTTTTGGTGGTATTTTATCACCTGTGCGATTTTTACTTTTTGCGCTATAAACAAAAAAAGAGTGACAATTTTGAAAAAATAACAATATTTTTCACATTTTTTTATATGAAATTCCCCCCCCAAAAAATGTAAAAATCAAATTTTTTTAACATTTTAGGCCAATTTGTTTTCTGCTACATATTTTTGGTAAAAAAAAATCGCAATAAGCGTATTTTGATTGGTTTGCGCAAAAGTTATTGCGTTTACTAACTAAGGGAAAGATTTCTGTCATTTTTGGTGGGTTTTTTTTAACGAATAATGACGGCAATCTGCGATTTTTTTTGCGGGACTGCGACATTGCGGCGGACAGATCGGACCCTTGACTGACATTTTTGACACTTTTGGGGGTACCAGTGACATTACTACAGTAATCAGTGCTATATATATGCACTGTTACTGTAAAAATGACACTGGCAGGGAAGGGGATAATTTTTATTGGAGAGGGAGGGGTTAATATATGCCTGGTGCTTACTGACGTGTGTGGGGGGAGGTGACTGTGTGACACAAGGACAGATCGAGGGTTCAACTATGCTGAACCCTGCAATCTGACCCTGCCTGTCACTTAGGAGATCCGCCCGCTTTGTTTACACAAGCGGGCGGATTTCCACACTAGATCCCCGACGATCGGGGAAGAGCAGCGGTGATCAACGCCGCTCCTCCCCTGGCCCGACTCCCGCTGTAACTGAACACAGCAGGAGCGAGCCTCCGGCGGCGCGCGTGCGCTGCCGAGAGAGGGGAATGTCTGGTGACGTAGGTCTACGTCGCCAGACGATAACGAGCCACTGTGCCGCAGTAGCAGCACAGTGAGCAGACGTAAAGTGGTTAATGACCAGGCCATATTTTGCGATTCGGCACTGCGTTACTTTAACAGACAATTGCGCAGTTGTGCGACGCTGTACCCAAATAAAATTGATGTCCTTTTTTCCCACAAATAGAGCTTTCTTTTGGTGGTATTTGATCACCTGTGCGATTTTTATTTTTTGCGCTATAAACAAATAAATAACGACGATTCTGAAAAAAAAAAAACAATATTTTTTCACATTCTGCTATATGACATTCCCAAAAAAATTAAGAATCAAAATTTTTTAACATTTTAGGCTAATTTGTTTTCTGCTACATATTTTTGGTTTGCGCAAAAGTTATCGCGTCTACTAACTACGGGAAAGATTTATGTCATTTTTATTGTTTTTTTTTTACTAGTAATGGCGGCGCTCTGTGATTTTTAGTGGGACTGCGACATTGTGGCGGACAGATCGGACCCCCTGACTGACATTTTTTGACACTTTTGGGCGGACCAGTGACATTACTACAGTAATCAGTTCTAAAAATATGCACTGTTACTGTAATAATGACACTGGCAGGAAAGGGGTTAACAGTGTGGGTGATCAAGGGGTTAAATGTGTACCTAGGGGCGTGTTTCTAACTGTGGGGGGGGGCGTGGCTTGTGAAATGATCATAGAGACCTGTGATCCTATATAGAAAGATCACAGGGGCTCTGTGATCATTGCAGGGAGAAGAACGGTCAGCTGTGTTCACAATAGCTGCCCGTCCATCTCTCTCAGCGGGGGAACGATCGTGGGTGTCAGGCGGCAATTGGAGCCACCTGCCCGCTGCATCGGGCATCGGCTTCCCCGCTGACGAGCGGGGGCGGGAGCGCCACCGGTGGCGGCGCTCGCCCCCTAGCTCCCTAAGCGCGACCGACGTATACCTACGACGGTTTGCGCAGGAGCGGCTGCCTGCCACAGTATAACTGTGGCGGGCGGTCGTAAAGCGGTTAAAGGGACAACAGATAAAAATGAGGATAACACCCACGTTAAGCTAGGGAGTCTTATATACACAATCACATTTTTCACACATACTGTAGCACTCGATCTGCCTGTGGTGATCAACCAAATAAGCGACTCTCTAGTAAGGCCCCTTTCACACTTGTATGACTTGTCCTGCGATTTGGGACTGCATGACAAGTCGTACTCGATGATTTCCAATCAGTACCATTCATACCGCGATTTTGACTGGACTTGAAGCAATGCCTATGTCTATGGACCTCAAAACGCATCCAATCAAAGTAGTGCAGGGATTACTTTGAAGTCGTTGCGACTTGAAGTTCATACAGATATGAACGGTACTCATTGAAAATCATGGAGTATGACTTCTCATGGGACTTTGCAGTCCCAAATCGCAGGACGAGTTGCAAAAGTGTGAAAGGGGCCATACAAACATAGTTTTGAAATACCTTTTAACTGCATTCGCCTAGTCTCTGTTTGCATTATCAAACGTACTGAGGAGTTTTTTCATAAGAACGTTTGTTTGAAAATCTGCCATTGTATGGATAACTTCGCTTCAGTTTTATATAAGAAGGCATGTTTTAGGTACATTTCATCGCATAGTCCAAATTATAGTACCACAGTGGAGGGTGTACAAATGTTCCTACAACACCCTGCTCTTCCTTTACTCTCAATCAACCTGCTGTTCCTTGCTCTGTTGTTCTCCATCTCTAATGCCCCGTACACACGTGCAGATTGTCGGCCAAAAAGATTCGGCCGCCGAACGATCGGCCGATTTTCGGCTTGTTAGTATGATGCTTCCGACAGCCGACAGCGCACTTTCGGCCGAACAGAATCTGTCGTGCAAGCATTAAAATTTTTGTTGGCCAACACCAGAACGGCCGATTGTTCGCCAGTCAATACAGAACTCGGCCGACAGACAGCAGATTTGCAAGACTGGGCATGCTCAGAAAAGAAAAAAGACAAGGAAAGTTAACCATCACATGACATCACTTCTGCAGTCGGGTGTTGTTGGCCGACAAAATTCGTGTGCAGTCTTTTGCAGTTTTCAACAGACAAGACAGCCCTGGACAAAAGACGGCCGATCGTTCGGCCGACGATCGGTACGTGTGTACGAGGCATAAGTCCATCTTTTTCTCTCCCTCATAGTCCTTTCACACTGAGGCACTTGAAAATTGCCCATAAAACACTGAGCGCTTTTGCAGTGCTTTTCAGGCGCTTTTCAGGTGTTAGCAATGTGCAGTTTTAAGGACACGTGACTCAAAAACTGCTTCAAGAACCATTTTGAGGCGCTTTTGAAGCACTTGTAGCGTGAAAAGCATTCATTACTTTTATTGGGAATAGGTTTTTGTAAGCTTTTCAGGCGTTTTTTGAGGGCCAAAGCGCTTGAAAAGCATTTCAGTGTGAAAGGGCTCTCTGGCTGCCTTTACACTGGGGCGCTTGAAAACTGCCCATAAAATGCTGGTTGCTTTTATCGCGCTTTTAAGGCACTTTTCAAAGCGCCTTTTTGAAGGCCATGTGACTCAAAAGAACCATTTTGAGGTGCATTTGAAGTGCTTTTCGTGCGCTTTTGAGGTGCTTCCCATTCATTTTAATGGAGAGGGGCGCTTTTAGGCCCTTTTACTCCAAACATGCTCCAAAGATGCTGCATGCAGAAGTTTTTTCACCATCAGTGGTTTTTTTTTTCAGACAATTTATAAAATAAAATAATAAAGAAATAAATATTAAATAAATATGTAAAACCATAATATAATGGTAATACATTCCTTGCATATGCAAAATGTAGTAATTATGTTTTTTCAGTAATTACCATATTGAAGACCTCTACCATATGTTTCCCTGCTCTAAATATAACTACAAATTCAAAGTTCAAAGTTTAGCAACTATACAACAGTTTGGGCAAATAAAACAATTGACAAGTGATATACTGCTGTCTGTATACTACTCTTTTTTTATATTTCCATCTTAGTGGTTTTTATATGAGTGAGATTTAATGAATCAGATCAGTTCAATGATGTGCTTTTACCAGGGATGTATAGTAACTAAGTAGAACTACTTCACTACTGTACTTAAGTACCGAAAGGCGGTATCTGTACTCTCCTAGAGTAGAATTTTTTTCTCCTACTTCCACTTTTACTTCACTACATTTTTTCAATGATTTCAATACTTCTACTCCGATATTTTTTTTTTGTGCTGCATAGTTACTCGTTACAATTATAAAAATTACCACTGCCAGAACAGTAGATGGCAGGTTTCATGAAGTTCAAAAAAATGTGTATAATGTCATATGTAAATCAGCGCATACGAAAATAAATGCTACTGTATGTATAAATAAAATGGTCTACATATCTGCTGTTAAGGGGAAAGAGAAACCCCCCCCCCCCCCCCCCCGACCAAGGAAAGTTACAGCCAAAGGAATTGTGATTGTCCTTTAGGTTAATCATTTGAAATAATAAAAAACAATATGATGTTCAAACTTTTGACTTCTTTCTTTAATAACTTCATAACACAGTACTTGTACTTTTACTTTCAGTACTTGAGTAGCATATTTTTTTTAAAAACTACTGGTACTTTTACTTTCAGTACTTGAGTTGCAAAATTTAAAAGAAAACTACTTGCAATACTTAAGTACAAAAAATGTTGAATACTTTAGTACTTCTACTCAAGTCACTTTTTGATAGAGCACTTCCACTTCTACTCAAGTCACTTTTTGATCGAGCACTTGTACTTTTACTCAAGTATGGGTTTCGAGTACTTTATGCAAGTGTGGCTTTTTCTCAGTGAGCCCTGGGAGCAGCCAGTTCACAAATATGGGTCTGGCACATATCTCTTATATATAGCACCACACTGCACATACATGTACCCTAAGCAGCCAAAAAATTAAAAGTCTCCACAGTGTGCACATGTTATATTCAGGAACAGAACTTTTATGCTTCCTGAGAGTACAGGATTTGTATCTCTGGCCAGTGGCCACCAAACAATTATTAACCACTTAAGCCCCGGAAGATTTTACCCCCTTTCTGACCAGGGCCTATTTTGCGATTCGGCACTGAGTGACTTTAACGGACAATTGCGCGGTCGTGCAACGCTTTACCTAAACCAATTTGACGTCCTTTTTTTCCCCACAAACAGAGCTTTCTTTTGGTGGTTTTTGATCACCTGTGCGATTTTTTGATCATGCGCTATAAACAAAAAAATAGCATCAATTTTGCAAAAATAACAATATTTTTCACATTTTTTTATATGAAATTCCCCCCCCCCAAAAAAATGTAAAAATCTAAATTTTTTTAACATTTTCAGCCAATTTGTTTTATGCTACATATGTTTGGTAAAAAAAATCGCAAAAAGCGTATTTTGATTGGTTTGCGAAAAGTTATCGCGTTTACTAACAAAGTGAAAGATTTTTGTCATTTTTGTTGTTTTTTTAATGCGTAATGGCGGTGATCTGCGCTTTTTTTGCGGTACTGCGACATTGCGGCGGACAGATCGGACCCTTGACTGACATTTTTGACACTTTTGGGGTTACCAGTGACATTACTACAGTAATCAGTGCTATAAATATGCACTGTTACTGTAAAATTAGACTGGCAGTGAAGGGGTTAACTTTTTTTGAGAGGGAGGGGTTATGTGTGTCACTAGGGGCATGATTCTAACTGTGATTGGCTGTGGCTTGAGGTGTAGGAACAGTGATCAACGGTCCTACATAGTAGAACCATATGATCACTATTCCTACACAGGGGAGAATGACAGGCGGCTTGTTTACATCAGCCGCCTGCCTTTCTCCCTCTCCACCGACGATCGGGTCTGCCGGTCACACGCTCGCTCCCGAGACCCTCACAGGCTAGCGACGTAGACCTACATAACATATGAATAATTTGCAGTCCACTTCCTGGTTTTCAGGCGCACATGCCCCCTGCTGATCCATGCTGTGATTGCACACAGCACGAGTTTATCAGCAGGTTACAGCCAATGATGAAATGCTGGTCAGAGAGACTGGCGCTCTCCCACCCGGGAGGGAAACAGTCAACCTGTTTCCTGCACTTTCTACTCAGCGTGTGCCTCACCTGCCTCTAGGAACCTTCCATATGTAGGGGGATTGCTAGGACCTGCAGTCCTCCCTGAAGAACACCAACTCTGGAGAGCTCCAACTGTGGACTCTACTGTGTATGGACTCTTGCCTGTGCAGGTATGCTGGGGCAGCCACAAGCCTGAGTTAGAGATTAGTTCAGAGAAAAGACTGTGCACTGTTATTCTGAGAGTTTCCAGTAAACCTTTTAAAACTTTTGTCATGCCTGGTCTGAAATTACTAAAAGGGGTGCAGGGTAGTATTGGTGTACTGTATGAAAGAACAGGGCCTGTTATGCACACACACGGGGTGAAGTGGTGACATGCATGAAGCAAGTACAAGAAAAGAATGATATGACAGCCAGACAGCAGGAGAGCAGTACCGGCAGGGGTGATGGATCTCATGAATAGTAAAGGAAGCGGTTTTTGCCCCAGCAAACAGGACCGGGTAAGTGTGGCGGAGATCCTAGGGACCTACCTGTATGGTATGGTGAGAAAATAGTTAATTATGTGCTTGCATGGGGTCTGCACTGGTGCCCAGTTTTGTCACTGGGTGATAGATGGCAGAGTCAAGCTGGACAGGTGGAACAGGATGCTGCTCTGTAGTGTCTTCTTCAAAATGTCATATCCTGAGCAGGTGTATGTATTATGGGACTGGGAGGCAACTGTATAAAAGCTTCTGTTTATGATACAAAGACACACGGCTCACTTCTAAGTTGGGGTACCGCCATATTGTTGATGCCACGTGAATGCAGCCCAGCCTGGTCTCGGGCATTACCAAGCACGTACACTGAAGAGTCAGGAGGAAGGATAAGAGTGAGAGGCCCTGTGTGCACCGGGTGAGTCGACCCTGCCCTCATACCTGCTGATCGGCTGTCGCCAATCACACCCCAGATTTATGTGTTTACAAACACACAGAACACCGAGCACAGAACAGCAATCTGACTCTTTCTTCTCCCTGAAATCAGTTCAGGGAGAAAAGACAGCCAGATCATGTGAGTAAAAGCACCACACATACACTTGTTAGGCACACAGTTAACCCTTTGATTACCGCTGTCACCCATTAGTGTCATTAATGCAGTGTACAGTGTACAGGATTATCACTGATCACTGTATTAGTGTTACTAGCGATATCAGTGTCAGTTAGTCAGTAAGTGTCCCTCCCAGTCATTGTCAGTTAATACGAGACTGCCCACTACCTTATTTTATCACAGTCACACTCTAAGTCACTGATCTCATTCCCCACCATTACTAGTATAACATCTATAGCTGCATAAATTCCAGTATATATACCATCATTTGTAGATGCTATAGCTTTCACACAAGCCAATTAATAAACACTTATTGGGATTTTTGTTTTTACCAAAGCCATGTAGCAGAATACATACATTTATGAAGAAATGTTGTTTTATTGGGTATTTTTATAACAGAGAGTTGAAAGTAGTGGTTTTTTTTTTATTTTTTTTATTTACAGCCTTTTTTGTTTATATAACATAAAATAAAAAACCTACTGGTTATATACTACCAATAGAAAGTTCTATTTGTGTGAACAAAACAATATCAATTTCATTTGGGTACAGCGTCGCATGACCGAGTAATTGCTAGTTAAAGCAGCAAAAAATGCCCTGGTCATGAAGGGTCAAGTGGCTAAATATATTAATCCAAGAAAAATATTAAAGTCGAATGAAAACAATTGTCATTTCCCTAACATAACTACAGTCAAATATAAAATGTACTAGATTCCTGTGTTGGGTATATTATTACTTGAAGTATAATGCAATGCAGTTACAGTGTGTTTCCAAAAGTAGTGCATGCAGTGTGGTGTGATTTTAGCCCATTCAAAATAAATGGGCAGAAATTGCACCACACAGAACTGTATGTTAAACACACAGGAACGCGGTATGAACTGGCCCTTAAGAGACATTTCAGTTTGATAATATTGTCATTTGTTGTATTGAATTAAACAAATGTTCAGAAGTGTATATAGGAATTTTTCTTACATTGCCTTATAGTGGAATTTCACCCTGTTAAAATTCCTCTTCAATGCGCAGGAATTCCCTGGATGTGCACAGATAAACTATATTGTCAAAAGTATTGGGACACCTGCCTTTGAACTTTAATGGCACCCCAGTCTTAGTCCGTAGAGTTCAATATTGAGTTGGCCCACCCTTTTCAGCTATAACAGCGTTAACTCTTCTGGGAAGGCTGTCCACAAGGTTTAGGAGTGTGTCTATGGGAATGTTTAACCATTCTTTAACCACTTAAGCCCCGGAGGATTTGGCTGCTAAAGGACCAGGGGTTTTTTTGCGATTTTTTACTGCGTGACTTTAACGGACAATTGCGCGGTCGTGCGACGCTGTACCTAAACGAATTTGACGTCCTTTTTTTCCCACAAACAGAGCTTTCTTTTGGTGGTATTTGATCACCTGTGCGATTTTTTGATCACGCGCTATAAACAAAAAAAGAGCGTAAATTTTGCAAAAATAACAATATTTTTCACATTTTTTTATATGAAATTCCCCAAAAAAAAAAGTAAAAATCAAAATTTTTTAACATTTTTCGGCCAATTTGTTTTATGCTACCTATGTTTGGTAAAAAAAATCGCAAAAAGCGTATTTTGATTGGTTTGCGCAAAAGTTATCGCGTTTACTAACAAAGAGAAAGATTTTTGTCATTTTTGGTGTTTTTTTTTTTAACGCGTAATGGCGGCGATCTGCGATTTTTTTTTCGGTACTGCGACATTGCGGCGGACAGATCGGACCCTTGACTGACATTTTTGACACTTTTGGGGTTACCAGTGACATTACTGCAGTAATCAGTGCTATACATATGCACTGTTACTGCAAAAATGACACTGGCAGGGAAGGGGTTAACTTTATTGGACAGGGAGGGGTTAAGTGTGTCCTAGGGGCGTGCTTTCTACTGTGTAGGGACATTGCTATTGGTGTAAAAGCAAAGATCAACCGTTCTACATAGTAGAACGGTCAGATCTTTACTTTTACACAGGGAGAACTGACAGGCAGCTTGTTTACACAAGCTGCTCTGTCTTTCTCCCTTCACAGAAGCGATCGCAGTGTGACTGGCGGACATCGAGTCCGCCGGTCACACGCACTGACTTGCCTGTGAACGAGCCGCGGCGGGCGCGCGCCTCGGCGGGCGCGCGCCCGCTCGCTATAGGCTCGCAAGTCAGTGACAGGCGAGTGACGTACCGATACGTCACTCTGCCTGGCCGGGGCTGACCGCCGCAGTATATAGTCGTGCGGCGGTCGGCAACCGGTTAAGAAGCGCATTTGTGAGGTCAGGCACTGATGTTGAATGAGAAGGCCTGGCTCACAGTCTCTGCTCTAATTCATCCCAAATGTGTTCTATTGGGTTGAGGTCAGGACTCTGTGCAGGCCAGTCAAGTTCCTTCACCCCAAAACTTATGGACCTTGCTTTATGCACTGGTTCAAATCATTTGGTGGAGGGGGGATTATGGTGTGGGGTTGTTTTTCAGGGGTTGTGCTTGGCCCCTTAGTTCCAGTGAAGGGAACTCTTTATGCGTCAGCATACCAAGGCATTTTGGACAATTTCATATTCCCAACTTTGTGGGAACAGTTTGGAGAAGGCCCCTTCCTGTTCCAACATGACTGCGCACCAGTACACAAAGCAAGGTCTATAACATGGATGAGCGAGTTTTGGGTGGAGGAACTTGATTGACCTGCACAGAGTCCTGACCTCAACCTGATAGAACAGCTTTGAGATAAATTAGAGTGGAGACTGCGAGCCAGGCCTTCTTATCCAAAATCAGTGCCTGACCTCACAAATGCGCTTCTGGAAGAATGGTCAATCATTCCCATAGACACACTCCTAAACCTTGTGGACTGCCTTCCCAGTAGAGTTGAAGCTGTTATAGCTGCAAAGGGTGGGTCAACTCAATACGAAACCCTACAGTCTAAGACTGGAATGTCATTAAAGTTCATGTGCGTGTAAAGGCAGGCGTCCCAACACTTTTGACAATATAGTGTGTGTTGCAGGTCTTTGCCCATTCCCAAATACTTGGCAGAGACCAGCATCATGTCTGCGTTCTGTGCATAAGCTCCTCACTGCCTCCCGGGAGGGGTGACATGGTACATCCCAGAAAGCAGTGGGCATCCCTGTGTCTTTCATGCTAAAGCGAAGAAGCAGAAAGTGTTGGGCTGCAACATAACAAAAAAAAGGCGCTTTAAAATTTCAGAGAATGATTAAACATTCTGATTTTATGTAAGAGAGAGGGGGGAGGAAACAGGAGAAAAAATTTCCCTTTAATGGGTGAAGGTCCACTTTAAAAACATTTGTTTTGCGCTACAGGAAGATTGTAAAATCACTTTTGATAAAAAATATTTATAAAACAAATATTCTTTACCTGCCAATATTTTTCTAGCAGTTAGACATGAGAAAATAATACAATACATGAACCTTAAAAAAAGAAATATGATTCATAAAAAATTCCCTGTTGTGTTTCAACAGACAAGCTTTCTAGAAAAAAGTGATTTTTTTCTCAGCATGTAAAAAGGGGGGTTAGCACACATCCTTGTAAGTTTATATTACAACACAGTTCTTTGTGTTGCATTTAGAAATCAATTTCTAAATCATAATTGTCCAAGAGAGTGCAATAAACAACAATTACAGCATTTAATAGATACAGTACATGAATGTGAAGGTGTGGAAACAGTGGTACAACAGCGCCTCCAAGTGGATACAAAGGAGAATGTTATTTCAACAGTGCTATGGTTCAACCATAAAATATATGATGTACTTTACACATTGTGGACTATTATTGTAACATTTTGCCTGAGATTTATTTAAATTACTCTCATATTATATACTTAATGTTAGTAGCATCCAGCAGTAATTAGTCTACTGATATAGTGCTACCATGTTAAGCAGTACTTTCTGAAGTATGAAGCATGGAGAATATTCATATCAATCCCTGTCTGTAAAAAGGGATTGCAATCAAATGTTTCAATGCTTTCATTGGGCAAGCCATATAAATTACAAAGGAAAAGAAAAACCACATCCAGTGTACCGCACAACAGTAAGCACTTTTATTGAAACCACTAGAATAAATTCACATATCCGCAGACAAGGTAGGTTCTGACTTCATAGCTGAGTCAGAATACGTGTTAACTGTATTCTACTGATGCCCTCTACTCTGTCCGTGGATATGTGATTTTATTCTAGGGGATTCAATAAAAGTGCTTACAGTTGTGCAGCCAACCAGATGTGTTTCTTTTTTCCTATGAAGACAGCCACAAGGTGGGTCAGCACCTATCAATGTGGTAGCTAAGACGGATCAGCAGACTGAACTGAAGCAATGCTTACTTTCTTACTATTTAAACTACAAGTTTGTCTTTTTTTTTTCCCCCCCTAAATTGTATGTAGCGTTTTCCTCTAGAGGGGCTGCTGAGAATCAGTGTTAATTTTGGCAGCACATTTCAATTTAGTTTTAGTCTTAGGACTAAAATGGCATTTTAGTTTTAGTCCTATTTTAGTCTTCTGCAAGTGTTTTAGTTTTAGTCGTATTTAGTCGACTAAAACTCCAGTACATTTTAGTCTACTAAGAAGTCCTACATTTTAGTCTACTAAAACTCATTTTAGTCATCTATAATCGAATGGGTGTAGTTCAATTGTAATTTGTAATGCATTATTGAAGCATTTCTCTACAATTTCCAAACTCATTATATACTACTGCTTGAGTGAAAAATTGAATATGTTATTATTTATGGTATTAAGCTTTGAGCATGCCCTAGCACAGCACTACACATACACAGATTTAGTCATTAAGTCTTTATTTAGGCAAAACTGTTTTGCCAAGAATATTGCTTTTTTTACCAAAGGGGGTAACATAAAAATGTAAAAATTTAATAAAATACAAAAAAAAACAAATGACGAAAACGTTTACGTTGACAAAATTAACACTGCTGAGAATATACCCATGCAGTGGTGTATTTTGATTTTGTGCTGCCCTAGGCAAGACTAAAATTGGGTGCCCCCCTCTTATGTAAATTTGCCTCACCCCATCCTGTTTAATGGATGTGACTCCTTCCAAAATTGAAGGACTAAAAGTCCCAGCATGAACCCCTGAGATCTTATAAGAGTGGGGATGAGGGGGGGGGAGAGAGGGGGATTAGAGAGAGGGGGGATGAGAGAGAGAGAGGGGGGGTGAGAGAAAGAGTGGAGTGGGAGAGAGAGGAGGTGAGAGAGAGAGGGGGTGAGAGAAAGGGGTGAGAGAGAAGGGGGGTTAGAAAGAGGGGGCGAGGGGGGGTGAGAGAGCGAGAGGGGGTTAGAGAGAGGAAGGGGGTGGGTGAGGGGGGGTTGAGAGAAAGAGGGGAGTGGGAAAAAGAGGGGGGGTGGGTGAGGGAGGGCTGGAAAAGAGAGAGGGGGTGGGAGACCCCTAGCCTTGTCTGCAATCTCTCCTGTGCCCCCCTGTCTGTGGGTAGGTGTGTGATGCACCTACCTCTCGCCCGTTCTCATCCTCTGGTCCCTTGTCAGCCTGTCTTCCTGTTGATGTCACAACTGGGAGCGGAGAGAAGGTTGGAGAAGAAGTGCAGGCTCTGGGAGGCGCCAGGGATGCTGTGCCCACTGATGCTCAGGTCAGGGTGGTGGTGGTGGTCTTCTCCTTCCCAGGGTCTCAGTTATAGCCAGCTTCCAGGGCCATCCACTCATTGTGTGAAGACGCCGTATCTCAGTGGCAGTGGCTGCTGTCAGCACCGGATTGGTGGATTTAGCTCCGCTGCCCTGCACGCTGCTGCCACCAGACCAGCGGGACTCTATGACAAGGGGCTCAACTTGGCAGCTGCTTTGGGCCCCACAGCAAGCGTGGAGGGGGAGGAAGTTAACTCCTCCTCTGCTTTGAATTATGAGCAGGGCCAGGGAGTTGCGGCCGCAACGTCACTGGTTGCTAGACGCCAGGTGGCTCTAGCATCCAGTGGCCAGTAGAGTGTCAGGTGAAGGCAGGGGCAAAATGTTTTCTGCCCCCCCTGCACAGTGCCGCCCTAGGCCTGAACCTTGTCGATCTAGGCCAGGATACAGTACTGTGCCTAGGTCTCCCTTGCTAGAACAGAGGATGCCACCCATAAGCACAGTTTCATGCACACTGGCTAACACAGACTCAGTCTAGGGCAGTGGCGGATCCAGGGGGGCGGCATCGGGTCAATTGCCCCCCCCCCCCGAACCCACGGCACACTTACTGTAACTCTCCAGTCCACCAGCCCAGAGTTCCCAATCCGGACCCCAGCAGGAGCAGGCCAGCAGGAGCAGGCCAGCAGCGCGGCGGAGCTGAAAGCTTCTCTTGTAGTCCCGCCGCCGCGCCGCTGGCCTATACAGCAGCAGCGGCCCGCCCGCCGCAGTGAGTGCACTGGTTGCTATGCCAATCGCCGATTGGCGTCTAGCAACCAGTGACGTCACCTCACCGGTCCTAAGGAGTGGAGGAGAGCGATGCCCCAGCATCCACAGCGGAGCCTCCGAGTCCTTCCTCGCGCGCTGAGTGCTGGCTCCACCCACCTCCTCCCTCCAGGCTCCAGCAGCTTCTATCCAAGTAGCCAGGCAGTGAGGCAGCCAGCAGGGGCGGGGCGGAGGTGTGGGCTGAATGCAATACATCCCTGAGAACAGCTGATGCTGGTCTGGCAATAATGCGAGATTTCGTCACTAGGCGATTCGCAAGGGCTGCTGGGATACATGACGCCGCTATCCCAGGAGCCCTTGCGAATAGCCGAGTGATGTAATCGCCTATAGGCAGCAGGACCCAGAAGTGCGGATGAATAAGGAAGAAAAACAGTATTTCCTTACAAAAGAAAAAAATATAGTTTGCATTGGTGAAAGCATTTTTAAAGGGGATTCAGTCAGTCAGTTCATCTCATAATAAATGGATGGAACTCCGCTTTAACATTAATGGCAAAGGGCAGGGAATGGTTGTTTTGGAAATGATTGTTTCTCATTCAAAATTAATGCAGCACAGCACTTTAAACGTGAGTAAAGTCCATAACATTAGGACACAGGTGTCAAACACAAGGCCCGCGGGCCGAATCCGGCCCTCCGGGCCATTTTATGTGGCCCTCGTACCTCTCCTGTAGCTGCAGGAGAGCTCCAGCCCTCCTCCAGTCCTCCTCCAGATCTTATACTTTCTGCTTTCCAGCAATGCCTCCAGCTTCTTCCCAGCAGCACCACAAGATAAGGGAGGTGCACTGTGAGGTAAGGGAGGGTGGGGGACTCAACTTTTGATGGTGGAGAGGCTCTTGACGTCTTATGTAAGGGTAGGGGATGCTCTTGACATCTAGTCTTACAGATACAACCGGCCCTTTTGAGGGCAATCGTAATGCTGATGCGGCCCGCGATTAAATTAGAGTTTGACACCCCTGCATTAGGAGATGAAAAGTTGATAGATAGGGATCCAGTAACTGTGGTTCCACATGACAGGTGCTAGTGAAAAGCCGCCACTGATAGAGGGGACACACACTGACCCTTACCCCAAATGTTGGACTACTCAAAAGTAGTCAATAAAGCGTTTATGTAATGAACTTCAAGCTGTCGTACTCCTGGGGTCTTTTGGTAACTGTGTCCAATCAAACTTTAACACACTCCTTCCAGGACAATACTGTATTCTTTTTTGCCAAAAATTTGAAGAGTGAGGCGCGAGCTGAGGAGAGAATTAAGAACCCTGGTTTCACATTTTCAACAAAAAAGAATACAGTATTTTCCTGGAAGGAGTGTTCTGAAGACACAACAGGAAGTAAAAGAGTCTCTGATATAATTCAACCATGGTTTAGGAAGTAGGCAATAGACACGGAAAAATGAAGGCAGGGTCTTAAAGCGGAACATAATTTATTACTGCAATATTTTCTTATTTTCTCCCTCTCTCCCTCTCTCCTATATAAATGGTAAAAATATGTATTTTTTTGTTTATCATCTGGCTAATTTTTGTGCTGCAAGTGTATGTAGTTTTGGATAGAGATAGAAGGTTTGGAACCCCTGACAAGTATTATTTTTTTTTTTACTACTATTGGGCACTGATGAGGCTGCATTTGATTGACACTGGTGAGAATGCGTTTGATGGGCACTGGTGAAGCTGCATTTGATGGGCACTGATGAGACTGCATTTGATTGGCACTGGTGAAGCTGCATTTGATGACCACTGGTGAAGCTGCATTGATACATCGATCTCTTGTATCATGTCTACAGTCTCTGACCATCTCTTGTATAATGTCTACAGTTTCTGACCATCTCCTGTATCATGTCTGCAGTCTCTGACCATCTCCTGTATCATGTCTGCAGTCTCTGACTCTCTCCTGTATCATGTCTGCAGTCTCCTGACCATCTCCTGTATCATGTCTGCAGTCTCTGACCATCTCCTGTATCATGTCTGCAGTCTCCTGACCATCTCCTGTATCATGTCTGCAGTCTCTGACCATCTCCTGTATCATGTCTGCAGTCTCCGACCATCTCCTGTATCATGTCTGCAGTCTCTGACCATCTCCTGTATCATGTCTGCAGTCTCTGACTCTCTCCTGTATCATGTATGCAGTCTCTGACTCTCTCCTGTATCATGTATGCAGTCTCTGACCATCTCCTGTATCATGTCTGCAGTCTCTGACTCTCTCCTGTATCATGTCTGCAGTCTCTGACCATCTCCTGTATCATGTCTGCAGTCTTTGACCATCTCCTGTAGTATGTCTGCATTCTCTCAACCATCTCCTGTATCATGTCTGCAGTCTCTGACCATCTCCTGTATCATGTTTGCAGTCTCTGACCAGTGCCCCTCCCGAGACTAGACTCTGGATCCGCCCCTGGTCTAGGGGATGTCTTTTTAGAATTTATTGAATAAATTGAACAGGAGAGGGGTTCAGGGATCACGATACAAACAATAGCAGAAATAACAGGAAAATAACTTTTCACGAATTTTCTCTAAACAGCCTTTCCTGGAGATAAAATGGAATGGCCAAAATATCTAGGACTCTATAGGAGCAGTCCCAGTCCATATAGCATCTCCTGACACTTAGTTCACTTCTACCTTTTCACACATAAGAGTCCACAGCAACATCTTTACTCACAATGTCCCAAGTGCTGTCTGCCGCCCAGCATCTACAAGTAGTTCCTTTCTGAGGGAGACAAAGATCCTTCTCCAGACCAGGACTCCAGGATAACGCCCTCAAGCAAATGTAATTCTTTAGCAATCTTCTCCAGGCCCACAGCCCAGCTCCTACTGCAATTTATTGCCACATTATCTATCTCCCACGTGCAAACGACCAAAGGAGAACCGGAACCCTCCTTGGAGAGAAAGGAACACTCTGCACAGGCCTCCCAAACATCTATCACCTCTCAGTTACTTTTTAGATGCCTCCCTAGAGGTAATGGCTGGGACATGATAAATATTCAAACTGGTCATTTGACACTCCATGACCCATATTCTGGAAGCTTCTCCAAGAAGCAGGTGAGAGAACTCAAACACATAGCTAGGAAACCCTGACCGGAAAAAAACAATAAACTATAGTAAAGTGCAGCGCCTTCAAACAAATCACAAAATTGTACGATGAAAGTCCAAAAATCAAACAATAAAAGAAAAAGTCCAATCAAGATGTGCAAACTGATGACACCAAAAATGATGTATATCTTCTCAAAAGTGCTTCAGTAATCTCCCATCACCAATGTACAAAATGTAAACTCACCAAAATGAGTGACTGCCACTACAGCAGTATGATCACCTTGATTAGCATGTTTCTTAAACATGGATTTATGGAGCAGGACGTCTCCTTCAAAAGCTTTCACCACTGAATAAATAAAGCTCACCAGAGAGCCAGGAAAAGATTCCAATAGTTTAGTATTTTTAATGTAAAAGGGTAAATAAACAGTGTATCAGACAGTAAATTTTAACACTCACATCTAAAAGCCACTGCCAACCTGGAATCGAACAGCGTCGTAACATCAGCACCAAAATTTCCACCCCGTCGCATTTCATCCAATAGGATGTTATCAATTGGTCCTATTGATAGGGTCCTATTGGTTTAAACATACAACAGGAAAAACCCTCTGGTTGGGACTTTTAAGGGCAATGGATAGACAAAGTATGAATTTCAAAAAAGTATAAGAAAATATAGGAAAAGAGAAAAAAAGGGAAAAAAAGTCTCAAAAAATATGAAGTTTATTGCATGAAACATGTAAAAAAGATCATACTATATATATCCCTTGTTAGGGTAGATCACTGACTTTTATCCATTTCAAACTATGCAGATACTGCAGTGACAAGCGGAGGTCTATTACTCATGCCCCTTGTGGACGCTGCTTCATTCCAAACACAAGAGCATCTCTGATTGTAGGTGTGTAAGAAATTATATTAATTTTCTCTATGTAGTCTATTATGTTAAACTTGTTGTGATATATATTTATGATCATTCTGATATAATGACATTGTTTCATCATTATTTTTCTAGACATCTGTACATAGCCATTCTCATGTAGACCCCTGAGGAAGAATTTGACCTCACCATTTTCGAAACGCGTTGGATCTTAGCTATCTATGTTTTTCACAATATGCTCTTTTCTTTTGTCAGGTGTTGTGTATGACATTGTGTAACCGCATCATTTTGTTTTAATTAATCCAGAGGTTCTCTCTGGATTCATGTGATCTTTTTTACATGTTTCATGCAATAAACTTCATATTTTGTGAGAATTTTTTCCCCTTTTTTTCTCTTTTCGTATATTTTCTTATACTTTTTTGAAATTCATACTTTGTCTACCCATTGCCCTTAAAAGTCCCACCCAGAGAGTTTTTCCTGTTGTATGTACTGATTTTGGGATGCGGGCATACTAATCTCTATTTAGCTCCAGTGTAAGGCAATTGTATTGGTTTAAAAACGTTGGGCAGAGATTATGGTGCTGACGTTATGCCACTGCTCAATTCTGGGTCGACAGCAGCTTTTAGATGTGAGTGTTAAGATTTACTGACTGTTACACTGTTTATTTACCTTCTGCCCCCCCACCCCAAAGCCCTTTGTCCCCATGTTGAAGGGGACTAGGGCCTCTTCCCAACTACCCTGGGCTGTGGTTGTCGGGGTCTGCGGGTGGGGGGCTTATTGGAATCTGGAAGCCCCCTTTAACAAGGGGGCCCCAAGATCCCGCCCCCTCCCCCCTTCTATGTGAATGGGAATTGGATACATCATACCCCTACCCATTCACCAAAAACAGTGTCAAAAGTAAGAAACACAGGAAACAGTTTTTGACAAATCCTTTATTAAAAATAAAAAAATAGTGTCCTTCGATGTAAATTTATTGTCAATCACAATGCCCGCCAGACCTGAAAAATAGAAAAACTAAAAAATGCTCCGCTTCCTGGGAGGTCTCCCGCCGTCTGCCTCCTTTTCGCTTTGACAGCTCTTATATAGGTAGGAGGGGGGTACCCGGCTACATCACCTGGTGGCACCGCCCCTTCTGGCGTCACCTGCCGTCAGAAGGGGTAGTGCCACCGAGTGACGTAGCCGGATGGCCCCACCCTATTGATGATGGATTTACATCTAGGGACATTATTTTTTTATTTTAAAAAGAACTTGTCCAAAACCCAATACCCATTCACATGGAGGGAGCCAGGATCCGGGGGCCCCCTTGTTGAAGCCCAGGGTTGTCAGGAAGAGGCCCTTTTCCCCATCAACATGGGGACAAGGTGCTTTGAGGGTCACCCCAAGCACCCTCCCCATGTTGAGGGCAAGCGGCCTGGTATGGTTCAGGAGGAGGAGCACTCACTCATCCCCCCCCTTTCGTTCCTGACCTGCCAGACTGCATACTCAAATAAGGGTCTGGTATGGATTTTAAGGGGGATCCCACGGCATTTTTAACAAAAATGTTGGTGTGAAGATCCCCTTAAAATCTTTACCAGACCCAAAGGACCTAGTATGGATTTTGGGGGGACCCCCATGCAGTTTTTTCCCCTAATTCTGTCATGGGGTTCCCCTTAAAAGCCACACAAGACCAAAAGGGTCCCCCAAAGCTGTTTTTACCCTAATTTTTTCAAATTTACATTTTTTTGACAATTATTTTTTTTAATTCTGACTGTGTGCTCGGCGGGCAAGCCAAGAAAGTTCAGGTGTTAGAGGAGTACCTGAATGGGCGATGTTCAGGCCAAACTTATGTTCGGCCCAAACTGTTCGCCCATCCATAGTGGTGCCGGAACACTGTAACCCCTCACTGTTATTCTTGCTGGGTACAGGAACAGGCCCTGCTGTTAAAAATTAGAAAAAAATTTGAAATTACATGCACCTGTCAAACAGGTGCAGAAAAATTGGGCCTTAGGTGTTGGTGGTGCCTGAACACTGTAACCCCTCACAGTTACTCTTGCTGGGCGCAGGAACAGACTCTGCTTTTAAAACTCTGAAAAAAATTGAAATTTCATGCACCTGGTTAACAGGTGCAGAAAAATTGGACATTGTGTGTTGGTGGTGCCCTAAACCAAAAACATTGCTGGAAGCTAGCATAATCAAGATTCAGGAATAGGGTAGGCAGCATAGGCAGTTTTCAAGGGATCCCAGATACCTAGCAAATTCAATAAGTTACATCAGCATCAGGGGTTTGATACCTGCTGTTGATCCAGGACTTATTCATTTTGATAAACGTCAGCCGATCAACGGAGTCTGTAGACAGACGCATTATTTTATCCTTCACAAAACCTCCAGCAGCACTGAATGTCTATTCGGAAAACACGCTGGAAGCAGGAGAGGCCAGTAGCTTGATTGCATATTGAGTAAGTTCTGGCCAGGGGTTTATCCTCAAGACCCAGTAACCCAGAGGATGCTCAGTTTGAAAGGTCTCCAAGTCTGCTCTTGCACCAAGATAATCCTGCACCATAAGATGCAGACTCTGATGACGGTTGCTTAAACAGCCCTGGGTGTTAAGGACTAAAGAATCGTTTAAAGGCATCTGTCAGCCGGTCGCCTTTTCCACCGCTCTTCCTTTGACCGAACGAAACACGTTGTTCAGGAAATGGTAACCTCCCAGTGTCTGGAAAGATGTTACACAAATTTTTCTTTAACACATCCTCAAAATGTCTCATCCTCTGCTCCCTTGTAACATGGATCAAAAAGGATTGGCAGCCAGTAATGATCCCTCTCCTTGATACCACAAATCCTCAGGTCTTTTTTGCAGGCTTTGCAGAATCAGGGAGCCCATGCAGCGTAAGTTTAAGGAGGCATGAGATTCTGAGTCCTCTGGGTCACTAAAGATGACATTGTCAGGAACTACCTCTCTCCAGCCATGTACTACCTCTCCCCAGCCACAAACTACCTCTCCCCAGCCTGGGGTTTCTAGGGAATGAAAACCATCCCTTGAAGATAACTGTATGTTATACTCTACATCAATGCTGCCACAATCCTCTTCCTTCTGTGTGTTTTGTGGCCCTGCAGGAATGGTATCTGCATAAAGGGGGCCTTGAGAGGAAAGGAAGTCCTCTTCTTCCTCCCGCTGTTCTGCCTCAAGTGCCCTGTCCCTGATTCGACAAAGCATGTGTTCCAGCAGGAAGACTAGACAGTGCCACTCATACATGCATTGTCGTGGCTCACCATCCTTGTGGCCTCCTCAAATGGTGACAGGACCGTGCATGTATCTTTTATCAGCAGCCACTGCTGTGGCAAAAAAAAGCCCTTGTGCCATACTCCAACAGGTACTCATTAATGGTCCTCTGCTGTGTGTGCAGCCGCTGCAACATTGTCATTGTTGAGTTCCACCTGGTGGGCATGTCACAAATGAGGAGGTTGTTGGGCAGGTTGGATTCCCATTGAATGTCAGCCAGCCAAGCACTGGTATTGTATGACCACCGGAAATGGCAAAATACTTTTCTGGCCTGCCTTGTAAGGCCGGGTACCTGTTCAAGAAACGCTGCACCACCATATTCAGGACATGTGCCAAGCATGAAACATGTGTCAAGTGTCCCTGTCGGAAGGCAGAGAGAAGGTTGGTGCCATTGTCGCATACAACCATTCTTGGCTCAAGCTGCCATGGCGTCAACCACCTCTGAGCCTGTCCCTGCAGAGCTGACAGAATCTCTGCCCCAGTGTGGCTCCTATCCTCTAAACTTTGTTGGGTGTCTATGGAGTTACTAAAGAGTAAGGGTGGTTGCCATCATCCCTGAATGAGTGATACTGTATTTGGTTGGTTCCTCAAGCCAAAAGAATTGGGATTGTGTAGGCAGTAGCATAGGTTAAAAAATATATTTATTTAATACAATAAGCATATAAGTGCAGTAAAGATAACAGTATTTATAGCTGTCGCTAGTTTTACTTATTACATAAATTCTATTGAGGTGATCCGTCGTTTGAGCTGTGAAGACATCCGGGTTGGATGTGAGCCAAACTGAACGGTTTCCGACGCGTTTCGGCTCTAGAGATATAGCCTTTATCAAGGTATCACCAAAAATTTTCTAGAAAAGTAAATAATTTAAATATTAGTGATTTTATACAATGAAAACAAGATATAGAAAAAATATTTACATTCTTAGACAATATTCATGCGTTTTTGCTAATGCTTCTGAGCAGATCAGGAAAAGGACTGGGTTTACCTTGCGAGACTGGAGTGAAGAGATGGGGTCTGTGTAACCACATGGACACCCTCGGGTGCAGCGAGATCCTGGTTCTGAGTAATTCCTGAACATAGGGAATTGTGTCTATTAAATATTGGTAGGTTGATGTGTTCATATCAACTACATTGGGACATATTATTATGTCTTACGTATTCTTAGTAGGGTTTCAGGGCCTGCTGGAGTATATTTATCTGGGTGTTTATCCAGGGAAGAGATCCCCGGTGGACGTCTGAATGATGAGCTATGTGGAAAAAAGGGGGTGGGTTTAAATGTTTATCAAAATAGGTGGATGCCAACATATTGTAGGATAATGTTTTTCCAATGGGGTAGATTGCAGTAAAAAAGGCTACCTGTTATACTGTGTAGAGTAGCCTCAATCGTCCAGGAGGTATATATGGGAAAGCTTAGCCTATGTTCTAGATGGGAAGGCCCCCTGGTGTGGTCTCTGTTCAATAGAAAAATAATAATAAAAATAACAATGTAATTTTTGTTATTTTACCATATAGATTGCTGTTTGAATAGCCTTAAAGTATGATATCACTTACATTCGTTGAGGATGGGGAATCACCGAATTATTGATCTAGGGGGAGAAGTGTATTATTTTAATACCTTAGAAATCCCTCATTATGAAGCAGTATAATGATTCGGTGTTTAAACAACCCCATTAAAATTGAAGTATGAGAAGTTTCAGGGGGGGGGGGTACTTACTTTTGCCTGGGTGGCTAGTAGGGTTGAATCCCTGGTGGCTAGCAGAGAGGCTGTTCCAAAAATCCCTGGTGGCTAGAGAATAGGCTGTTCCTCAAATTCCTGGTGGCTAGTGGAGCCAAGATCAGACATCTGCTGGAGATTAATTACAAAATTCCCTGGTGGCTAGTGAAGATGAAGTGACTGATTCTGTATTCCCTGGTGGCTAGGGGAGCCTCAGTCAGGCATCAGATCCTGTTGCAGTCCGTGCAGTTCTCTCCTCTGCCTCGAGGAGAATGGCACTGGACTGTGATCCCCGGCGTCCTTTTGTACACATCGCGCATGCGCGGGACCGCGCATCGCGATGTGCGGCATCCCCAGGGTACCTCCGGACGTGCACAGCTACGCCAGTAGGCATAGTCTGTGCATCAGTCCAGTAGAGTCCTATCCTCTAAACTAACCAACTGAAGCACAGCATGGCATCTTTCAGCCTGACTGCTTGCAAAGCCCCTTGAACGCTTAGGGAGAACTGCTGGTTCAGAGTACAATTCAGCAGAAGAGGCCATAGAGGAAGAAGAAGAGGAAGGGGTGGAGCAGACAGATGTGGCAGAATCAACACCAGGTTTTTGGAGGTGTGGTGGCGGCACAAGCTCCAGCAATGAACCCTGTCCTGCATCCTTCCCAGCTACCAGCAGAGTAACCCTGTGCACCATTAAGGAAATGTAACATCCCTGACCATGTTTGCTGGACCACGAATCAGCAGTAATGTGAATCTTGCTGCAGACTGTCCTGTCCAACGAGGCCAAAACATTGCCTTCCACATGATGGTACAATGCTGGAAGGGCCTTACGTGAAAAGAAATTTATTTTTTGGAACCTGCCACTGCGGTACAGGACATTCCGCAAATTCACAAAAGGGGGCAGAGTCTACCAGATGAAAAGGACGCAGTTGTAGTGCTAGCAATTTGGCCAAGCTAGCATTTGGTTGCTGAGCAAGTGGATGGCTGGGACAGCATTTTTTTTTACGGTTCAGCAACTGGGATAATCAACAGGCAGTGTACTGCTAGCAGATAGGGTGAAATGTAAACTGAACCATTACATTAATGAGAATCTATAAAAACACAGTATTATGCAATGGGCTCCAAAATATTTATGCGAACATCACTTTCACATACATATGCTGGATAAAAATTTAAAAAAATATACAAAGAAATGTGAAATAAAAAATGAAAATGAAAATAAAAATAACAATGAAAATGAAAATAAAATTTAAAAAATAAAATAAAAATGAGAAAAATAAATAAAAAAACATGAAAATAAAAATAGACGTAAATTAAAAATGAAAATAAGAATAAGGATGACAAAAATAAAAATAAAATAAACAAACAAATGAAAATAAAACTAGAACTGTAATATATATACATATATATATATAATATATATATATATATATATATATATATATATATATATATATATATATATATATATATTATATATATATATGTATATATTAATAAAATACATGAATATAGAAAAAATATGCTCTAAAACATTAATTAGAAATAAACATTTTTTTTAATATATTACTAATAAATTAAAAATGAAAATTACTGTGTGCTCATATATTTTATTTCCGATTTTACTAGTTGGACAAAAAACAATTGAAATCACATTCTATATTCCACCCTGACAGGCTCATAACTCCCAGTTGATAAATGATGCTCAGTTGGTACTTAGGGACTCAAAGTGTGCCAAGAAACTATCCCCCACACCATTATACCACCAGCCTGAACTGTAACATCCCTGTGCACCGTTAAGGAAATGTAACATCCCTGACCATGCTTGCTGGACCACGAATGAGCAGTAATGTGAATCTTGCTGCTGACTGTCCTGTCCAACGAGGCCAAAACATTGCCTTCCACATGATGGTACAATGCTGGAAGGGCCTTACGTGAAAACAAATTTCTTTTTTGGAACCTGCCACTGCGGTACAGCACATTCCCCAAATTCACAAAAGGGGGCAGAGTCTACCAGATGAAAAGGCAGCAGTTGTAGTGCTAGCAATTTGGCCAAGCTAGCATTTGGTTGCTGAGCAAGTGGATGGCTGGGACAGCATTTTTTTTTTTACGGTTCAGCAACTGAGATAATCAACAGGCAGTGTACTGCTAGCAGATTGGGTGCAAGTACCTGTGGCACCCATTGCTATACCATCATCCCTCTTAGTGCAGATTTTTCAGAAGACCTGAGGTTTAGTAGGGGTAGAGATCCCAGATGAGGAGCAAGGAGAAGTCTGCATTTTTTTATGATGTGAGTCTTTCAGGTGCTGTTGCCAACGGACATAGCAGGTCGTCATATGTCTTGTCAAGCATGTGGTGCCCAAGTGGCTGGTGTTCTGGCCATGCTTGATCCGCTTCAGACAGAGATTGCAAACAGCAATGCTGCAGTCTGCTGCACCTGTGTTGAAAAAAGCCCACACTAATGAACTTTTAGAAGACAGCGGGGAGTCAGTAGCCATTAAGCCAGTCTCTGGAGGACATCCTGCCTCATTGGAGTTGTGCCTCCTCCTCACTTTCCTCCTCTGTTCTTTCAAGCACCCAAGTACAGTCAGTGACCTCATCATCCCCACTTTTCACTGTGGACACAGAGGCAGCTTGCTCTCTTGCCCTCTTTTAGTGGCCTTTGAGCGTCTGCCTCTCCTTGGTGGCCTTTTGGACATGATGGGGATTTTTTGGGGGGATATTTATAACTTTTTATTATTATGATGTAAATATGGTGCTTGGGTGCAATATTTTTGTGCTTGGTGCACTATAAACCAATTTATTATTGTTTTTATTTTGGGGGGGGGGGGATTTTTATAACTTTTATTACAGAGTGTGGCAGCGGAATAAGCTTGCTTGGGTGCAATACTGTCAGAGACTCAATACCCTGCGCAGGCGCTGTTAGGAATGCTTCCTGAGCACACTGATGTGCTGTCATGAGTCTCCTAAAGGGTTAACCTAGAGCAGACTAATTGCAGTAATTGGCAAACAGGCTGCCTTATTTAAACAGCCCAGCAGCACTGCACTTTGCTGTGTTGTCTTCAGCTCTCCTGTATCCTGTGCCTGTTATATCTGCTGTTCCTGTTTACCTGACCCGGCTTGTCCTTGGATTCTGATTACCTGCTGCCCGCCCTGACCTTGGCTTGTCCTGACTATCCTCCTGTCTCGTCCTGATCTGTTTACCTGCTACCGGCTATTGGTCCTGGATCTGTTCCTGGCTCTCCCAGGGAATCCGGGGGGCCGCGACCTGGTGTTAGCAAGCAGCCAAATCCATCCCCACCTTCTGGGGCCCTGGTGAAGACCGACTTACACTTAGACTCCGCGCCTCTGGTAAACCTGTGCCACGCCAGTTACCCGGTAAGCCACTCCTCTTACGTCAGGCTCTGCCACGTTACCCCGTGACAAATACTTTTTTGCTTGGTGCACTATAAACCATTTTTTTTCCTTTTAAATGTAGCGCCCTCTTGAAACTCAAAATTGCAAGCAGTAATCGATCAAACTTATATTTCTTTTTCCGGTTACTGCCCGAACATCATGACCCATGACATAACCAATGAAACCAATCAAACCAATTAAGTTTCCATTTTACCACACTAATTTCAGTATGTTCAACAAATGACAAAAATGTGTGTATCTGTAAGGAACAGCTGTGTATATAAAGTGCATAGGACCTAAATAACCTAAATACACTCACCAGATACTTTTTTTAGGTACACCTTGCTAGTACCAGGTTGGACCCCCTTTTGCCTTCAGAACAGCCTTAATTCTTCGTGGCATAGACTCAACAAGGTGTTGAAAACCTTCCTCAAAGATTTTGGTCTTTATTGACATGATAGCATCACACAGTTGCTGCAGATTTGTGGGCTGCACATCCATCATGCAAATCTCCCGTTCCACCACTTCCCAAAGATACTCTATTGGATTGAGATTTGGTGACTGTGGAGGCCATTGGAGAACAGTGAACTCATTGCCATGTTAAAGAAACCAGTGGTGAGATGATTTGAGCTTTGTGACATGGTGCATTATCCTGCTGGAAGTAGCTATCAGAAGATGGGTACACTGTGGTCATAAAGGGATAAACATGGTCAGCAACAATACTCAGGTAGGCCAAGACATTTAAACAATGCTTAATTGGTACTAAGGGGCCCAAGATGTGCCAAGAAAATATCTTCTCTATATTACAGTGCTTGCAGCTCAAAATATGTGCATATATAAAACAGTGCAATCGGAAAAAGCATAAACAAAATCAGTATTTCCAGAAATCTAATATAAAGTGCTTGGTGTTCCAAATTCCATATAAAGGTGCTGAAGTGCTTCATGTAAACATGCTGTGAAGTGTGCCACACTCCCCTTTCGTATCCCCACTCACCAGAGAAAAAGGACCCTCAGCTTTTCATTCTGGGGGTCAAACACGCTTGTATCTGGTGTTGGTAATACCAGGCCTCTTAGCGTCCTTAATAGGGTCTCCAAAATGTTACTCTTTGGGGCAGCTAGGATATGTACCAGGCTCAATAAAACAAAATGGAACTCATAGTGAAGCACTGTAAAAAATATTTATCTGTGCAATAACACAAATTCACTTACAAGATTCCAGGTAAAATCGGGCATGAAAACAATCATGAGGCTCTTTCGGTGTGCGCCGCAGCTCAGTGTGCGTTCCACGGAGGGCAGAAGTGACGCCTTTGGTTGCGGAATCAGAAATTATGTCAACACATTTCGCCTTTCCTCCAGTGCATCATCAAGGAAATCATTTACGAGTTTCTCAACAGTCTATATTATACACAAGGACATGGAGCTCCCTCTCATGTCAACCAATGAGATTACATTGTTTCTAAAAGGTGTACTAGCTTCAACTTCCTCCACCAAAATTGACATCACTTACTGAATGTATTACAATATCGCTTCTCTTATAAACTGAACCATTACATTAATGAGAATAAAAACACAGTATTATGCAAATGGGCTCCAAAATATTTATGCGAACATCACTTTCACATACATATGCTGGATAAAAATTGAAAAGAATATACAAAGAAATGTGAAATAAAAAAGGAAAATAAAAATAACAATGAGCACCCGAATGATTACCGGATGTCTACTGGAGCTCTAGTGGCAAGCGATTAGCGGCGCTATACAAGCATGTCTGCATCCGTATTAGTATCCTAGAGGGATTACTAGAGGGAGCCTGAGCGAACAAGCAGGTAGACAAGCGGACTGACCGACGGATGGTTTTTCTCGGCACGGGATGGGTGCAGTGATCTGCGAGGAGTGAAAAAAAGCCAGACGGTATCTGATCTGACCTGATCTGCCCTTGTTAGCTACGGGCTTACCCTCAGCTTATCACAGGATCTCCGCTTTCTGTCTACTGCTCTCCAGCCTCTGTCTCGGTCCTCAGCACTGCTCTTTAGCCCTCTTTAGCCCTCCTGCCGGAGCCCATTAGCCTTTCTTTCCTGCCTTGATGACTCCCGGACCTGGTGGCGCCCCGGGATGGGTGTGGGTCTGCTGAACTGTGTTGGAGTGATTGCAGTGATTGCAGTCTCCCCGCTCTCCCCCCTCTCTCCCACTCTGTCATCCCGACCCTGAGCCCGGCTGAACTGTTGCACTGTTGTAGCATATGGCACAGGTGATTACTGCATAGTGCTGGTGCCCAGTAGTAGCTTGTTGGAGAAAGATCGGTGGTTGCCTGCCTGAGGGGGTAAAGGACTGCGGTTTACACTCAACAACTAAATGGTGAATCACCGCTATAACCGCTATAACCACTACTATGCACTGTTACTGGGTACAACATATGATTTGCATCATACTGCTGTGTGAAACGGCCAGGAAAGACTCAGCAGAAGCAGCAGCAACTTAATACAGCGGCAGTCCAAACCAGGGACGATACAGCAGCAGTTGAATCCAGGTACCTCAGACCACCCAAGAAGGACTTAGCAAGTAGCAGCAGCAGCCTAAAGCAGATCAATTTCAGCCCAAATCCAAGGACTATAGGCGTTGGATGTGGATGTGGGTGAGAGATTGTGTTTTTCTTTTTGAAATTGTAATATATTATCATATTAATACACTAACTTGCTGTGTGAACCGGCGAGGAAAATCTAAGTAGAAGCAGCAGAAAGCAGCAGAAAGCAGAAGCAGCAACTTAACCTAGCGATTATACAGAAGCAGCAAAACTAGGGACGATACAGCAGAAGTAGCTGAATCCAAGTACCTTAGACCACCCAGGAAGGACTTACCAAGCAGCAGTAGCAGCAGCAGCAGCTAAAAAGTAGCTAAAACCCAACCTAATTCCAGCCCAGACCTAAGGTCTATAGACGTTTGAGGTGGATATGGGTGAGAGAGTATCTTTTCTTTGAATCCAAGTATACAAGTATGTGGGTGAGAGACATTTTTTTTTTTTTTTTTTAAATATAAAGTATACAACTATACAACTATACAATTATTTTTCAACTAAAGGCCGGATTGGGATAATAGGACAACTATTGTCTAAATTGTTTACTGTTGTTAATTTCAACATTTTGGAATGTGATAGGACTTTGTTCATTGCCTTTTTTTTTTTCACTGCTTTCTTTTTTTGCCTAAGGGAATTGTTTCAATTATTGCAAAAAAAACATTTTTCCCCTCCTTTGGGGTTAAGTAGTGATTGAGGAGAAAAGGGAAAGGGAAAACACACAGAATATATAAAAGGCTTGACAGGATAAAGCTAAAAAAAAAAAAAACAATGCTGACAAGGTCACAGGTTATGACCAACTCCGCTACCCACATCCCGACTTATATCAATTATACTATTCATAACTCTGACCTTACCCATATTCCTTCCTCTACCTCTGATACTATTATCCTACCAACCCATAGTGAGGTTTATAACTCTAATAGGTCCTCAAATCTGGATTCGAATCCTACACTCATACCTACTGTTGTTTCTGATTCAGGTTTACCTATTGTACAAAATTTTTCTAGTGAACAAATTGAAAAAATACAGGTACAGGCATTGGAAAATAGGGAGATGCCCAGACGTCGCAAAAACCCCAAGGCCCCCCAATGGCTTACAGACTTCTTCCCCCTGACAGAGAAGGGTCTTCTTGGGACAAAAAAATTGGTAAAAATGGGAGAAGAAAAAGCAAAAAGCTTAGACACTGAGATTATGGATATAGAAGACCCATCAATGGCTCCCCTAACGGGAGTAATTGAAGATAAACTCGCAAGCCAAACAACTGAACCATCAGTGGAACCATTGCTGGATCTAAGAGAAAATGTGACCCCATTAATTACTAACTTAGCATTTGTGCCCAATCCATCGGTTACTTGGGGTAATACCCGAACCCCCGGACATACCAGCTAAAATAGGGGATAATAGATCTAGCGAGAAGGATCAATGTGAACTCTCCGGTCATAACTTAAACTAAATTGATCAAGAGCATAGACTTTCCCCTTTACCAAATACCCCTAAGGAAGGAATGATTGAGGGGTTCCCCACTTCAGATAAAATGATATCTGAAACGATAATGAAAGAAATGTTATTATCTTTCAGGAAATCACTGTTTGCTGATATTTCAGATATGATTACTCCAATCAGCACTACTACACAATTACATGGTAATAAGATTGAACACTTAGAGACAAAAATGTCTGAGTTACATGTAGCCCATAATGAGTTGGTGGATGCCTATGCAGACCATGAAACAGAGATTCAGCAACTACAAAATTAGATGGCGGATTTAGAGGACAGAGCGAGAAGAAACAACATTAAATTTAGAGGAATCCCTGAATCGGTTCTCCATAGGGATCTAACGAACTATGTGCAGCAATACATGAAATCTCTCATACCCACACTAAATGATGTAGAACTGTGTATAGATAGAACACATCGAATCCCTAAACCAAAGTTTTTACCGGACACAGTTCCAAGAGATGTTATTACTAGAGTACATTATTACCATGCAGGGCAGCCGTCAGAAATTTTTGGGCCCCTTACACAGCTTTAGGCCTGGGCCCCTCTGAGCCGGACCACCAAGGGCCTGCCCATGGGCCATCCCACCAAATCCACACATCAGCCACCTCACCTGTACTCACTCAGCCCCCCCCTCACACCTGTATATAGGTCAGCCCCCCTCACACCTGTATATACAGTGGGTACGGAAAGTATTCAGACCCCCTTAAATTTTTCACTCTTTGTTATATTGCAGCCATTTGCTAAAATCATTTAAGTTCATTCTTCTTCCTCATGAATGTACACATAGCACCCCATACTGACAGAAAAACACAGAATTGTTGACATTGTTGCAGATTTATTAAAAAAGAAAAACTGAAATATCACATGGTCCTAAGTATTCAGACCCTTTGCTGTGATACTCATATATTTAACTCAGGTGCTTTCCATTTCTTGGTCGTTGTTATAACACACCAATAAATTCTGCCTCTGAAAGAAGCAGTACTAACTGCCCATTTGCCTGCAATGGTTCAGGTATTTTTTTTTATTATTATTGTGTACTGTGTATATTTTTTTCTAGTTTTTTTTATACTTTGATTTTTTGCTTCACCTTGTTTGTTTGTTTTTTTTTATTATTATTTTCCCCCTCCCTTCCAGAAATTCTAATAATAAAAGGGAATTTGGACAAAATTCCCAATAAGGATATAAATAACTGCACAAACCAAATACAGATACAAAACAATTTTGAATTAAAAAAAAAGAATATCGGCAAAATAATAAAAAAGTTATATACCAAATGCCATTAACCATTTTCTCAATAAACGCTAAAGGTCTTAACAGCCCATATAAGAGAAGTACATTATTGAAAGAAGCTAAATTAAATAAAGCTTATTTAATATTTGCTCAGGAGACACACTTTTCTTTTTCAAAGTGCCCACTCCTGCAGTTTGAACATTTCCCACATATATTCCTGGCTAACAGCCCAAAAAAAACAAGTGGTACCTTAACCACTTTACCGCTATGTACCGGAGTACTACTGCGGCAAAGTGGCTCGTTCCCGTCTGACGACGTAGACCTACGTCGCCAGACTGCTCCCCCTGTAGGCGGCGCTCGCGCGCCGCCGGAGGCGCGCTCCCGCTGTTTTCATTCACAGCGGGAGTCGGGCCAGGGGAGGAGCAGCGGCTGCTCTGCCCCGATCGTCGGGGAATCCAGTTTGGAGATCCGCCCGCCTGTGTAAACAGAGCGGGTGGATCTCCTCAGTGACGGGGAGTGACAGATCGGAGTGTTCAGCATAGCTGGACATCCGATCTGTCCCTGTCTCACACAGTCACCCCCCCACACGTCAGTAAGCACTAGGCATACATTAACCCCTCCCTCTCCAATAAAATTAACCCCTTCCCTGCCAGTGTCATTTTTACAGTAACAGTGCATATTTATAGCACTGATTACTGCAGTAATGTCACTGGTACCCCCAAAAGTGTCAAAAATGTCAGTCAAGGGTCCGATCTGTCCGCTGCAATGTCGCAGTCCCACAAAAAAAATCGCAGATCGCCGCCATTACTCGTTAAAAAAAAAAACACCAAAAATTTTTTTTTACCAAACATGGGTAGCAGAAAACAAATTGGCCAAAAATTTTAAAAAAAATTGTTTTTTACATCTTTTTTGGGGGGAATTTCATATAAAAAAATGTTAAAAATATTGTTATTTTTTCAAAATAAACGCTCTTTTTTTGTTTATAGCGCAAAAAGTAAAAATCGCACAGGTGATCAAATACCACCAAAAGAAAGCTCTGTTTGTGGGAAAAAAAGGACGTAAATTTCGTTTGGGTACGACGTCACATGACCGCGCAATTGTCAGTTAGTCGCACAGCGCCGAATTGCAAAAAGTGGCCCAGACGTAAGACAGCAAAATGCTCTAGTGGTAAAGTGGTTAATCGCACTCAGAAGCACAGTTAAATTTGAACACATACGTACTATTCAGGACCCCATGGGACGCTATATAATATTAATATGTAAGCTTAATAACTCAGTTTTTACGCTGGTAAATTTGTATGCTCCAAATACTGGTCAACGTCGATTTCTATCACCCCTTTTACATAAAATTAAGGAAGAGAGGAAAGGGGCCTTAATAATAGGAGGGGATTTTAATACAATTCTTGATATAAAATTGGATACCTCAAACCCCACTAGAAGAACAACACAGTCTATACTATCTTTACTGGCAAAACACAAATTATTTGATATCTGGCGGGCCATGCATGGAACGGAGAGAGATTACACTTTTCTCTCTCCGGTCCATATGGTCTACTCTCGTATAGATTTTTTCCTTACAGATAAAATCATGTTACAGAATATTCAAAAATCAGAAATTGGCACAGCTGGATGGTCTGACCATGCACCGATTATTTTGACCCTAGATGATAGATTGGCGAGTACTCCACCTCGACGATGGAGGTTGAATACTTCATTATTACAGAACACCGAACTGTGCTAAAAGATATTGAGTGAGCATAAACAATATTTTGAATTTAATGATAACCTGGAAGTGAATAGGTTTGTATTATGGAATGCATATAAAGCATATATGAGGGGTATTTTGATTAAAATGTCATCATACATTAATCGGCAGAGGGGGAAAAAGATAGAAGATATCATGGATAGCAAAGCACTAAATGAAATAACAAATAAAAAAAAACCTACGCCACAAGGAACACAAACCATAATAAAACTTAGACAAGAATTAAGGTTATTATTATTAAATAAACAAGAATACCATCTAAAGGTCCTTAAAGCAAAAAAATATAGTATGGGTAATAAAGTGGGGCGCTAGTTAGCTAGAAAAGTAAAGGCAAAACAAGTTACCAAAAAAATTGATGAGCTTATACATCCTATTACACATAAGAGACTAATAAATCCTAAAGATATCGTAAACGCATTCGCAGATTATTATCAATCACTGTACGACCTCAAAAAAAACATAACTATACACCAACCAACAACAGAGATAATTTCAAAATATTTGGCGCAGATTTCTCTACCTAAGCTTACGGAAGACCAATTGAATTCAATCTCTGAACCGTTTTCCATTCAGGAGATTGGTTTAGTTATTAACAAACTACCTAATCAGAAAGCACCAGGTGAAGATGGCTTCTCTAATGAATATTATAAGAGTTTGTCCTCAGAAATAGCCCCCCAGCTAAAATCGGTATTTGAATTAGCAGCCACTACTGGTACATTCCTGTCGGAAATGTTGAAGGGTTTAATAGTTACAATCCCCAAGCAGAACAAAGACCCTAAAGATCCCTCATCTTATAGGCCTATTGCCTTACTAAACACAGACATAAAGATTTTTGCAAAACTGGTCGCGAATAGACTACAGGAGTTTTTACCTTATTTGGTACATGCGGACCAAGTGGGGTTTGTGCCGGGGAGGCAGGCCCCTGATGGAACTAGAAGAATTGTAAATCTGCTGGCGCGGATGGGATCCTGTCGGACGCCTTCACTGCTCCTATCTTTGGATGCGGAGAAGGCATTCGACAGGATCCACTGGGGCTACTTAGAAGCAGTCTTGGGTAGGTTTGGGATAGATGGATGGCTGAAAAAGAATATAATGGCTCTTTATTCTGCGCCAACAGCGAATGTATTATTATCTGGACTGTTCTCTAAAACCATTGGGATAACCAATGGGACGAGACAGGGATGTCCCCTCTCGCCAGTTGTCTTCGTGTTGCTTATGGAACCTTTTGCCCAGAGCGTTAGGGACAACGCGGGGATAGCTGGTTGGAGGGTCGCCGAAGTAGAACATAAGATCAGCTTGTTCGCTGATGATGTTATGTTAATCATCACAAATCCACTCTCTTCCTTGGTAGAGGTTGAGAGAATGATAAATGAATTTAGCGCAGCGTCATTTTATAAATTAAATATTACAAAATCACAAATTATGGGCATTAATATCACCACTTTGACACAAAAACGGATAAAAGCGAAATTTTCATTTGCATGGTCTCCATGTATACCTTTCTTGGGGATTATTTTAATCCCACATACGTCCCAGCTTTACGATTATAATTATAGACCGTTTTTGGATAACCTATCACCACAAGTTAGGGACTTAAAAATACAAGACTTGACCATAGCAGGGAGAGTGGCTACGTTAAAAATGATTATTTTGCCTAAATTACTTTACCTGTACCGTACATTACCAATTACCCTTCCATCTCAATATTGCACCTCAGTTCAAAAGCAATTCAACCAAATTATATGGCAAGGGAAACCACCTCGATGTTCATCCCTTATTATGAGGAAACATAGGAGGCACGGAGGGATGGGGGTTCCTTTGGTTCTTGCATATTATAGAGCAACTGTACTTGACCAACTGAAGTATTGGTGGTCTCCTGAGCAGCATAAAAGATGGGTGAGATTAGAGATGAACGACTGTAAACAGGAGAACCTTAGAATTACAATGTTGGCTGTAATATTAGGAGCCGAGGTGCCTGCTATACAATCCATAGTGGTTAAAACAGCCCTAACAGTTTGGGCAGAAACCGTAGGAAAGCTTTAGAATATGGGATGATGTGTGAATTCCCTACTCCACTGGCAGTTCTTCCGTGCTTTATCCCTAACCTTGATATAAACCTATGGTTAAGAGGTGGTCTTGAGAATTTGAAAGATTTGTATAGCGTAACAGGTATTTATTCATTTGAGAGTTTGACACATCGGTATAAAATACCATTATCAGCATTAATGAGTTATTATCAAATACGTTCGTTTTTAAAGAAGAATAATCTTACTTTATATCTCAAATTACCAACCTCTATGTATAAGTTGTACCAAGAACCAACGACTACCTCTAATGGTATTTCAATTATTTACGATATATTGAACAGACATAATATTTATTCTAAATCTACTACCGTTATGAAATGGGAGAGAGTATTGGGGAAAGCCTTTCCCGAAATAAGCTGGTTGAAAGCCTTTGATATTACATACATCTCATCCAAATGTATCAACCATTGGGAATTATACCAAAAAATTTTGAATTTTTGGTATTTAACTCCCGTGAAATTGTCCATCCTCAACGTCAGCATTATGTTGGAGAGAATGTGGTGAACAAGGATCGTTATTTCATATAATGTGGGACTGTAGATCGATTAGAGCATTTTGGTATAGAATATTCTCCCTGGTATCAGAACTGGTGGGAAAAAATATAGTCCCAAATTCTGAAATGGCGATCCTACACCTAAATATACATGAGATTCCCCTAGAGTTCTGAGTAGTAGTTATGCATCTTTTATTAGCGGCAAAGCTTTTATTCACCAGAAAATGGAACTCTCAGGAGGTACCAACTCCATTCGATGCGGTTGAATTGTTAAATCAACAATGTCAGATGGAAAAAATTGTGGCTACCTTGAGTGCAACAAAGAAAATGTTTGAAGTTAGTTGGAAGTCATGGTTCAACAATATAAGATGTACAGTAACATTGGAGTAGGATCAAAGTAGTTGGGACAACATAAATATTATTAAGCAATTTTAGATCTGCTTTACTTGCCTCTATAAAAATTAATGTTAAAAGAAGAGAGATTTGACACAACGGTATTCCAAATATGGTAACCCCCTCAGTGGGGGTTAAAATTATACTGGAAGGAAGGGGTTTTTCTCCTTTCCCCCCTCCCCCCCCCCCCTTTTTTTTTTGCTTTCCTGTAGTAGTAGTAGAAGTTATAGCTGATAAATTTACTGTAATAATGTTGTTCTTGTTTGTGCTACTGGATTTTGCATTCTTTTTTTTCTGTGGTTTGTATATTATTTTTGTTATGTAAAAAATTAAATAAAAGAGATATTGAAACATAAAAATAACAATGAAAATGAAAAAAAAATGAAAAAATAAAATAAAAATGAGAAAAATAAATAAAAAAACATGAAAATAAAAATAGAAGTAAATTAAAAATGTAAATAAGAATAAGAACTCTAATATACATATATATATATATATATATATATATATATATATATATATATATATATATATATATATATGTATATATTAATAAAATACATGAATATAGAAAAAAATATGCTCTAAAACATTAATTAGAAATAATATTACTAATAAATTAAAAATGAAAATCACTGTGTGCTCATATATTTTATTTCCCATTTTACTAGTTGGACAAAAAACAATTGAAATCACATTCTATATTCCACCCTGACAGGCTCATAACTCCCAGTTGATAAATGATGCTCAGTTGGTACTTAGGGACTCAAAGTGTGCCAAGAAACTATCCCCCACACCATTACACCACCACCACCAGCCTGAACTGTTGATACAAGGCAGGATAAATTCATGCCTTCATGACGTTTAAGCCAAATTCTGACCCTACCATGTGAATGTTACAGCTAAAATCAAGAATCATCAGACCAGGCAACGTTTTCCCAATCTTCTATTGTCCAATTTTGGTGAGCCTGTGCGAATTGTAGCCTCAGTTCCCTGTTCTTAGCTGACAGGAGTGGCACTCTTTTCAGTCTTCTGCTGCCGTAGCCCATCTGCTTTAACGTTCGATGTGTTGTGCATTCAGAGACAATTTGTCCATGCTGAATATCAGCTTTAGTGTCACTAGGATGGTGGCTATGTGGGAGCCAGGTGTACTGTCAGTGTCACTGGAATGGTCTTTCCCCTGTTTGGCCCTATCCTTTAAGCCTCTCCTACCAATATCATAACTTGACCACACCCAGATTTTGGTGGTGCACACAAAGCGCACCGTGATTAGCTTCTTCTCCCTGTTCTGGCAATCAATCTAGCTTTTATTTTCAAAGCCTTAAAGTGGAACTATACTCATCTCCACTTCGGCTATGTGGGACATCTTCTCCCTGGGCTTCTTTTGGGTTCCAATCTTTGGCTCTCTTGGTTGGTGGAGCTGAAATTACATCACTACCACACATGCACAGGCGTTCATTAATTTTGCCATATGTTAAAATTATACACTGAGCTTTGCAGTGTGAACAGGCAGGTAAAAAACATGAATGCAGAGGAGCCATAAAGGGGTATTTAATTAAAATGGAACCAGTCCAACTTTGTGGTGTATGACCTTGATGCAATCGTCTTCACCATACTATCTGAAAGATTATATGCTTTATACATGTCTTAGCATCATTATTCACATTGGAGTATGATTTGTTACATCACATTGTGCTTTATATTCACTCATTTTTTAATGTATACTTCCTAAAGAGATAGTGCACCTATTGTATCGATTGTATTAATGATCACCATTTGAGTAATGTGGTGTCATGCTATATTACGCTGGAAGTATTAGTTGTGTATAATATATTATATTTTATGACCTATTATGTTTTATATTATTCACATTGTACCTTTGACTTTCAGAATTCCCTGTTAACCATTTGTTTCACCTGCGTGTGGTTAGTATACAGTGAAATTGTGTAATTGCTGTGGAGATGAAGAATTTATTTTAAAAGAATCTTGAACAGCTTTCCATGGTAACCAATCAGCTTCTAGTTTTAATTTTCAAATCTAATTTTCAAAGCTTAATGTGATAGTAAAGCCCGCTTTGTGATTTTTACCTACAAGTAAGCTTATAATAAAGTTTACCTGTAGGCATAGGCGTGCGCACAGGTTGTGCCAGGTGAGCCTGGGCACACCCTAATCACCCTGTGTTGCACAGATTCCACTGGTTTAGACCCCTGATATTTCACCAAAGCCCCCTAATGGGGCTTCTAAAAAAAATTGTAAAAAAAAATTATAAAAAAATAGAAAATAGAAATAAAATCTATTGACACCGTCCACTGCCCTACTGACACCAAACTCTGCCCTGCTGATACCATCCACTACCCTTCTGACACAAATCTCTGTCCTGCTGATACCGTCCACTGCCCTACTGACATCAATCTCTGCCCCGCTGATACCGTCCACTGCTCTACTGACACCGTCAGTATATACACATGCACACCCACATACATGTTTGAGCTTTAGGGTGCACACCCTAATGCAATAGGCTGTGCACACCTATGCCTGTAGGTAAAATGAACATCTCCTAAACATTCACTGTTTAGAAGATATTCGCTCTTTAGCAGCTGGTGACTTCACTGGCTCATGCATACTGAAGGGACGGCATACCTGTGCTGCTCTTTCAGAGCGCTGTGCCGTGGCCATGACTCTCACACCCATGCTTGGCCATTCACTCCATTCCCAGTTGACGCCTGCAAGAAGGGGAAACGCGTCGGGAGGCGTAGCCGCGCTTGTCACTATCACACGGTCCGCACTGCATGCCATTTTCATGAATGTCCCATGACTCTGTGATGGATGTAAGTGCAATATTTTAGCAATACATTTCTTTGGTTTAAAGATAATGCACTATTAGCTCCTTTTTCCTTTGCATATGACTTTACCCTCTATCAAGTGTACCTGTTGTTCTGCATACACACCTTTGTGCTGGATCCTTGATACACATTGGAGCTTCATCCCGAGCCTTAAGAGGTGGATTTTATACCATGCTGCCTGTCCGCAGCCTTTTTGGTAAGTAGAAAGGTAGGGGTGACCAGCGCTATGGAGTGTAGACCTTAGACAATAGTGAAGGTGTAAGCTGCCAACAACCAAACCCACAAGGGGTTAAAGTGTGAAATGTATATGAAAGGAGGTTGTAACGGCGCTACCTTAAAGTGAATAAGTGCTTATTGTATGTGCCAACTTAAGACAAAGTGCCAATAAAAAATTGTGTCATAAAAAACCATTTAATTTAAAATTAAATAAAGTGCACTAGTGATTTGTGGTGTGACCAAGTTAATTGGTTAATAAACTGGGCCCATAAGGTGCAACTCAGTAAAGTGCAAGTGCTGTGCTGCATATACTAGACGAGTGAGAAATAATGGGTTCCCAATGTGCATTTATTTTATAATAACAATTGGCAGAAAATAAGTTAAATTCATAAGTGAAAAATCGCATAAAACAGTGAACATAAATTCATCCGTGCTGTGCGTGGAATTTGTAATACCACTAAAGTGAAAAAAGTGCTAAATTGAATAAGAGAAAGTGATAAATAAAATTGGGGTTGCAATTTTGTTGTACATCCACTAGATGTCGCCCCTAGATATACGACCTGTACTTAAGGAAAAAGATGGTCGGTTTCTTCCGGGGTTCTTTTTGGTAAGTGGCTATTATCTTACTAAAACCTGGGTGGATTAGTGAGCACCTGGAGGAGTTTTCATTTCAGCACGGTTCACATTGTGCCACTGGTTGTGGTATCTCTCTTTCACACATGGGACTGCACCTACTTCTACTTTTATACTTTTGCTACTTTTAAACCTTCTGATGTTTTACAGAGGACCTTTTGTTTCACAATTTTAATTTGTAAGCAGATACACATTTATGTTCACTGTCACACAGATTGGATTTGTTTATTACAGATTATTAATTCTCGTTGTGTTCACATGTATATAGGTATATTGCTACCTGTTGTAGAGATACATTTATACAGTGTTTGATATTGCTTATTATATGCAATATTAATCCAAGATAGCGCACTTTAATTATTTCTTATACATTCACGGCTTTGCCATTCAAGCTGCCAGAAGAAAGATCGGGTGAAGATGGAATCCCTGTCAGCGGTGACAGCGCACCACTGGAGGGCTTCGTTCTAAGGTAAGTATTTCATAATGTGCTAGTATGTGATGCATACTAACAGATTATGCCATTGCCTCGCAGCGTATTTTTTATTAATTTTTTTTATAAATGTCACGGTTTACTAATGCTTTAACTGAACAAACTGAAGATAGAAGCTGATTGTTCCAGAAAGTTTTTTTTTTAATCAATTCTCCTCCACAGTATGTGTGTTCCCCATTAATAAAGAAAAAAAAAAAAAAAAAAAAAAGCTTCTTGCAAATTTTTATTTTTAGATTGGGTATACGTTCCACTTTAACTGAACATGCCGAAGCTAGCAACTGATTGATTACTATTCCCTGTTGCTCCAGATTCTGTCTGCTCCAGGCTTAGTAAATCCCCCACTGTGTGCATAATTTTAAGGGCTGCTATACCCACGTTTGACCAGAAGATGGCAGACAGGCACATCTCAGGTTATATCACTAATCATAAATGTTCTTTATGACATTACAAGGAAGGCAGTGCTGATCGGAATAAATAAGAAGGGTTCTGGGTGAAATCGTAAAGTACAACTGTAAATTTTGAGAAGCTGAAGCTGCTTTAGACTTAGTAGACATTTTAGCATCCTGTAATAAATTGTTTACAACAAGTATATACCAAGTTGTTTGTTTGATTTCTGATAGCAGAGCAGTATGTGAATATTAGGAAATAGGACTTTGATAAATCAGTCTGATCCTTGTTCAGCAATGGTTGGATCAGTCCTGGTATAGATCATTGTGAATGTCAGTGAAATCCACAAGGAGGTGACACTTGCAGAGGTGACAGAGCTGTCAGTTTTGTGCTTAGTGTACACATGGCTGGCTGTCAATCTGCACACCTCCAATGTCAGACACGTGCTGGGGGCAGATGGCTCCAGCCTTCATCTGTCCCTTTTGTCCCTTTTGCTGCAACATGCCACCATTGTATATTCTGTCAGCCTAAGGTCATGCTGTGTGACATTGGATACAGACAGACATCATACCAGCCATGGATCTGTATGATTGTGTGCATAGCTCTATCCCTCATTGGGGGGGGGGGGACTGGCACTCTCTTTGTACCAAATCATATCACACTCTTTCCCAGTTTTACTTCTTTTTGATCTGATGTATAGTAATCTACACTCACTGACCACTTTATTAGGTACACCTTGCTAGTATTGGTTTGGACCCCTTTTTGCCTTCAGACCTGCCCTAATTCTTCATGGCATAGATTCAACAAGGTGTTGGAAACATTCCTCAGAGATTTTGGTCCATATTGACATGATAGCATCATGCAGTTGCTGCAGATTTGTCGGCTGCACATCTATGATGCGAATCTCCCATTCCACAACACCCCATAGGTGCTCTATTGGATGAGATCTGGTGACTGTTGAGGCCATTGGAGTATTAGTGACCTCATTGTCATGTTCAAGAAACCAATGGTGAGATGATTTGAGTTTTGTGACCCAGATGGACTTTTGTCTTTTTTTCAACCTATGAAACTATGTGACTATGTGACATGGTGTATTATCCTGCTGGAAGGAGCCATCAGAAGATGGGTACACTGTAGTCATAAAGGGATGGACATGGTCAGCAACAATACTCAGGTAGACGTGGCGTTTAAAAGATGTTCAATTGGTACTAAGGGGCGCCAAAAAATATCTCCCACACCAATATACCACCACCACCAGCCTGAACCATTGATACAAGGCAGAATAGATCCATGCTTCATGTTGTTTACGCCAAACTCTAACCGGACCATCTGAATGTTTCAGGTGAAACTGAGACTCATCAGACCAGGCAATGTTTTTCCAATCTTCTGTTGTCCAATTTTGGTGAGCCTGTGCAAATTGTAGCCTCAGTTTCCTGTTCTTAGCTGACAGGAGTGGCACCCATTCTGCTTCAGTGTCGGTTCACACTAGTGCGGTTTGCGAGATCGCATGTAATTCAGAGCGCACTGCTCTTAATTACATGCGATCTTATGTGCGGATGCGAGTTCAGCCATACACTTTGTATGGCTGAATTTGCAGTGCATCCGCAGCAAACACCCACATGAGGCTTTTTTTGAGCAGCATCAGAATCGGATCGCACAGTGGTTCACACTTGTGCGATCCGATTCTGTGCGAACTTGCAGATCGCACTGCATTATGCGATCGCAACTGGGGGTGTCGTTAACTTTTAATTGACACCCCCTGGGTATCGCATATGGCAGTGTGAACTGCCAGATGTGCGGATGCGATGCGGGAACACTGCATATTCGCAACGTTCCCGCATCGCACAAGTGTGATTCAGCACTTAAGGTTCAATGTGTTGTGCATTCAAAAATGGTATTCTGCATTCTTTGGTTGTAACGAGTGGTTATTTGAGTTACTGTTGCCTTTCTATCATCTCAAACCAGTCTGCCCATTCTCCTCTGACATCAGCAAGGCATTTTCATTCACACATCTGCCGCTCACTGGATATTTTCTCCTTTCTGGACCACTCTCTGTAAACCCTAGAGATGGTTGTACGTGAAAATCCCAGTAGATCAGCAGTTTTTGAAATACTCAGACAAGCTCGTCTGGCACCAACAACCATGTTCAAAGTCACTAAAATTCCATTTCTTTCCCCATTCTGATGCTCGGTTTGAACTTCAGCAAGTCATTTTCCCCACGCCTAGATGCCTAAATGCATTGAAAAATGTATAAATAAGCATTTGCGTACTTGTACTAGTGGGAGCTGCAATTCACCCTATAGGTGTGGTCAGTTTTCACCATAGCAGCGCTTTCCTTTTGTTTTGTTTTCACTAAATGTCATTGGCTGATTAGCAATTAGTGTTATCAAGCAATTGAGAAGGTGTACCTAATAAAGTGGCGAGTGTATTAAACAGCTCTTTTTAGTGGGTCACTTTTCAGAGGTGGTTGCACAGATGCAGGTGCTCTGAATGTGATACTGCCGCCTCCTGAATGCCTGTTCTTTATTAATCTAAAGGGGGATTAACCACTTGCCGACCGGCGAAAGGACATTTACTGTGGCGGTCAGCCCCTCCTGGGCAAAGTGACGTAGTACTACAAAGTGACGTAGTAGTACTACGTCGCTAGCCCAGGAGCCTGTAGGGGGCGAGCGCGCGCCGCCGGAGGCACGCTCCCGCCCCCGCTCCTTCCCCTGCATCCCCGCACGTGTGACTGGCGGACCCGATGTCCGCTGGTCACTCGCGTTCTCCCGCTGGAGAGGGAGAAAGGCAGGCGGCTGATGTAAACAAAGCCGCCTGTCATTCTCCCTGATGTAATAGCAGAGATCATACAATCCTGCTATGTAGGATCGTATGTCTCGTCTCTGTGGTTACATGAAAAGCCACACCCCTTTACAGTTAGAAGCACGCCCCAAGGGACACATTAACCCCTGCATCTCTAATAAAGTTAACCCCTTCCCTGCCAGTGTCATTTGTACAGTAACAGTGCATATGTATAGCACTGATTACTGTAGTAATGTCACTGGTACCCCCAAAAGTGTCAAAAATGTCAGTCAAGGGTCCGATCTGTCCGCCGCAATGTCGCAGTCCCGCAAAAAAATCGCAGATCGCCGCCATTATTCGTTAAAAAAAAAAACAATTAAAATGACATAAATCTTTCCCTTAGTTAGTAAACGCAATAACTTTTGCGCAAACCAATCAAAATACACATCAAATTTCATTTGGGTACAGTGTCGCACGACCGCGCAATTGACCGTTAAAGTCACGCAGTGCCGAATCGTAAAATAGGCTCTGGTCTTTGAGCAGCCAAATCCTCCGGGGCTTAAGTGGTTAACTGTAACATATACCGAAAACTTGTGGCATGCGTTTGACATGCAATTGTGGTGTGTACCCATTGACTTTAATGGGCATGTTTGATGAGCGGTACCATGTGTTATTTTAAAGCAGAAGCTGCAGTAACAAGAGAGGACCTGAGCAGCCGTCATGTTGATTTGGAAATAGGTGGTAAAAATGAGGATCACCACCTGTTTTTACTACACCCTTTGACGTCTGTATAATCTTAGCCTATCAATGCACTATTAAACTATATGTGAAGGTAGTGAATAAAAAGAAAAGATCATATTAAAATAAATGAACTGAAACTCTAACTAAATTCCTTAAAAAAAACATATATATATATATTTTTTTTCCAATTAACAATTATAATTTACTCTATTTTTTATTTGTGTTCTCTATTATTTAGACCTGTTTACAGTCTGATACTATTTGGGTTGACAGGTACTATTCATGTTCTGGTAGTCTAAAGCCCCGTACACACGCACAGATTGTTGGCCAACTGATCGGCCAACTTTTGTCCAGTGTTGTTTGCTGGTTGAAATGTGCTCTAGACTTGCACTGGACTTTTGTTGGCCAACAAAAACCAACTTCAGAAGTGATGTCATGTTCTGGTTGACTTTCAGTGTGTTTTTTCTTCTCTGAGCATGCCCAGTCTTGCTCATCTGATTTTTGTCTGCCGAAATCTGTACTGACTGAGGAACAATCGGCCGTTCTTTGTTGGCCAACAAAAATTTTATAGCCTGCACACCAGATTTTTTTTGGCCGAAAATTCGCAGTTGGTTGTCGGAAGCATCATACTAACAAGCCTACAATCGGCAGATCGGACGTTGGCCAACAATTTACTGCCAACAATCTGTGCGTGTGTACAGGGCTTAAGCCTAGGCATGTTGACTGGATATAAATGCATTAACCTATTATATATGTAGATGTTGTAAAGGTTTGACATTTTTTGCCCTTTGTTTAAATCGACCTATGTAGTTTAATCTTTGATATTTATTTATTTATTGTAATGACTTAATTTCAATAAAAAAAAAAAAAAACTCCTGTTAAGAAAAAATAAAAAAGTGTATTTTTTTGCCTTTTTAACTATTTAATTCCACAGTCCCACTCCTTTTCTACAAATCAGTATGTTGGGAGCAGAGAATGCAAGAGACGCACAGCAGCCTCTGCTAATGATACATATACAACTGATGATCTCTATCCTCAAAGAAAACCTACTTGACCTGTAGTTGGGTATACAAGATTGATTGATATCCCTAACCAATCCCTGCCAGAAGCCGCTGTACTTACACTTTGGAGGACTGGACAGAGGCATGGCAGCTGTATTTAGACTACTGTAGTGCCAGGACAAGGTCGTCTAGTAGCCAGGGCAAAAATACAAAACTGCCCCCTTTCCCCAAGATGTATGAGTATTATGTGTCAGCGAAAATCCCCCCTACCCCCTAGAAAAATCATGCACTACTCTGCACACTAACCCCCTAATCATAAATTCCCTTTGCAGGCCAAAATTTTCCCCAAACAAAAATTCCCCCTCCTCCAAGTACAAATCCCCACTGCTAAAAATCCCCCTCCCAGCACAAATCTTTGCCCCACCATCCCACTCCCAGCTCAAATCCTCTTTCCCCAAACTCCCCCTTCTAACATACCTAACATAAATACACCCCCCCCCCCCCCCAAATCATCCCTATTAGCACAAATTACCCACCCAAAAAATGTCCTCTTCTACCACAAATGCTCTTTCCCCCATCCCCTAGCACAAATCCTCCCCAAATCACCCCTCCTAGCAGATCCAAATTTCTCGTATTAGAAGAATTCTCACTCCTGTCACCCCCAAAACCCCCTCTGCCAGCAAAAATATCCCTCTCAAATCCCCCTTCCTAGAACAGATCTTCTGTGACCCCCACCCCCCAATGTCCCCTCCCAGTACAAATCCCTCCCAAAAAATTTCTGCTTGTAAAACAAGTCTTATCTAGGGATGGGCAAATGGTTCAGCCAGAGCATGAGTTCGGGGCGGAACATTGGCTGTTCAACACCTAAATTATCGGGGTTGTTCGTCCGTTTGTTCGGCCCACCGAGCCAGTCTTTTCTCACCTGTTTGACAGGTACATATAATTTACATTTTTGTCAGTAAGGCCAGTTCTTGCTTACATCAAGAATACCTCTATACGGTAATGGTGTGAAAGCACCACAGACAACAAAAGATCAATTTTTCCGCACCTGTGGTCTTGAAACTACAAATCCACCACCAGATAGAATGGCCTCTCACCTCAAAGCACTGACCACAGAGGGTCAAAACACCAGGACAGATTCCACTTGCAACTGAAAACTGACGATAACACCTTCGGCAGAATGGATGGATGGGATGATCCCAGTTGCTCCAAATACCTCCAGGGGATACCGATTAGACAATCCAAAAGCTTGCTCTCTTAGTGGTGTGACTCAAAGAAAGGCAAGGGATCGCACATAGTGAAGTATGTATAACACATTTATTAATAAAAATTGTTTGTGTGGTCAGTGCTTTGAGGTGAGAGGCCATTCTATCTGGTGGTGGATTTGTAGTTTCAAGACCACAGCATTGGCTCTGAGTGCATCTTTATCCACACGGGGCCCTTCCTCCTTTGCATGGACTATATTTCCTATTCAATTGATTCATTTTAGTTTTAGCACTGCACTAATTTCCTATCATTGTTTTTTTGTGGTTATTTAGATTAACTTTGAGTGTCAGCTGCTTTTGTCTTTAGTGGAGGTGTATGCGCTGATATATTTTCACTTTTGTACATAAAATATGTATGCCCAATTACTTGCATATAAGTCTTCAAAATGGGAACTTTTGATTTTTACAGTTCAGGTCCCATAGGCATTTTAATGGGATTTGTTATTCGGTTCTGAACTTTTACGATGTTTCGAACATTCTGGGGCAAACCGAACAGGGGGTCATTCGGCCCATCCCTATTAGAGAGGGCTAATTATTTATTTTATTTCTTTGCAAGCTAGCTGTGTGCTGGCACATTTTTTGTTGTTTGTAACTTGCTCCCACTTCCTTATTTCTTGTGAGGATGACCTCCCTCATACTCCCACTCAAAGCATCCTCGGACTACATCGCACATTCCAAGAGGCTTTGGGACAGTCTCATCCAGTCAGTATATCTTATATGTGTACATCAGAGATTAATTAGGAATTTAAAAAAGCCCTAATACTTACCCCACTGTTCGTAGGGAGAAATAGTGCCCGATTTTTGTTGTCAGTGGAAGGAATTATGACCCGTCCTTGGTGTCAGATGAAGGAACAGTGCACCGTTGTTGGTGTAAGTGGCAGGAATTATGCACCATTGTTGGTGTCAGTGGCAGGAATATTGCCTCAAGGGCCAGATAAAAGCAAGCAAAGGGCTGAATCTGGCTCCAGGGAAGCATGTTGAGAGACCACTGGGCTAAACATTTAAAAAAGTCCCAATTTTTACCCCACTGCTCCAATGAGCTCACCAGAACTGTCTCTGGCTCAAGCATTGCTCCCTTCACTTCCTGGATTCACAGGAATAATTAGGGATGTGGAGCAATAAACATCAATCTAACCACTGTGAGAGAGAAGCAGGGGCATGGGTTGCCAGCCCTGTGAGTGTCTATGGATTCACAGCTTGGCACAGGACCTGAGAGAAGTGCGCAGACTTTATTTACTAAAGCATGCGTGCAAAGAAGGTTAGGAGCCTACAGTGCCAACAAGGACTGCAAGAAGAGAGGGAACTTGATGTTTCTGTGCTATATTATTGCACAAATGTATTTATTTATTTCAGGTACTTATTAAGCGCTGTCAATTTACGCAGTGCTTTGCATATACATTGTACATTCACATCATGAGGTTTTACTCTTTTTTTTAATTATTTAAATTGACTTTAATGTTACTTTAGAAGCACAAGTTACCACAAGAAGCCTAACACAGCTGAAATGGCAGCTGGAGTCCCCTGGTGTGCAGAAATACAGTACATACAAATTAAATATGGAAATCACTCAAATCAATTTCTTTTCCACACAGTGAAACCATTTCAACATATAGCATCTTATTAGTACTGGCCTAGAAGGGGGGGGGGGGGGGTGGAGCAAATGCCTGCCTGCCTCCCCCCAAGCCCAGTTCCCCCCTGGTGTCATGGCATGGCCTTAAAGTAGTGCTTGCGCAACTCCATTTGAGGTCTCAACAGGTTGTGCAACTGGACTTTAAACCATGAGAATATGCTGTTTTTTTCTGGTAGGCAGCTGGCAGGTGGCAGTTGGGCAAACATGTTATTGTTTTTTTCAGGTCAGTTCCTTAATATTAATTTCACATAAATAAATAAAAACATTTTACATTGGCCCATACATCATATAATGGAATCAATTAATTCAATTTACCATCTACAGGCCCACTTAGACTTCTGCAGTGCCTACCAAGTTATAGAGGACCTTTCCTAAACCATGTAATTAGAATGAGGTATAGTGTAGTTAGCTTTATTGGATAATGTATATTCATTTAGATTTTAGTTTGTTTTTAGAAAACATAATCATATTATAGTAGTAAACTGTAATTTATGCAGGCTGAAATCCAAGGTATGTTGGAATATTTATAATGCATTTAACAAGAAAAAAGGAAAGAACAATCAAGCCATTTGCATCAATTTAGCTAATCCTACGAACAATTGTCTCTGCCTGAAGAGTCACAGATTGTGCTATAATATTGCCCTCCACGATCCTAATTCTGTGCAGTATAAACTCTGCGTAATCCACAGAGTGCTTTTGTCTTTCTATTGAGTGGAAAGCAGTAGATCCTCTGTTAAACTCTTAATATTGCCTGTCTCCCATTGTGGAAGATTTTTCTCAAAAGGGTTTCATTGTTATTTGTCCCATTGCCCTCATGTTTTATCTTTTCACAACTTTTGCCTGTGCAGTAGAAGTTGGCCAGTGTTTGTCCAAGTTTAGGGAGTGCTGTAATATATTTACCTTGTACACGTGTTTTGCATAAATGTAATTATATTTATCAAATATACAGTAAACCCCCGCTCCATCGCGGTTCAGTTTTTGCGGTCCCGGTATATTGCGTTTTTTTTTTGTAATGTTATTTTACTATATAAATCATTAAAAATGAAATATTTTTGTGCTTTCCATAGCTCTTGCTATGTCTCTCAGTATCTTTTATGTGTTTAAATTAGTTTCTATTGTTTTAAAAGTGTGTTTAAAGACCTTAAAATGCTTTTACACGTACAGTGACAGTAAAAAAAAAAATGCCTACAATGCATTTTAATAGGGTTTTTCTATTTAGCGGATTTTCACTTTTCGCGGCTGGGTCCGGAACGTAACCCCCGCAATGGAGGGGGGTTTACTGTATACTGATAAATGATTTCTGACCTTACCTGTATAAATACCTTTATAGCCAATAATACTATATTTAAAATGTATTAAACCACCCATCCCTTGCCTGATCCATTATCTATTGATTGTATCATAAATTGCATTTGTGATATTACAGGAACAGTACAATGTTGGGAGGAGGAGGGTGGGAATTACACTTTTTTTTTCATTTAGCTGTATTTACCAATCACAAATCAAACTGTATGACGTTGATACATTTCCCTATTTATTTAAAATAATGTGTCTGTCACAATTCTTTAATGATAAATGTTTCCCAATGAGTCCATAATATGTATTATTTTAGCCTTACACATGTCCTTCACTCATGTGCCCCACTTTTATAATAGCCATGAGAACAAAATATGTAAAATAACATACAGACCTTTAGTACTAAATGCCTTAATATTGCATATACAGTGGGTACGGAAAGTATTCAGACCCCCTTAAATTTTTCACTCTTTGTTATATTGCAGCCATTTGCTAAAATAATTTAAGTTCATTCTTCTTCCTCATGAATGTACACATAGCACCCCATACTGACAGAAAAACACAGAATTGTTGACATTGTTGCAGATTTATTAAAAAAGAAAAACTGAAATATCACATGGTCCTAAGTATTCAGACCCTTTGCTCAGTATTTAGTAGAAGCCCCCTTTTGATCTAATACAGCCAGGAGTCTTTTTGGGAAAGATGCAACAAGTCTTTCACACCTGGATTTGGGGATCCTCTGCCATTCCTCCTTGCAGATCCTCTCCAGTTCTGTCAGGTTGGATGGTAAACGTTGGTGGACAGCCATTTTTAGGTCTCTCCAGAGATGCTCAATTGGGTTTAAGTCAGGGCTCTGGCTGGGCCATTCAAGAACAGTCACGGAGTTGTTGTGAAGCCACTCCTTCGTTATTTTAGCTGTGTGCTTAGGGTCATTGTCTTGTTGGAAGGTAAAGCCCAGTCTGAGGTCCAGAGCACTCTGGAGAAGGTTTTTGTCCAGGATATCCCTGTACTTGGCCGCATTCATCTTTCCCTCGATTGCAACCAGTCGTCCTGTCCCTGCAGCTGAAAAACGCCCCCACAGCACGATGCTGCCACCACCATGCTTCACTGTTGGGACTGTATTGGACAGGTGATGAGCAGTGCCTGGTTTTCTCCACACATACCGCTTAGAATTAAGGCCAAAAAGTTCTATTTTGGTCTCATCAGACCAGAGAATCTTATTTCTCACCATCTTGGAGTCCTTCAGGTGTTTTTTAGCAAACTCCATGCAGGCTTTCATGTGTCTTACACTGAGGAGAGGCTTCCGTCAGGCCACTCTGCCATAAAGCCCCGACTGGTGGAGGGCTGCAGTGATGGTTGATTTTCTACAACTTTCTCCCATCTCCTGACTGCATCTCTGGAGCTCAGCCACAGTGATCTTTGGGTTCTTCTTTACCTCTCTCACCAAGGCTCTTCTCCCCCGATAGCTCAGTTTGGCCGGACGGCCAGCTCTAGGAAGGGTTCTGGTCGTCCCAAACGTCTTCCATTTGAGGATTATGGAGGCCACTGTGCTCTTAGGAACCTTAAGTGCAGCAGAAATCTTTTTGTAACCTTGGCCAGATCTGTGCCTTGCCACAATTCTGTCTCTGAGCTCGTCAGGCAGTTCCTTTGACCTCATGATTCTCATTTGCTCTGACATGCATTGTGATCTGGAAGGTCTTATATAGACAGGTGTGTGGCTTTCCTAATCAAGTCCAATCAGTATAATCAAACACAGCTGGACTCAAATGAAGGTGTAGAACCATCTCAAGGATGATCAGAAGAAATGGAAAGCACCTGAGTTAAATATTTGAGTGTCACAGCAAAGGGTCTGAATACTTAGGACCATGTGATATTTCAGTTTTTCTTTTTTAATAAATCTGCAACAATGTCAACAATTCTGTGTTTTTCTGTCAGCATGGGGTGCTATGTGTACATTCATGAGGAAGAAGAATGAACTTAAATGATTTTAGCAAATGGCTGCAATATAACAAAGAGTGAAAAATTTAAGGGGGTCTGAATACTTTCCGTACCCACTGTAATTACTGTGAGAGTTATCTAGAACCATTACTTATTGTAATGTAGTAGTCATTTTAGCCTTTTACAGCTGCACTGTACTACACATCATTTGCTCAGATGAAGACCTTTCTCCCTATTTTACAGGGCTCATAAATTAAATTAAATCGTTTTTAATTAGAAAAATATACAGTATATAATAAATCTGCCTAATAAGCTGAGTAGCTGCCATTTCCAGGTGCCCACAATTTAGTTCCTTTTACTTGTAGTGCACCCTGCACCTCATTGTTGGCTCATCCATGTAAGGGACAACTTAATTAGTGAATAGAGGTCTGTGAGAGTTGAAAAAAGACAAGCAGAGCCTAAGGCCACGGTGACTGGTTGATATTTGAATAACAATTCTCAGTGGTTTTTGGAGCTCTTGGGATGTTCTACAGCAGGGGTCTCCCAACTTTCTCACAAAGGACCAGTTTACTGTTTTTCAGACTTTGGGGGGTTGGTCCATCTGTGTGAGTGAAAAATGCCTTGACATCAATGAGTGTAAACAATGCCTCATCATTTGTATTAGTGGGAGGAATAGTGCCCCATTGTTGGTAGCAGTGGGAGGAATAGAGCCCCATTGTTGGTGTCAGTGGGAAGAATAGCGACCCATCGGTGATATCAAGGGAAATAATAATGCCCCACCATTGGTGCCAGTGGGAGGAATAGTGCCCCACCATTGGTGCCAGTGGGAGGAATATTGCCCCATCATTGGTGCCAGTGGGAGGAATAGTGCCCCATCATTGGTGCCAGTGGGAGGAATAGTGCCCCATCCTTGGTGCCAGTGGGAGGAATAGTGGTCCATCATTGGTGCCAGTGGGAGGAATCGTGCCCCATCATTGGTGCCAGTGGGAGGAATCGTGCCCCATCATTGGTGCCAGTGGGAGGAATAGTTGTCCATCATTGGTGCCAGTGGGAGGAATAGTGCCCCATCATTGGTGCCAGTGGGAGGAATAGTGCCCCATCATTGGTGCCAGTGGGAGGATCAGTGCCCCATCATTGGTGCAAGTGGAAGGAATAGTGCCCCATCATTGGTGCCAGTGGGAGAAATAGTGCTCCATCATTGGTATCACTGGGAGTAATAGTGCCCTGAGTGCCAGATATAAGAAGGCAAAAGCCCACAAGCCCACATCCAGCCCCCTGGTGGCAATTCGGAGACCACTTTTCTACAGGAAAGGGGAACTGGGTTGCAGGCATCAAGAGGCACATGCCTATACAATGTAAGCAGTTGTGTTTTTATTAGAAATCAATGTTATAGCCTTACACTAATCATACGAACACACACACACACACACGTGCTAATATTGAATGCCAATCAAATAAACTACAAGAATATTCTTGAAGTGTTAGTTATAAGTGTATCATCAAATGATAACATTTATTGAACATTATAAGAAAGTGTAAAACTGGTTTTCATTTTCTCCAAGTTTCATTGTCTCTCTTCTTATACTACCAACATTATTATACTTTTCTTAAAGATAACAAGTAGACTTAACCATTTAATTTTTTATTATAAATATATCTTTTAACATAGAAAAAGTACAAATGAAATAAATAAGTATATACATTTACATTCAAGGCAGAAAGTGCTTGCTGCGGATCAGCTGTTGGTATCTACACGTGTCTGTATAGTACTAGAGTGGAAGACTGCTGTGTTCCAGCAGCAGAAGAACACCACATAGAAAATTATTATTATATTACAATCAATGTATGTTTGTCCCCCCCCCCCCCCCAAAAAAAAACTGTATGTTTGAGACATTAGTGGAGCTCTACAGTTCATGAATATGTGCTTAGATGGCATAGCGGGCGCACATAGACCCATTGTAATATAGAGTGACAGCATTTGTGACATTCGTAGATCTGATATTTCTCATTTCCAGGGTTTTTACTAAATTAAACATCCATAATTTGTGCTATAACACAGAATAATTAGAAGGCTGAACTGTTATTTTAGTAAAGGACAGCAAAGAGTCTTGATATATCACAAAGCTTTTGTTTTATGGAGATATATTTAATCACATTTTTTGTTGTAGTAGTAATCTCTTGAATTAATGAGTGGAAAGTAAAACAATGCAAAAATGAGACAACTTTCAGTCAAATAATGATAGCCTTGACCGGGCATCGTTGCAACTGTCAGATTATTTGTTTTATAGATTCATTCATCAGTCAGTAACTTGAAATAAGAGATAAAAGTATGCATATGCTGTAGCCCTCAGGACATTGGCTGCCAAGCTCTGCTTAAAACATACACTGTCAAAAGTGATAATTAAGCCTTGAAAAGAAAATAGGAAACAGAGTTTACATGCCCCAGGCATCTGTCTCTCTTGTTGGTCTCTTACATGCCAGACCATCCCACTAATTTAAATTCCCTTGGTGCCAATAATCTGGAGATCTGGGAATCCCAGTTGCTCAGATTTGTAGATTTTGGTATTCCCAATCACGCTCGTTATCTCTCACAAACAGAGAGAGAGAGGGGGAAAGGAAAATGCATAGCGCAGATCATGCAACCGTATAAATACAAACCCATGCAGAGGTAGATATGGTTACTCCATGGAATCCACTGTAGATGCAGTGAATTTTATAATACTGAGATTATGGGCCCATTCCTCCTTCACTACTCAAGTCATCACTGACCCAGAGGAAGAATACACACATCAGGTGTCCTAACATCTTCACATTCTTATTTTAGGTCAGTGATTCCCATGGTAATGAAGGAAAGATAGATATGGCAACCCTGAAGTGTGCACCTTTCAAAGTAAGTCCGTAATGGCATTGGCCATATTTCTGCCCTGACATTTGTGCATTTAGGGAAAAAAACTGAGTGCACTTTCTGATTTAGAACTACTATAGGCCATTCTTGGATAGTGATTCACTGCTTAATTATAGTTGATGCTTGGAGTTCTCCTTAAGTCTACATCTGTATAATCTGTACGCATGATGCATCATCTTGGTTTTAATTCAAAACTATTTACATTGTATTTAGGTACTGTCTTCAATATGGGCCCATTTACACTTGTGGAGTGTGTTAATGCATGTGCATCCCAATTATTAAACAGGTCACAACATTTTTGCCATAATGCACTTTGGCATGTTGTCATGTGTTGCAGCATGTTGTGTGTGTTACCTTAGTGCATTGGCATAAATGAAGGGCAACACAAAGTGTTGACACATGTAATGTACATTGTCGCAAAGCACCACAGTGCATAGATGTAAATCTGCTATGAAACTTGCAATATAATGGTCTGCAAGATCCAGAACTGCATCCCTGATTACAATACACTGTAGCTTACAACAAGTAAACCCTGAATGGGTTTAATTCTCAACTAATTCTTCATCCTCGCTGCTGCTGTCTGATTCTTGATACAAGGAGATGGTAGCCTGAACAGGGAAGTTCCTCAGCAGTTCCTCTGCCTCCTGGTACAAAAAATCATAGCACTTTGACTTGGGCCAGAACAATCTGAAAGGTAAGATGAACAGGACAATATTATATAGTCTGTAGGTAAAGAAAGGGAAAGAGCAATTGGCAACTAATGGCATCACAATGAAATATACTGTATATTGTAACCCATTAACAAAGTAGTACAAAGCGCAGTAATCCATAGCAACCAGATTTTAATGAAGCCTGGTTGAAATGTGGGTATGTTGTGGTTTGCCTTGAAAAAGTATACTAAAAAAGTATGATTGTATCTCCAACTACAGCATGCCATAGGTGCCCAGCCTTCCTTACATTCTCCGGAGTTGTCTCCAACTCCGGTATTCTACATGATGAAACGCTATGCCTCCACCAAAGGATTTATCTCTGATTGCTATGCACTTTTGTTGGGCTATCACTTGGAAAAATTCCCGTGCCAGGCTCGGTACAGTGGGAGGCGGACGTGGGTGACTTTACTGATGACCAATGGGAGGAGGCACTGGAAACGGTGCGCCACTGTTCACTAAATGTGACGCAGAGACTCTCGCAGCTGTACGTGCTCCTCAGGGTGCATCACACGCCAGCGCGCCTGCACAGAATGGGTCTGCGACCGGATCCGCTGTGTACTCACTGCCAAAGGGATACTGGTGACCTCATCCACCTGCTGTGGCGCTGTCCTAAACTCCACAGGTACTGGGCGGCGGTGGTGAGAACCATCAATGCAGCATATGTCCTCTCGGTGCCTGTGGACCCAAAGCCCTGTCTGCTAGGTATGGTGGAGGAGTTCACGGAGGATGCTGGTGTTAGATGGGCGGTTACGAGATCTTTGTTCCAGGCGAGGAAGCTTATTCTGCAGCACTGGATTGCCCCATCCCCACCTACGGTGGAGATGTGGATTAAGGCCATGGGTAATACCCTGCGCTGTGAGCGCCTGATTTACCAACACAGAGGGGTTCCGCATAGATATGATAAGATATGGGGAGGTTGGCTGTCGGTTCCTGGCCTGGCTCCCCAGGACCTGGTTATGGACCGCCTTCTGCAATGATCGTAGACTTGGAATGTGTGGGGGAGGGGGGGGGCTGTATATTGTTTATGCTGCTGATTACGATGCTGATTGGTTTGCCTTCCCGTTGGGAGCGGTTCCTGACGGGGGGATTTATTTTCTTATTTTTCATGTGTATGGCCTCTTTAATAGTTTGTTTCTGTGCTTGCTAATGGGAATGACGTGTATTGAGTGTATTCTGTACTGTTGGTTTTTCTTAATAAACTTGGTTTCTGATTTAAAAAAAAAAAAAGTATGATTGAGACAAGTCTTATAACAGATTGCAAAGTGATGTGCCTTATCGCAGCGCATGCAATCAGAGATCAGCTTTTAGCAGGCATCACGTAATTGCACAGCCACTGATTACCTGCAGTTAGCAACAGATGTTTGAACCCTGCGTAAGTTATTCACTTACAAGGATGATCATCTGTCCCTAACCACAGAATTTGGTTGGCTGTGCGATTGCATCTGAACATCAGTGGACAGCTGTCAGACTGTCATTGCTTTGTACCTGTTCATCTGCTGGATTCAGGCAGCGCGTAAAACATTTTTGCCCTGTGAATGAGGCCTAAAGCTAACTTCAGGATAAGCAAATATTGTCTAAATACGTTTATCGTGTGTATTCTTACTTGAATTTTGCTGTGCTTTGTGTATTTTTTACAGATCTTTTTAGTAATTAAGTGTGAACCTTTGTTCAAGAGTTTCCTGAAATAAAGATCAGTCTGCTGCTCTCTCCTTGTGCAGGGTGATTGGTCTTGTCTCTTCCCCTTCCTGTAGGTAAATGCAGGCAGCCTTTAGTAGGTGGCTCAGTTAGGTCCCTCCCACAGCTCTGCTCTCTGCACAGTACAGCACACTGATGATGTCACTGCTGCTTTTACAAAAAAATGTCTGAGTTTGCAAAGGTATTTGATGCACACAAAGTGGATATATGCTTTGTGGATATATACTTAAGTCATATCCAGTACTTGCAGGTATGATATTGTGGAATATACTTAAATTACCATTTCTGTGCCTGGAGCTCAGCTTTAAATAATTACAGAGAAACTTAACCCCCTTGGAGCCGACCCCTTCTGGCCCTTTAAAGAGTTTAGGATGCTGGGAGGCAGGGTTTATGATCATGTGACCACCGTGATTGGCTGTCACAGCGATCACATGATCCGAAATGCTCCTGGTTGCAAGCAGTGATCAGCCACTTTCCGTAAGCCGCAAGTAACTGTGCCGGGAGCGCACAGGGCGTGCGCTCTTGGCACAGCTGAATTTGCACTAATGCACGCACAGACCAAGGTTCACCCCCTGAGAGGCCGCATATTTGTGTGCTGCTGGCGCCAAGAGGTTAATGATAATATTTTGTTGCAAGATGCTGTTACCAAATCTGTTGCTCTGCATGCATTAAAATACCATATTTATAGTATGAATACACTTGGCATAATGTCTTCGCATGTGTAAAGGGACAATATAATTGGCTCAACTGTATAAAAAGCAATCACATATTGAATAGGCTTCTGTACTCACACAGCGTTGTTCTGGGTGTCCTATTTTATGACTGCTGAGCTGATACATTTTGAAGTAACCATTTACATTATCTATTCATGGAAAAGTAACAAGTAAACTTGTTAGTTTGCTTCTGATAATGTTCCACCAGGCAACAAATGTTGCATTGTGGAAGAAAGGAAGAGAGTCATCTGCTTAGTCATACCTGCAAGTACTGGATATTACTTAAAATGTAGATAATTCAAAACTTTTTTTTTTTTAAGCTTTAAAGTGGTTGTAAACCTAAAAAAAAAAAAAACCCTGCAAGACAAAGGCATAATGAGCTAGTATGCATCGCATACTAGCTCATTATGAATTACTTACCTTAGAACGAAGCCCCGACATGGACCCCCAGACACCGCTGTGGGAGCTGACATGATCCCTCGGCGTCTCTTCCGCGTTCGGCGGCTCCGGTGCTGTGTTTGGCCGGAGCCGCAATGACGTCACTCCCACGCATGCGCGCGGGAGTCATTTTCCGGCAAAGCTCCTGGCAAGGAAAGCTGAAGGTCTGCCGGACCTTCAGAGCGCATGCGCCGCTCGCGTGAGCGGCTACATGCAGTGCAAATATCTTCTAAACCGTGCAGGTTTAGGAGATATTAATTGTACCTACAGGTAAGCCTTATTATAGGCTTACCTGTAGTTAAAAGTGGAAAAAAGCGGTATAATACCGCTTTAAGCTTTGGATAGAGTGCAGAGGGATTAGAACCCCTGTAAACTATTATTGCTGTCTGTGCCCCCATTAGGGAGATTCACCCAATATTTGTCAATTATCTTTGAAAGTAAAAGAAAATCCCAAATTTTGGGTTAACATCAAAACATTAATAGAGGGTAAATCTTCCAAGCTGGTGACAACCAGGGATTCTGATACTTTGGATGGATTTCCTTCCCCTTCCTATGTTGGCTATGGGACAGGAATGGAAATCTCGCCAATGGGACACAGACGGCGAGAAAAAAAAAAAGAGAGAGAGAGAGGGTTATAACCCTACCTTACTCTATCAAAATGAAAAATTGCCTTTAATTACACTTCAAAGTTGACCATGCTTTACACATTACCTGTTGGTGTTTTCATCTGAACCAGTTATCATAAGGTTGTCCCAATTTTATAAAACAACTGTCACTAATAAATGCATGTACTTACTTAACAGGATGCTGAAAGGCTGGCAGTTTCACTTTTTCGGTGATGGCTTCCTGATTTGAATTAAGTGACTAAAATATAAAATAACAATTCTTAGAGCACAAGGAAATAAAAAGAGAGTTATCCATATTATAGTAAACGTAATATTATTTAGTACATTAAAAAAATATTAATGCTAACTGCTTACAATAAAAAGTGAGAATTAAAAATCTGAACAAGAGATAAAAGTTTGGACCCCTTGTTGCATTTCTCTATACTGGGATAATGGTGATGTCTGGAAAAAGAACAGTTATTGATGCTTCTGCGGCCAATTTCACGTTATCATACTTTAATGGGAATATGGTGGGGGAGGGGGGGGGCTCAGGGCCGTCTTTAATTATGATTGGACCCTGGGCAAATATTTTCTTGGGCCCTCCCAAAACCACTTATTAACTATTTGCAGCCAGTGTGGGCTCAAGGGGCATCTGCTTTGGGTCCCACAACAATGACTGGACCCAGGGCAGCTGCCCCTTTTGCCCTGTGTTAAAGACGGCCCTGGGGAGGCTGACTGGTTGCACTGAGCAGCTTTACTTTCAGGCAACTGTTTGTATGCCCAATGTAAATTACGGCACTCTGTACCAAACACAAATTACAGAACAATTGAGTGATATACAGTATAAAGGAACAAACCTGCACTAGGAAGTACAATACAAAGACAGACTTGCTTACCTCTGCCTATGCTAGGTGCCTGGCTCTCATGCTGATCCAGTAGCTTCAATACAGTCATTATTACAGACCCAGATTAAGTTTGCAGATCAGCGGTTCCTTCACTCATGTTATACAGCATGAATGGACAAATCCCCTACTGAGCTATTACATTCTGACAGCCGGCGGCCGCTGTCTAAACAGTGGCTGCATCTGGCTGAATGCTGCCACTGTTGGGCCAGCGGTTTCCACCCAGCTCCTTAGGATTTTCAATCGAAAAAGGTCAGGTGGGAGGGGCAGACACAGTCACTTGCCAAGCCAATTTCAGCCGGTTTATCAAGAACCCGATGAAATTCGCACAGTGTATGGCCAGCCTAAAGCAGAACTAAAGTTCTGCTGTCACAAACAGTAAGCAGGCAAGCTCTCAACTGCAGAAGAGACAATGTCTCTTCTGCAAAAAGATGCACCTACCTGCCTACTCGTTGTCTTTTCCAGAATGTAAACTGCGCACCCAAGTCTACACTGCCGACTCAGTGTCTGTGTGCCGGGATAACGAACTCTTGTGCATGAGTGACATCATCCCACGCCGGCCAATGAAGAGGACCAAAGACACAGCAGAAGATGCCAGCGCCAGCAAGGGATCAGACCAGTGAAACAAAGGTAAGTTTAGTTCCACTTTAAGACTAGATGTCTGTGTTGGAAGCAAAACATAGGCAATTACTGTATATAAACCAGTGTTTCTCAACCTTTTTTCAGTCAAGGCACCCTTTAAAAATGATGGACAATCTCGAGGCACCCTTTAAAAATGATGGACAATCTCGAGGCACCCTTTAAAAATGATGGACAATCTCGAGGCACCCTTTAAAAATTATGGACAATCTCGAGGTACCCTTTAAAAATATTGACAATCTCGAGGCACCCTTTAAAAATACGGACAATCTCGAGTCACCCTTTAAAAATTATGGACAATTTCGAGGCACCCTTTAAAAATGATGGACAATCTCGAGGCACCCTTTAAAAATTATGGATAATCTCAAGGCCCCCTTTAAAAATTATGGACAATCTCGAGGCACCCTTTAAAAATGATGGACAATCTCGAGGTACCGTTTAAAAATTATGGACAATGTCGAGGTACCCTTTAAAAATGATGGACAATCTCGATGCACCCTTTAAAAATGATGGACAATCTCAAGGCACCCTTTAAAAATGATGGACAATCTCGAGGCACCCTTTAAAAATGATGGACAATCTCGAGGCACCCTTTAAAAATGATGGACAATCTCGAGGCACCCTTTAAAAATGATGGACAATCTCGAGGCACCCTTTAAAAATGATGGACAATCTCGAGGCACCCTTTAAAAATTATGGACAATCTCGAGGCACCCTTTGAGAATTATGGACAATCTCGAGGTACCGTTTAAAAATTATGGACAATCTCGAGGCACCCTTTAAAAATTATGGACAATCTCGAGGCACCCTTTAAAAATGATGGACAATCTCGATGCACCCTTTAAAAATGATGGACAATCTCAAGGCACCCTTTAAAAATGATGGACAATCTCGAGGTACCCTTTAAAAATATGGACAATCTCGAGGCACCCTTTAAAAATACGGACAATCTCGAGTCACCCTTTAAAAATGATGGACAATTTCGAGGCACCCTTTAAAAATGATGGACAATCTCGAGGCACCCTTTAAAAATTATGGATAATCTCAAGGCCCCCTTTAAAAATTATGGACAATCTCGAGGCACCCTTTAAAAATTATGGACAATTTCAAGGCCCCCTTTAAAAATTATGGACAATCTCGAGGCACCCTTTAAAAATGATGGACAATCTCGAGGCACCCTTTAAAAATTATGGACAATCTCGAGGTACCGTTTAAAAATTATGGAAAATCTCGAGGTACCCTTTAAAAATGATGGACAATCTCGATGCACCCTTTAAAAATGATGGACAATCTCGAGGCACCCTTTAAAAATGATGGACAATCTCAAGGCACCCTTTAAAAATGATGGACAATCTCGAGGCACCCTTTAAAAATGATGGACAATCTCAAGGCACCCTTTAAAAATGATGGACAATCTCGAGGCACCCTTTAAAAATGATGGACAATCTCGAGGCACCCTTTAAAAATGATGGACAATCTCGAGGCACCCTTTAAAAATTATGGACAATCTCGAGGCACCCTTTAAAAATTATGGACAATCTCGAGGCACCCTTTGAGAATTATGGACAATCTCGAGGTACCGTTTAAAAATTATGGACAATCTCGAGGCACCCTTTAAAAATTATGGACAATCTCGAGGCACCCTTTAAAAATGATGGACAATCTCGAGGCACCCTTTAAAAATTATGGACAATCTCGAGGCACCCTTTAAAAATTATGGACAATCTCGAGGCACCCTTTAAAAATTATGGACAATCTCGATGCACCCTTTAAAAATGATGGACAATCTCGATGCACCCTTTAAAAATGATGGACAATCTCAAGGCACCCTTTAAAAATTATGGACAATCTTGAGGTACCGTTTAAAAATTATGGACAGTCTCGAGGTACCGTTTAAAATTTTTGGACACATAATTACATAATGCAACAACATTCAAACAAAGTAGGACACCCAGCGTTAGAGAGAATTTATTCTTCTTCTCATTTTCAGATGTTATCCCAAAATTCTGGGCTGTACTGATTTGCATGGCTCTGGCAGTTGCTTGTAGTGTTGAAACGTGCCCAACCCATCCTGCCTCATGGACATTTCCATTTTCCATGGCCAGTGAAGGAGTCCATCATACAAGAAGCCAATACAACAGTGAGGGAAGTGGAAGGGAGCGGGCAAGCTTCAGCACTACGAGGAAATGTTTGAGCTTTTCCATCAGAACAGCCCAATAGAGGAGGGAGTGTGTAGCCATTGTTATACTTGTTTTTTATAGTACAATAATAAATGGGAGCACCATGTTCACCATGTTTTTTTTTATTTTTGGTAGTTACCTGCAGTATACTGTTAGAGGTTTGCTGTGAAGGCATTGATGTCACTGGAGTATCATACCAGGGTCTCCACATCCTCGCACACCTGGAAAATACACAAGGGACTCTCAGTGTGACCACATACAGAACACAAGTACTTACCCCAGATTACGTTTTTCTTAAAGGCACTCCTAAAAATTAAAGGTAAAAGAAAATCTTTTACATGCTTACCTTTCCATAAATCATTTTATATTAACTTGCAATGTCCCTTTGTTAGAATTAGAATTTGTTAGAAAATGTGACTACCACAGGAATTTCAGTTCCCTAACACAGCCTCTCCTTCCTTGCATGCCCTAGTCCTCAGCTCTTCTGAGAGTATCGAATCATTCTCTGTGATGGCCCAGCTCCTCCGCCCCTTTCACTTCCCTACATAACCTTTAAAGAATAGGTTACCCCAACATTTCTTATTTCTAATATGTGCCTGCTGTACCATGTACTTGTATGAGAAAGCCTCCTGTTCTCTTTGTATTGCTTCCTTTGTGTGGAATCCTTGGTGTTCCCGCCAGTTCCTCTGGTTTCCTATTTCAGACTGACCACACTAGGCATGAGAACACATCCTGCCCAGCATGGTCAGTTTTCTGGCTGTTCTGGGGGGAACAGCCTGCCTGTCCTTCAATGGCCATGGTGCTGGCACGCCCCCCCTGCACAGCCAATCATTAGGTACTGCTGTTTCTCCACCCCAGCTCTCTAAGCCCTAGCTATAGCTCTGAGTCTGCTGGGGCTGCTGACATCACATCTAAGATAGCAGTGCCTGGTAACAGTCTCGGGGCTATTGGATGTCTACATATGGAAGGATATTACAGGAAAATAACATGCATACATTATGATAAATGTGCATATAATCTTTTTCGCTGCAGTGACTGGTCTGGCAACAGGGTTTCTTTAAAGTGGAACTTTAGTCAGAAAATTAGATCCTGCTAGATGACTTCATGCTCGCCCCTTTTGCAGGTATAGCTATGTAAAACAACAAATATAAGTCCCTGTACTGTATAAAATCCAGTAATACACTCTCACATGCACATGCTCAATTGCTCTCCATTTGTAGGCATTTTTAGGCACTACCAAGCTTGTGGTGGCAGATCTGCTGACAGCCTTAAAGCAAAAATAAACTGTCCTTTACAGCCAAGGAAGCTGCTTCTGTTTGATCTGCAACTGCCATGGTGCTACACATGTGATCAGTTAGGAAACCAGCTATTTGATGGTTTGACAGTTTGTTTGAGGACACAAGCAAATATGACAGTTAGCAATCCCAGCAGTTTAACTGTTTTTGAAACCATTAAATCAATGGGTTTAGTTCTGCTTTATGATTTACTGCTGTTCGTGGGCTCTGGGCTTCAGCAAAATGGCAGCCTCCAGCAAGAAGAAACAGGAGCTATGCTGGAGGCAATTTGCAGCACACAGTCATTTTGGTAGCAAAATTAATAATGTGAAGTGTATGTTCCTAGCTATAGAACATTTTTTAACAAGTTGTTATGGGTAGTTTTGCTTTAAGGGGATATACAGAGGTTGGCATTGCTAGTCTTCCCTTCTGAATACACTACTTCCCTGAGGTCATGTAGATCTAAATATTTCAGTATTTTTGAAATCACTCATTCTGAAAAATTATGCCGAGTAGGTACCCTTACTTTGCTCTAATTTTCAGGTCTGAAAGTACTGAGGCCAGAAACAGCCAGGCAACATACATTTTCAAAAGGAGATTAGAAATGGCAGCTCCTTTATTAATTGCACATTAGATTTCCTATAAGCAGCTCACAAACATAAAGCTCACTTCACACACGCTACAATCTGGTTATGCAATCTCCTTTAGATCCACCAACAACTGTGTAGTACAAGAGCCTGCCTGATTGGATACAAATTGATCAGATAGATTAGGCAACCCCTCATAATACATACTGTATGTGTAGTAAATCTAAAGTTGATTACTGTATACAAAGTATGTATTCTCATATGGTTAACATTTGGAAAATGTTACAATTTGACAGTACAATCTTTGTACAATTAGATCTACTAAAACAACATAATATGAAGACCCATCTATTTATATGCAATCAGGCAGACCTTTGCACTACATAGGTGTTTCTAGATCTAACTGAGTTTATAAAATGACATTGTAATGTGTGTGGTGAGCTTCTTGTGTATTGTGACCCTAACAAGGGAAAACAGCATTCAGCTATTTTACCTGTGATCTTCATACAATTTTACAAAAAATAATTGAACCTATTATAACCAGTTCCAGACCGCCCATTGCATATATACTGTGGCAGGGTGGCCCAGCTGCGCAAAATCACATACATCTACGTGATTTTGTGCACGTGATGTAGAGGGTGCGAGCGTACCGCCGAAACGCCGCTTCTGCTGTAATTGGACCCATCGGGGAGCCAATCCGGCAGCTGCGATGGTTCAGAGGAATGACAGAACTATGTAAACAAGGCAGACCGCTGTTCTGTCAGGGAGTAAAAGAGAGATCTTGTGTTTCAGCTAAGCTCTTTTTTCGTTCAGTGCATCCACTCTCCCCACAGTTAGAAAGCACTATCTAGGAGCACATTTACCCCTTGATCTCCCCTGGTGTTAACCCCTTCCCTGCCAGAGTCATTTATACAATAACAGTGCATTTTTTTTTAGCACTGATCAATGTATTGGTGTCATTGGTCCCCAAATAGTGTCACTTAGACCGCATTCACACTGCAGCGGCACGACTCTGTACTACTTCGGGGGGCGACTTGTGAAGTCCCGTGCACCGCGACTTCGGCACAACTTGCACGGACTTCATATAATGAATGTCTATGCCAATCGCTCCGAGGTCGCCCCGAAGTAGTACAGAACCCTTTTTCTAAGTCGGAGCGACTTGTGTCGCTCCTATTAGAATGAGTCCTGTAGCAGTCAATGGACCGCGACTTGTCAGGGTGACAAGTCGCCTGACAGGTCGCGGAAGTGTGAATGGAGCCTTTTGTGTTAGATTTGTCCTCTGCAATGTCGCAGTCCCGCTAAAAATCACTGATCTCTGCCATTACTAGTAAAAACAATAAAAAAAGAAGAAAAAGTCCATAAATGTAGCCCATAGTTTGCAGATGCTATAACTTTTGTGCAAACCAATCAATATACATTTATTAGGATTTTTTTTTTTTTTTACCATATGTAGCAGAATACATATTGGCATAAATTGATGAAAACAATTCGATTTTTTACATTTTTTTATATAGCAAAAATTAAAAAACTTTTTTTTTTTTCAAAAATGTGTTTTTTTTTTTGTTAATAGCAGAAAAAATAAAAACCGCAGAGGTGATCAAATACCACCAAAAGAAAGCTCTGTTTGTGTGTGTGTGTGGGGGGGAGGACATAATTTTATTTGGGTACAGCATCGCACGACCACAAATTGTCAATTAAAGTTACCCAGTGCCATATCGCAAAAAAATGGCCTGGTCAGGAAGGGGTTAAAACCTTCTGGAGCTGTTTTTTTTTCCTAATTGTGCAATGATAGCTATGTACAGCTGAATGCTAACTATTGGTTGTTATGGGCTACACAACATCATCACATACAGCCCAAATTCATGGCTCTATACAATCAAAGTGTCATTTGAGATATGTTTATGGCAGCAGTCCATGCAGTATAACAATAAGATGAATGACAGACCTGGCAGCATCAGAAGTGTGCTGGGTTCTCCTCTGCTCTCCTGTCTGATGAGATTCCATTGTGATCTTGGCTGAACCAATGCTTTCTCCACCTAATGCAGTGTCTGGACAGTGTCCCAGCTCCTGTCATTTTATCCTGCCTGGGAGGCCCCGCCCCGTACAGCAGGGGGAGACACCGAGGTGTCAGTGCAGCCAGAGAGTACACATGGCCAGGTGTCAATGTACACACAGGGGGATCAGGACACGTGCTGGGGCAGATGGCTGGGAGAGATCTGTCCCCCCCTCCTCCTCCTTCTCCACTAGACCTGACACTGATCAACTCATACAACACACTCTATGAATTCACTGCATCTGCATTCTACATTGGATCTAGATTGTATATTGTGTCTACATACATTCTTTATTATTTATTATAATATAGTTCAGTATCGTGTTTATGTTTATTATTTTTAGGATATAGGTGTGTCATATTTATATATAAAGATATATTTATATATATCTATCTATAGATATATATATATATATAGATATATATATAGATATATATATATATATTTTTTTTTGTAATTCCAAAATCCTTCCCAAATCCCCAAAAAAATCCAAAAACCCTTCCCAAATCTTCTGCACTTTTCCTTCCATTCTGCCATTCATTCCTTCTTGTTCAATCCCTCTGCCATCCTACGTACGCTCGATCTGAGCGTACAATGTTTCCACATTTGCATCTGGCCTTTGCGTTTTTTGATGGCCATTTCTTATGTCATCATGGACATCTCCCCCCCCCCCCCCCTCCTCAAATTGGTAAACCGCTGGATTTTTTTATTTCATTTTTTACCCATAAAAGGTAATGTCTTTATGTGCTAGTATGCATCACATACTAGCACATTATTTCAAACTTACCTTAAAATGAAGCCTTCCAGCGCCACGCTGTCACTGCTGCAGGCGCTCCCATGTTCACCTGGTCTTCCTTCCGGGTTCACGGACTCCGGCTGTGTGAATGTGTGATGTCACTCCCATGTATGTGTGCGGGAGCAGAAGGGTGACCACATTTCCAAATTGGCATTTAGGGAAACCCCCCGCCCCCCCTATTTCTTAACACACAAATGAAACAGTGCTACTACCCATACACAAAAATGTCAACAAAGTTAACGGGTGCTTGAGCCACATTATATATAAACCGCTCAAATAAATGAAAAGGAACTTACAAAGTTCAATGTATCCTAAGTGGAAATGTTATCTGATATAAATTTGTATTTGTTCTGTATTTGTACAAAACCCAATAAAAAAATTTACAAAAAAAAAAAAGGAACACTTTGAAAACACATCAGATCTCAATAGGGACATTTTGATCATGCTGGATATCTATACTGATATGGACTGGGTAATGTGCTAGGAACTAAATGATCAACCTACAGAGGGCTGAATTCAAAGACACCCCAATAATCAGAATGAAAAAATGATGCAGCAGGCTGGTCCATTTTGCTGAAATGTCATTGCAGCAACTCAAAATGGAACTCAGTAGTTGTAATGCCCCCCCATGTGTTTGTATGCGTTGGTTACGACTAAGCGGACGTTTTCCGTGAAACGCGTCAACCGCTGTGCATCTTTTCCCATGTCTCTGGCTATCATGGACACACTTTGAAATGTTTTTATTACCTAATTTTTGACACCAATAAACAGATTTTATTTATCGTTCATCTACAACTTGGAGTGCGGCTCTCTCTCTGTACACATCTTTGTAGATATGCCTGACAACGTCGCGGCATGCTCTTAATGAGACGACAGATGATGTCCTGGGGTATTTCCTCCCAGATCTGGACCAGGGCCATTACTGAGCTCCTGAACAGACTAAGGTGCAACCTGGCAGCGTCGGATGGATCAAAACATAATGTCCCAGAGGTTTTCTATTGGATTTAGGTCAGATGAGCGTGGATGCCATTTAATTGTATCAATTCCTTCATCCTCCAGGAACTGGCTACATACTCTCGCCACATGAGGCCAGGCATTGTGCACCATGAGGAACCCAGGGCCCACTGCACCAGCGTAGGGTCTGACAATGGGTCCAAGGATTTCATCCTGATACCTAACAACAGTCAGGGTGCCATTGTCTAGCCTGTAGAGGTCACAGCTTCTCCAGCCCCTTTCACTTCTGTCACACGTGCTCAGGGTGAATCTGCTCTCATCTGTGAAAAGTACAGGGCGCCAGTGGTGGACCTGCCAATTCTGGTGTTCAATGGCCAATGCCAATCGTGCTCCACGGTACTGGGCAGTGAGCACAGGGCCCACTAGAGGACGCTGGGCCCTCAGGCCACCCTCATGAAGTCTGTTTCTGATTATTTGGTCAGAGACATTCACACCAAAGGCCTGCTTGAGGTCATTTTGTAGGGCTCTGGCAGTGCTCACCCTGTTCATCCTTGCACAAAGGAGCAGATACCAGTCCTGCTGATGGGTTAAGGACATTCTACAGCCCTGTTCAGCTCTCCTAGAGTAATTGCTTGTCTCCTGGAATCTCTTTTATGCTCTTAAGACTGTGCTGGGAGACACCGCAAACCTTCTGGCAATGGCACGTATTGATGGGCCATCCTGAAGGAGTTGGACTGCCTGTGCAACCTCTATAAGGTCCAGGCATCGCCTTATGCTACCAATAGTGATACTGACCCTAGCCAAATGCAAAACTAGTGAAAAAACTGCCAGAAAAGATGAGTAGGGAAAAAAATGTCAGCAGCATGATCCTAAATATCATTACTTTGGGGTTCTCGTAATGTTTCCATTGCCAATAACAGGTCAGTCTTTTTTAGTTATTATGTCATTCATGTCCCAATACTCTTCTGCATAATTAGCAGGTCATTATGTTTACATACATTAGATAGCACACATACAATGGGCCAAATATATAAGTTTTTACTGTTCAAAAGTTTTATTCAAGTTTTCAAGGTATGCATTCAACAAACAGGAAAAAAGAGGCTCACATTTGAAGAAATTAACTGTAATCACAGGGTTAGGGATTCTAGGCCAACTAAGCATACAGGCAGCAATAAACCTATAAATCATTATCCAATGAATACAGTGAGGATGGCATATTCAGAAATCAGTACATTCCTTGCAGAACAATAGGTAAATAGGCAGTGAAAAAAAAGAGAAACAATTAGGTGGGGAGGCTAGAAAAAAAAGACCCGGGGGGGGGGGGGGCTGAGTAAAAGAGAGAAGGGCATTAGTGGCACCAACCAATAGTAGCACAACATTAGGGCCTGAGCAGTGTGCAATCAAAATAACGGGAAGAAACGTGTCTATCCACAGTTGCCAAATTTTAGTTAATGTGTGTATATGTTCATGAACCATGGCACCATTAATCATGGCACGTGTATTTAACGTGTTTTTAACTTCCATCAAGGGTGGGGGTTTTCCAGGCGGCCACCACTGCCTGTTTGGCTGCCGTAATAATTAGCAGGAGAAGTTTGAATTGGGCAGTGATTACATCTGGGGAATGTAAATTTACTATAGGGATACTGGGATCTTGAGCAATAGTTTTGCCCAGCAGAATAGAGAGGAGAGGAAAAAGCTCAGTCCAAAACCTGCGAACTATGGAGTATGTCCACCAGGTACCAGCAGGAGAGAGCCTTGAAGGAGGTTTTCTTCTTAGAGACATTGAGCAGGTTTTGGTAGCCTGCCATATATCAGTCCATTCTTCTGGTTCAATGGTGATACCAAAGTCAGACTCCTATTGACTAACATAGGTTGGTGGTCTTGGGAGGAGCTTAGAAAGCATTGTGAGATACAGAGTGGAAATCTGTTCAGTAGCGTGTGGGTCTTTTTCACAGAGATACTCAAATGTGGTAAACTAGTCAATAGATGGGGGGATTGGAGAGAAATAAGTGCCTAATTTGAAAGTAACAAAATCATTCTGATGATAGTAGTTGAGAGCGGTGACATAGGGGTAGAAAAGGGGCCTGCTAAGTGATGCAGTTACAAAAAGAGGTTGGAGAGGTATAGGCCAAGTAGAATAGTGGATTCCCCAAATATAGGGCAGTGAGGTGAGAGAAGGCCTGCATGCTGTTTAATGTGGTCCTATAGGGTAAGAGAATGTAAGTGACAGGGTTTCGTGACGGGTCCATGTACTTTCAGGGCCAGCCAGAGGAAATTAGTGATTTTCAATGGGTATTTAAACGCCAATTTCAAGGTTTTATTTGCTGAATTGTTGTACTGGATGAATCATTTGCTGTAACCATGGCATGCTCTCTGCAATTACAGTGCCTCAAAAAAGTATTCATTCCCCTTGAAATTTATCCACATTTTGTCATGTTACATCCAAAAACGTAAATGTATTTGATTGGGATTTTATGTGATAGACCAACATAATGTAACATATAATTGTGAAGTGGAAGGAAAATTATAATTGGTTTTCAAAACTTTTTACAAATAAATATCTAAAAAGTGTGACATGCATTTGTATTTAGCCCCCTTTACTCTGATACCCCTAACTAAAATCTAGTGAAACCAATTGCCTTTAGAAATGGCCTAATTAGTAAATAGAGTCCACCTCCATGTAATTTAATCTCAGTATAAATACAGCTGTTTTGTGAAGCCTTCAGAGGTTTGTTAGAGAACTTTAGTGAACAAACAGCATTATGAAGGCCAAGGAACACATCAGACAGGTCAGGGATAAAGTTGTGGAGAAGTTTAAAGCAGGGTAAGGTTTAAAAAAATATCTCAAGCTTTGAACATCTCACGGAGCACTGTTCAATCCATCATCCAAAAACGGAAAGAATGTGGCACAACTCCAAACCTACCAAGACATGGCTGTCCACCTAAAGTGACAGGCGGGGCAAGGAGAGCATTCAGGCAAGTAGCCAAGAGGCCCATGGTATCTCTGGAGGAGCGGCAGAGAACCACAGCTCAGGTGGGAGAATCTATCCACAGGACAACTATTATCGCGCACTCCACAAATTTGGCCATTATGGAAGAGTGGCAAGAAGAAAGCCATTGTTAAAAGCTATAAGAAGTCCGATTTGCAGTTTGCGAGAAGCCATGTGGGGGACATAGCAAACATGTGGAAGAAGGTGCCCTAGGCAGATGAGACCAAAATTGAACTTTTTGGCCTAAAAGCAAAACATTATGTGTGGTGAAAAACTAACACTGCACATGATCGTAAACACACCATCCCTACTGTAAAACATGGTGGTGGCAGCATCATGTTGTGAGGATGCTTTTCTTCAGCAGGGACAGGGAAGCTGGTCAGAGTTAATGGGAAGATGGATGGAGCCAAATACAGGGCAATCTAAAGGCCCGTACACACGGACCGATCGTCGGCCGACAAGCGTCGGCCGACGAACGATCTGCCGATTGTACGCTTGTTAGTATGATGCCTCCGACAGGAGTCAGCGCACATTCTGCCGACAAGAATCTGTCATGCAAGCATTAAAATTTTTGTATGCCGACACCAGAGCGGCCGATTGTTCGCCAGTCAGTACAGAATTCGGCTGACAGACCGAAGATTTGCAAGACTGGGCATGCTCAGAAAAGAAAAAACACAGGGAAAGTTAACCATTACATGACATCACTTCTGCAGTCGGCTGTAGTCGGCGGACAAAATTCTTGTGCTGTCTTTGCACTTTTCAACAGACACCGACAGCCCGGGGACAAAAGACGGCCGATCGTTCGCCGACGATCGGTACGTGTGTACGGGCCTTTAGAGGAAAACATGTTTGGGTCTGCAACAGACTTGAGACTGGAGCCGAGATTCAGTTTCAAGCAGGACAATGACCCTAAAAATACAGCCAGAGCTACAATGGAATGGTTTGGATCAAAGAATATTCATGTGTTATAATGGCCCAGTCAAAGTCCAGACCTAAATCCAATTGAGAATCTGTGGCAATATTTGAAAATTCTTGTTTATAGAAGCTCTGCATACAATCTCGGAGCTTGAGCTATTTTGCAAGAAAAATGGGCAAAGATTTCAATCTCAAGATGTGCAAAGCTGGTAGAGACATACCCCAAAAGACTTGCAGCTGTGATTGTAGCAAGGATTTTTCCTGATCATAAGCCATTTTCAGTGTGTTCATTGTCTCTATCACACACTTTTTCTCAAAATCTTCCATTCTGGAGTAGTTGTGTCTTGCTCTAATAAATTGTCCAACTGAGATACCATTCCAAGAGAACCTGAAATATGACTGTCATAATGTTATGTAGTGGTAGATTTATAATAGATTATGGATTGTAATTCATCTTCCTTATCTTTAAAGCTCTCTGAATCTTTAAAGGCAGGGTCATTTGTCCAATAGAATTATTGTTCAGCAAACCCACAAATTTATGAAAGAATTTCTTAGGGCAGTCCCATAATATCAAAATACTGTACCATCAATGTACTGACTTCCACGTGGTTTCAGTGTTTAATTATGTATTGCTTTGGTGTATAAATGGAGAGGGCACAGAAAAGTGACACAGGGCAAAAAGATACATAGAAATATGGATATTCAGATTTTCCCTTCGTCCCATGTCTTCTATTCCTGAGCACAACTTTTGACTAGGATAAAGTAAATGAAATTAATATTCAAAAGATATGCAAACATTTTTTTAGACAATTTTTAGACAAACCCTCAACACAAAATGGAAAATGTTATTTTCTTTTGAATTATTGTATACTTAATTTATATTAGTAACAGTGTTTGCAAAAAATAATATCTTAGACATCTACATTTTATTTATTTTTAGAAATTGCTTTTAGAATGTGCATTGTTAATGCATTCTTTGAAAATAGGAAAAATATTTTAATATATTACAAGTGTAGTGCCCTTGCGGAAAGGGTTTGGCCTTGTATTCTCCAAACTGTTTTTCGCAGCATAGCATGGCTCAATGTTGAATGTTCTGCTGGTTAGGCAGACCATAGATTATGCCTGCCTGGTTACAGGGAAGAAAATTGCTAGATCCCCCCATCAAAATAGTTAGTGCTGATGGGGGGGGATCCCTCCAGCGGAGCCATTGTGTTCTCCCGGTGGGGGTGCAAGGAGCCATTTTGTTCCAGGAGAACACATGAATTATTGCCGCTGGCAATAATCACATGCTAGAAATCCAGCATGCTGGTTCTATCCAAGGTGATCGATAGATCGACTTAGGTACAATCAGCCTACCCATAGCTGGATCAAATCTTGGCTGATCCCTGCTGAACTAGTCGAGATTTGAACCAACTGTGGCTGGCTTAAGAGAAAGATGAAAGATATAGCTCAGGCCATGAAATCTATGGCTACTGAAATACAGTATGGGACCATGTGTGGACCAGACAGCGTTTGTAAGAAGCACTTGATCTGTGAATGGAATTGGGACATCTATGTTCTTGTACCTTCAGGAACAAAGTTATCTTGTAAAACGTTAAAATCCCCTTATTAAAAAGGGATATGTAGTAGCAGAGGAAAAGTACACAACCTTGCACCTCCTTGTTCTCATTATAAAGTAATTATACTGTAAGCCTTAGACTCAAACATTCATAGCTTTTCAAAGTGTAAGTAAGCTCTAACAATACATTTCTCCTATTTGATCCCTTTGCTCTTTAAATTCTACTATTGGAAGTGTTTTAATTATATCTGTTCAACAAGCGCAAAAAAATGATAGGTTCATCCAGTCAGAAATCTTTTGAGCTGATAACTTCCTGTACTCTCTGCCTTAGATTATTCTCATACATAAGATAGCAGGTCAGGTTACAGGTAGATCAGGAACAAAGCTGAAGACCACTCAGCAATCTGTCAATGTGAAATTGCAGTTTACAGAGGCCATTTGCCATTAATACCAGTGCCAAGTGTACAAGTGTGCCTACACACACACTGCTTAATGTGCATGCTAAACCATCTGCACATGTGTGCTAGTACACGTCATACTAATTTTATGCACAGAAAAATGCGATGTGTGCTGGAACGCACTGGACCTTCCTTACAGTTGTCTTCATCTGACTTCTGTACTTAACCGCTTGCCGACCGCCGCGCGGTCAGCCCCCTACCGGCAAACCGACGTAGGGCTACGTCGTTCGCCTATGAGCCTCTAGGGGGCGAGCGCGCGCCGCCGGAGGCGCGCTCCCACCCCCGCTCGTTCACTAACATCCCCGCGCGAGTGACCGGCGGCTCCGATGTCCGCCGGTCACTCGCGATCTCCCGCTGGAGATGGAGAAAGGCAGGCGGCTGATGTAAACAAAGCCGCTTGTCATTCTCCCTGGTGTAACAGCAGAGATCATACGATCCTGTTTTGTAGGATCGTATGTCTCTGTAGTTACATCAAAAGCCACGCCCCTTTACAGTTAGAAGAACGCCCCTAGGGATACATTTAAACCACTGATCACCAATAAAGTTAACCCCTTCCCTGCCAGTGTCATTTTTACAGTAACAGTGCATATTTATAGCACTGATTACTGTAGTAATGTCACTGGTACCCCCAAAAGTGTCAAAAATGTCAGTCAAGGGTCAGATCTGTCCACGGCAATGTCGCTGTCCCACAAAAAAAATCGCAGATCGCCGCCATTACTAAAAAACAAAACAATAAAAATGACATAAATCTTTCCCGTAGTTAGTAGACGCAATAACTTTTGCGCAAACCAATCAAAATAGGCTTATTGCGATTTTTTTTACCAAACATATGTAGCAGAAAACAAATTGGCCTAAAATGTTAAAACATTTTACATTTTTCCATTTTTTTGGGGAATTTCATATAAAAAAATTAGAAAAATATTGTTATTTTTTCAACATTTTCGCTTTTTTTTTTGTTTATAGCGTAAAAAGTAAAAATCGCACAGGTGATCAAATACCACCAAAAATAAATCACTGTTTGTGGGAAAAAAAAGGATGTCAATTTCATTTAGGTACAGCGTCGCACAACCGCGAAATTGTCCGTTAAAGTCACGCAGTGCCGAATCGCAAAATAGGTCCTGGTCTTTCAGCAGCCAAATCCTCCGGGGCTTAAGTGGTTAAAGATGAAATGCAAGAGAATGCAACGTCCACTCAATAATCTAGGGCCTCTTTAAATACTCATCTAACCACAATCTTCTGCACTGCAGGGAATGACTTCGCTGTTCTCCTGGATTTTCATATCTTGGAGAACTCAGAGTACCCTAAATCTCATCAGATGACACTCCAGCACAGTTTGGGAATGTCTTCTTGTGAGATTTGGGATTCTCATCGTTCCCAGGATCTCACCAAAAAAACAAGAACGCCACCCTCTCCTAGGTTCCACAAGTCAGTGGGTAAAGTAAGTATATTTTATATCTTTTCTTTTTTTTTTCGTCCATAGGTACGTGTAGGTATTACTATTATACAGTGATTTAGAAAGGGGGTAGGAGTCTTGATCGAATCTGCTTTAAGTGCAATGTGCACATTAAAATCGAAAGCAATCGTATGTCACAATTTCTATCATAAAAAGCCATAAGGTGGCTGGTTATCCTGTCTCCCTGAACTCTGCTGTAGTTTACATGGTATTATGGAATAAATAGCCTTATGATTGTAGCCATTATTTAGTATAAACCAAATGTTGGCCAGAGGAGTATAAGGGAATGATCTGCATTGCTGAACCCAAATAGGGAATTTAATCTGTCCCTACCCACTTGTTTTTTGGACTTGTATATTCTTTTGTTTTAAAGCAATACTAAACTTGTAATGTTTGGCAGTTTTACTCATTTACAAACTCATTTTGAATGATTTGCATACCTTAAGTATATTTAAACCCAAAACATTTTAATACAGTAGTTTTGAATAGCCACTTGACCTTCGAAAGATTTACCCCTCTTCATGACCAGGCCATTTTTTGTGATACAGCACTGCGTTATTTTAACTGACAATTGCATGGTCATGCAACGCTGTACCCAAATAAATAGAGCTTTCCCACACAAATAGAGCTTTCGTTTGTGGGTATTTGATCATCACTGTGTTTTTTATTTTTTGCACAATAAACAAAAAAACTTTTGGCAATTTTAAATAAAAAAACAATATTTTTTACTTTCTGCTATAAAACATATCCATTAATTTTAAAAAATCAGATTTCTTTGTAAATTTAGGCTAATATGTATTCTGCTACAAACTGTTAGTAAAAAAAAAAACACAATAAGCGTATATTGATTGGTTTACGCAAATATTAAAGCATCTAAACACTAGGTTAAGTATAATTTTTATTTGTGTTTATTTTATACTAGTAATGGCAACTATCACCGATTTTTAGTGGGACTGCGATATTGCAGCGGACATAAGACACTAACTGACACTTGACACTTTGCGGGAACCAGTGACACTAACACAGTGATCAGTGTGAAAAATATGCCCTGTCACTGTACTGATAACACTGGCTGGGAAGGGGTTAAACTTTTAGGGCAATCAAAGGGTTAACTGTGTGCAAAGCACAAAGACAGTGCTCACAACAGGAAACACACCTCATAGATTAAGGGTGGATTCCTTCACTGGGTGCTCTGGGTCAAATGGCCTCCAGCCATTGGAAACGCAGCTCCAAGAAATATGTAGCCGGAAACTCTAGCATCCCATGAAAATCTTTATTTACTACTTAAAGGTCAGGATTAAAAACAACTGACGCCTTTCAGCATACAGCCTTGTTTACAGCATATTCACAAAATAAATGACTTAACTGGTTAACTGTGTGCCTAGCCAGTGTTTTTGTGTACTGTATGTGCTGCTTTTACTAGGGGAAGAGTTGGATTTTATTCCCTGCTTTGCAGAGACACAAAATCCATCCCTTCTCTCCCGTCGGAACAGAGATTTGCCTTAGTTTACATAGGCAGCTCTCTGTTCTGCGTGTTTTATCGATAATCAGCAGGTGCCGGCAGACATCCAGTGCCCAGCACCCGCAGATCGGCTTTTGCTGTGGTTAATCAAGGCAAAGTGGCCTGCCGCTGCCGCGCATGCAGTCCCTGTAGGTGGAAGTGCAGAATCACATATGTATACGTGAGCTCTGTAGCACTAAATCTGCTATTGAGCGGTCCGGAAGTGGATAGAGTAGGGCACAGTTAAAATCTCTGACAGTTAGTTTTGCCATCTGTGTCCCATTTGGGAGAACTACTTTTGCCATCTCTCCGAAAAGAAATAACTGAAAGTAGAAGGAAATCTTTCCAAAATAAGGGAATTACTTTCGTCATTTTTGCTGGAACAAGTGCCCCAATAGAAAGATTTTCTGTTCTCCTCCTGTTCTGATGACAACTCAAAAGTTGGAGTTTTTATCACAATGGTCACCAGGACACATACAGAGGATGAATCTCACTATCCAACACGCAGACAGCAATAACCTTTTGGATTACTTGGGTTCTTGAATTGTATTTTAACTGCAAACACACACACATCATAGGTTGAACTGGATGGACTGATGTCTTTTTTCAACCTCACCAACTATGTAACTATGTAACTGTATTGTCTCCTTTTGTATTGTAAAGTTTTGGACAGGCTGTTGTAAATCCTGTAAACTGATAATGATAACTCTTTTTTTATTATATACAGAACTAAAGAAAAAAAATGTTTTACATTAGATGCATTTTAATTATTGATTATCATTTTTATTTTCCCCAGAGATAAATTTAAATTTGTACATGAAAACGAGATTAGAGGAATACTGGAGTCACAAAATTCCACCAATCATTGCCACATCCCTGAATATAACTGGAAGGAAAAAGGTTTAGACAGCAAACGCGTCCGATATGCAAAAGAGCCCTAGGCCATATATGCAAACGGACTGCGCTCTGTCATAGATATGGGACTTTAAAATTCAAATTTAAATTTGTATTATGGTTTCTGAATGTAAACTGGCTGTGACTCTAGCACATATGTCTGACATAAGGTGCTACTACTGTGGCGTCTTATAACTGTCTTATTGGCATTCCCTGTGATGTTGAATGGGCAGACAGTCTGCAGGATGGGGTCAATCTTGGTATCAAATTACTAAAGAGGACCTAAGTAATGCAACCTTGCTATGAAAAACCCTTTGAAGGGACACTTTGATGGTCCACTAAATGACTCTTCATATAGTGATACTGCTGTAATTAACACTTCTTTAAGGATTCCACAAACTTGACATTGCCAGCAAAGTACTTCACAGATCTACCAAACCTGAAAACCCCCTTGGGGTCACTGTGGAAGACTTTTATGTCAGAGATTTCAACTTAAAGTGAATCTGAAAGGCAAAATTGTGAGGTTGCTGAAACACAGAAGAAATTATTTAAATTTAAGATGCTGTCAATACTGAGTAACCAGTTATGAAATGTTATCTGTTTCATGGCCTTTATTTAAACCCTCTAAAACAAACCATCAGCTACATAAAGGTTTCATGGATGCAAACATTGCTTTGTGCTTGAACACTGCAAAAAAAAAACATTTAATATTGACCACACCAAGAACACATTTGGGATAATAAAGTATTTGAGATACTTTTTTGATGGTTTGGTCCCTTCAAAACATCCTGCACATAATTCAGTAAAGTTATGTGACAGTTTTTTTAAAGATTCCAACACATAAGACAGATTCAGGTAGGTCTTACTCATGCCACTTTTACAATGGGTCGCCAGGGCCATCTTTAACACAGGGCAAAAGGGGCAGCTGCCCTGGACCCATTCATTGTTGTGGGGCCCACAGCAGCTGCCCCTTGAGCCTAAACTGCCCACAAATAGTTGATAAGTGGATTTTCAAGGGCCCAAGAAAATGTTTGCCCAGGATCCAATTAATAATAAAGACAGCCCTGTGGGTCGCTATTGATGTGGCAAATTAAAGATAAGGAAATTGGAGGTAATTAAGAGCAATTCTATGTTGGTGTACCGAGACAGGCTAGGTTTCTCAGAGTAGAGCCACTGATTAATGTAAAATGATAATGAAAGTGGTATCATAGATGTATGCAAAAATAAAAATGGTAGACACGTTTAAATAAAGTATTCATATTTTTAGATTTTAGTTGAACAGTTTTAAGCTATATGGTCCTGAAAGCTACCAGAACCATTGGATGGCTGGAGGGGCTTGGTTCCACCATAACACACAGAGTAACATGTGCTAAATTGACAAGTTTGCTATACTTTGCATTTTTAATAGATTTTTGTTGAATGGTAAACTGCACTTCAATTCACCGAAATGCAGCAAATATGGATGAATAAATATACCCCCATTGTAGGGGTGCATTGATACCGATACCGGTATCTGTGCTGATACTAGGCATTTTTAGGAGTATCAAATTATGTGTATCAGGTGCACTAATCTGTTTATTAATATCTAATATATAATGATATCATGATATATCAAATAATAAAAAATGATGAAATAATGAGGACAGCTTCCTCCACATCAAACAAATCAAAAACCAAAAGGTAAATGACATGTGCTCAACAATAAGTGAACAAAGTGTAAACAATGATGCAAAATAGTACAATGGTGAATCCAAAAATTAAGTCCATAAATATATTTTGAAAGTCCATATGTATCCAACATGCTTGTGATATGTCTCCAAGGTGCAAAACTCAACACAATAGATAGGTGCAGCGAAGACCTCCACCGTGAATGAATAAGCCCCTTACCAGATGGGATAATACAAGGGTGTGTGTATTATCAGATCGAATGAAGGTATGTAGCCCAGGGAAAGTGAGAAAAAGCTGCAAATATTTCTCTCCAATCAGGAGAGAACAGGTCAGCCTCTTACCAGAAAAATCATATGTCTGAGCAAGAAATTCCGCCTGTATGGAATGCCTTTTCTATTTCCTGGAATCCTTGGGTCTGCTTGCTCTGGTCGGTGTATAGGATCTCTCCGGTATAGAATGAAAAGAAACGCTAATAGTGTAAAATCTTCAAACAATTTTATTGTAAAGAAAGTATCACACTTACAGTGAGTAGACCTGCAATGGTGCTGAAAGCGGTAATAGATACCGGAGATATCAAATAGAGAGCCACGGCCGCCTGCAGCGCGGTCCGTGGCGATGGGTCGTGACATTGCGGCGCTCCTGTCTGGCGCGTTTCCTCCTACGACGGACGTCAACACAGACAGGAGATGGCATGCAACGTCACTTCCGCCCTTATATCGAAAGCTAGAAGAAAAACCTCTGGTGTCTGCAAAGCAAGTACCGCTGAATCGTAAGTTGAATTTGAAATAAAAACAACATATCAACGAATCGGGTATACAAATTTGCTGGATTCTTACATTAAAATCAATCAAATAAATCCAATAATGTCAATAAATCCAAAAGAAGAGATATGATAAGACATTACTATTTAGACATCCGGAAGTGAATCTTCTAAATATGCCTCCTATGTTGCTACATATATACATAATATAAAACATATTAAAACCTATTAAAATGGGATTATGTTAACATGTAAATATTTTTAGGAGTATCGGCTTGGGAGTGGAATGCCTCCTCCTCCCCTCCGGCAACAGAATTCGGAGCAGTAGACATCCCTCCACCACTGAGCACAGCAGTGGTAAGATCATGCCCCGATCTAGGGGGGTATGACAAAAAGATTGGGATATCCCGCGTTACCTTAAAGGTAATAATATATGGCTTGTCTTGTGATGGGTGGCTGCATACAACCTAATTGTGTTCCCACAATGTGAATCAAATAATGAGAGTGTGTGTTATTGAGCCTAATGCCCTTAGTAGTGTCAGTAAAAGAATTTTGTTGTAAAGTGCAAACAAAGTCTAAAATCTTCCTCCTTAGTGTCCTTGGTATATAGTAGGTGGGTCATATATAAATGTCAATATCATAGAATCAAACACTGGTTCCTAGGTAAACTCTAATACAATTATTATAAATGTGAAATACAAATATGTACTGTGAAAAAAAATCGCAACTGAATGGCGTAATCGCAAAATCATAATATTGCAATATAATCGCATTGACTAAAAAATCCTTAAAAATGTAACATTGGCAATTCATACATATTAGGGATTGACCGATTATCGGCAAAGCCAATATGCACTTTCCCCGATATATCACCAAGGGGACCGATATTGCTGATATTTCGGGAAAGTGCTTGTACCGGAGTAATGCCTGCAGCTAGAGGCATCACCCCGGTACCGGCGTCCATAGCCGACGGTCGGCTGTCTTGTAATGACAACCGATGCAGCTGAGAAGCCGCTCAGCTGTCATTACAAGGAGCGGGAGGGAACGTCCACCCCTCCCGCCGCCTTCCGCGGCTCGCCCGGGTCTCCCGTCCCACAGTTTTACATTTATTTGCACTGTTTTAGATTATACCTAGGAATCAGGGTTTGAATTAATGATATTGATATATGATCCACTTATATTTGTGTATTCACCAATACTATTTATAAAGGACACTATGGAGGAAGGTTTCAGACTTTGGTTTCACTTGTTCTTGGTAATATAATGGATTAACTTATGAATTGCATATACATGTTGCATTTTTAAGGATTTTTTTTTAGTTTATGCGATTATTTTGCGGTATTGTGATTTTGCTATTACGCCATTCAGTTTCACTGTACAAATTTTTGTTTTGCATTTATAATCACTGTATTAGAGTTTACCTAGGAACCAGTGTTTGATTTTATGATATCGATATTTATATATGACCCACTTACTATTTACCAAAGACACTAAGGAGGAAGATTTTAGACTTTGTTTGCACTTTATAACACAATTCTTTTACTGACACTACTAAGGGCATTAGGCGCAAAAACACACACTCTCATTATTTGATCTAGGGGGGTACTGGGGAGAGGCGGGCTCCCCCCTTCCAAGCCCTCCAGCACCCCTGATGCTTGCCGGTAGTCTTCCATCCCTGCATGATGCACATTTTGAGCACAGGACTAAGAGCTCCTCCCCATCCCATTCCCTTACAGCTACCATGTGCACAGTGTATAGCTACCTACTGCAAATAAGTTGCCATTCCTACTATTGAATTTCGCAAGTCAGAACTGCAACCAGTAGTGTTATAAACTGGTTATAAACTGTACATATTGTAGCTGTAAGGGAATAGGGTTTAGGTTCCAGTGTGTGCTGTGTGGGGAGCAGGAGCTTTGCCAGGCTGTGTACAATGCTGGGATGGGAGACAGAGCTCTGCCTAGTGCACCACCAGCAATGATCCCTGTACTGTGCCCTCTTACCTCCCTGTACTATGGCCTCTTTCCCCCCTCACTGTTCCCTCCTAGCCCACTGTACTGTATCCTCCTAACCCCCTGTACACTTCCCTCCTAATCCCCTGTACTCTGCCCTCCTACCCAGTGGCGGCCCATCCCCTATCCATGCGTCCGGTCCCCTAATCTACATGCAGGGCGCCGGACGCATGGATTCCAACAGGGTTTTTTTCTTTTTTTAAGCACGTGATTAGAGCCAGAGGCTCTAATAGACTTCAAAAAAGGGTGGGCTTGGGGCTGGTGTGGTCCGGGGGGTATGGAGTGGTCCGTCTGTCGCCCCCCCCCCCCCGGCCCATGGAGCATCACCCGCCACTGCTCCTACCCCCTTCTGTACCCTTCCTAACCCCCTGTACTGTGCCCTCCTAACTCCCTTACTTTGCCCTCCTAACCTCCTGTATTGTGTCCTCCTAACCCCTTGTACTGTGTCATCCTAACCCCCTGTACTCTGCCCTCCTAACCCCCTGTACTCTGCCCTCCTTCCCCCTTCTGTGCCCTCCTAACCCCTCTGCACTGTGCCCTCCTAACTCCCTTACTTTGCCCTCCTAACCTCCTGTATTGTGTCCTCCTAGCCCACTGTACTGTGCCCTCCTAACTCCCTTACTTTGCCCTCCTAACCTCCTGTATTGTGTCCTCCTAACCCCCTGTACTGTGTCCTCCTATCCCCCTGTACTCTGCCCTCATAACCCCCTGTATTCTGCCCTCATTCCCCCTTCTGTTTCCTCCTAACCACCTGCACTGTGCCCTCCTAACTCCCTTACTGTGCCCTCCTAAACCCCTGAACTGTGTCCCCCTAACCCTCTGTACTGTGCCCTCCTAGCCCCCTGTACTGTGCTTTTCTAACCCTCTGTACTGTGCCCTCCTAACTCCCTTACCTTGCCCTCCTAACCCTCTGTACTGTGCCCTCCTAACTCACTTACTGTGCCCTCCTAACTCCCTGTACTGTGCCCTCCTAACTCACTTCCTGTACCCTCCTAACCCCCTGTAGTGTGCCATCCTAACCTCCTATACTCTGCCCTCCTGCCTCCTATGCTTTGCCCTTCTTGTGTTGTATCCTACTGCCCCCCCCCCCCTGTGTTGCCTCCTCCCTCCCTCCACCAGCTGTCACCTCTGCCCCCATGTCTCTCAGTGACCCTTCTATACCCATCCTCTACCCCCTCCCCCAGAAATCACAGCCTTTTCCATCCGTCTCTCACACCCCACAATCCCTATTTCACCCCAACTACCCTGCCTTCACTTACCCCTCTACTCCCCCCCTCCCATCCTGCCCCCCCCCTCCCAAACCACCCTCCTATCTACTCTTCCTAGGCGATAGATATCGGTAATTGGTATCGGCGAGCACTTGCAAAAAAGTATCGGAACTCGTTCTTGGTCCTAAAAAAGTGATATTGGTGCATCTCTTCTCCAATGTTAACCACTTCTCGTGAATCGATGTAGCTCTGCCTTGGCTCAGAAAAGTGGTTGTACTGGGGTGATGCCTGCATCTATAGGCATCACCCCGATACCATTTTTTAGAGACAGCGGTCAGCTTTCAGGTGATAATGGGCGATGCAGCTCAAGAGCCACTCGGCCATTACCCCAGTGAGCGGGAAGGGACGCCCCCCCTCCCGCTGCCTTCCGCGGTTCTGCCCGGATCTCCTGTCCCACCAGGAGACCCGAGCAACCAGCCGGCATGTCCGCCGGCTGGTTGGAGTCCCAATTAAGGCCGAATTCGGCTTTGATCGGGTCTCCGATGTAGTAACCCAGAAGCGGCGTGATGACGTCACGTCTGGGTTACTTGGCGGGTAAGAGCGCTGAATTTAAAAAACTTTCAGTATTCAAAAATGCAGATCTTGGCATTTTGAATACTTTGAAGTGCAATGGAGGGGTCTGGGGTGTTTTAGACCCCGATCCCTCCATAAAGAGCACCTGTCACTGCCTATTACTGTCACAAGGGATGTTTACATTGCTTGTGACAGCAATAAAAGTGATCAGATTTTTCTTTTTTTTTTTAAATTGTGCTAAAATGAAAAAACTTAATAAAATAAATAGGAAAAACATTTTAAAGCCCCTCCCCCTGTCGCCTTGAGCTCGCACAGGAAAGAAAGCGTATACAAAAGTCGCGCCAACAAATGAAAGCGCTGTTCAAACCACTCATTAGGTATTGGCGCGATCACCAGAGCGAGAGCAATAATTCTAAAAAAATAGCTACTCTAACTCTAAACTGGTAACCATTAAAAGATTTTACAGCGTCGCCTATGGAGATTTTTACTGACCGTAATTTGTCGCCATTCCGCAGGTGTGCACAATTTTAAACCGTAACATGTTAGGTATCTATCTACTCGGCGTGACATCATCTTTCACAATATACAAAAAAAGGGCTAACTTTTCTGTTTCATTTTTTTTTTTTTTTTTAATGCAGTTTGAAAGACCGCTACACAAATACCGTGTGACAAAAAATATTGCAATGACTGCAATTTTATTCTCCAGAGTCTTTGCTGAAAAATATAAATAATGTTTGGGGGTTCTGAGTAATTTTCTAGCTAAAAATACAGATTTTAACTGGTAAACAACATGTGTCAGAAATGGGCTCGGTCCAGAAGTGGTTAAAGTTTATCTACAAGAAAGCAGTAGAGCACATCCCATATCAGTCCAAATAAAGTTGTATTGCTGTTGTGTACACATACTAAAGCTACCACTACCTGGCCCTCACACTGAATCTTACATGTAAGGGACAGGCATGGCTGGATGGGCTGGCAGCTACCTTATCTGTACGCAAGGAGAATGCACATGATGTGAATACTGACACATCTATAAACTATGAGCACAGTGATTAAAGCCTGCAATAGATGGAGCGATTTTCTTTCCTGCAACCACGAGTTGCAGGAAAGAAAATCGCATGATTTCCCCATCAACACAGCTGGTGTTGATGGAGGAATCCCTCCCGTGAAGCCAGGGGGGGTGGGGAGCCATCCCTACCAGGAGAACACAGTGATTACTGCTATTGGCTATAATAGTCGCTAGCAATAATCACATATAAAATCTGAAAGGCTATAGATCGATAAACTTGGGTACATTCAGCCTGCCCATTCATGGTTCGAATCTTGACAAGGCTCTGCTGAACTGGTCACGATTCGAACTGTCTATGGCCAGCTTTAGTGATTAGCACTTCTGCCTTGCAGCATTGGGGTCCTCAGTTCAAGTCCTGAGTGATCAATTTGTATGTTCTTCCTGTTCTTCCATGGGTTTTCCTTCTGCACTCCAAAGACATGTTGGTTGATTGGTTCCTGCCTAAAATTGGTCCTAATGTGATATTCTACTGAGCGGCTGCCTCACAATCTGCCCCAACAGCAAGCAGATAAAAGCGCTTTGAGCCACCATGGAGAAAAGCTCTATAAAAATATAACAATAATTATTAATGTACATAATGCCTAATACATTGTGTGCTAGGTCTCCAAAGACTTATATGAACTGTCTGCACACAGCACTTAGCAGTTTCAACCGCATAAACAAATATTAAATTGATAGGGAAATCATGTGATTTTCTTTCCTGCAACCTGTGATTGCAGGAAAGAAAATCACATGATTTCCCCATCAACTTAGCCATTGTTAATGGGGGAATCCCTCCCGCAGAGTCGCCTTAAAAACACAGCTAATGGCTATAAAATGCATAAACAAATAGCCAATTCACAGTGTACAGGCCTCATGTTTAAGGCACTATAGAGACAACAGTACTGATGTTAGTCATGTTATAAAACCCACCCAGGTAAGCAAAAGGCATTTACGAATCAAAGAAGTTGTCTTCCGTTCTGTAAGCTGTTTTAAAAGCACCATCCAAATACAGACAAGGATAGGGGCTGGTGCTACTATGTCAAAAGTATTAAAAATAAATTGCTTCCCTGGGTATAGTAGGGATACAGTAAGGGACTGGAATTACTACCAATGGAGAGTAGGGGGGTACCATTTAATATACTGTATAACTATAATTTTAATTGCATCGCCGTGCTGATTTTCCAGTACAGGAACTGAAGTTCTTCACTAGCGTCCAAGATAGCTAAACCTTGGAAGTGCCAAATGGGATGCAATGTCTATGCATTTTAAATTTGTTGGATCCTGATACAATTGGCCATGTGTCATTTGCAATATATCAAATATTAAACCTTAGTAACCAATGTTATCTATTCTTTGGTTACATGTTTTCCTTTGTATCTTAGTTGCTATATAACTGAACTTACTTCATATAAGGTCAGTATGGGTTCACAAAAAATTCCATGTACATATTTTTCCCACTGGTCCTACCATGCCATGTGAATTGCTCATCTTTATAACTGTGAGTTTTCATGGGAAACCATTTTGCAAGTGTTGCATTTGCTGTCTCTGTGCTTACACTTTGCTACTTGTCACGTAATAGCGTGAAAAGTGCTGGGAGTCACAATGAAAAAAATTAAGTATATTAGAGTGCTTTGGCCAGATTTGGTAAACATTCACACTCTATGCAGATCTCAAAGCAAATAATAAAATGGGAATGCAGGTCAGGACCAATCCTCTAGGTGTTAATGTAAATAGCACCGCTTAATCTGTTCTTGCTAGCACTCCATACTGGTGACAAACAGGGGAGTGTTAATGACACCATAAGCCTGAGAATAGGTACTAATGCACTCTAGGAGCACACTTTCACACTTCACAATGTGCAACAATAAAACATTCTGCATAAATGTTTCATTTTTGTGTTCTTTCAATTCCTTGCAGATAACAAAGTGATTGTTACAATTATAGGAAAATCTTCTATTTGTAGCAGCTTAGTCATGCAAATATAGAATTACTTAGTAGCTAACAAAATATACTGTATACACTGTCTTTTCAAACCTTTAAAGTATCAATTTGTTGATTAGAATAAACAAAATAATATAGAAAACAATAAAAAAACAAGTTCTTACTTTTAGATTACAGAGGTTGTAAACTCATTAAAAATTATTATTTTTTCCAACGCATACTAGCTCATTATGAAATACTTACCTTAGAACGAGCCCCCGCCATGCCGCCCGCTTACCTGTATGACGGGCGACATGTTCAGTCGCCCGTCTTCCGGGATCGCGGCATCCGGCCATCTCATTGGCCGGACCCGCGATTACGTCATTCCCGCGCATGCGCGCGGGAGCCGACGGTCACAGCACGGGGCTCTGAAGGAACGGCACCAGCGGCCGTTCCTTCAGAGCGCATGTGCCAGTGATGTCACTGGCTTCATTTAAGGTAAATATCTCCTAAACGGTACAAGTTTAGGAGATATTTACAGTACCTATAGGTAAGCCTTATCATAGGCTTACCTATAGGTAAAAGTTGCAGAGGAGGGTTTACTTCCTCTTTAATTAAAGGGAAACTCTCAAAAGTAAAATTAGATTAGGGCATTCAACAGTTTTCCATATCCAAGGACAGAGCGGTTTCTCTATACTATGAAGTTTTCTGCAGGCACATTATTATTATTATATAGGATTTATATAGTGTCGACGGTTTATGCAGTGCTCTACAACTTGAGGGTAGATGGTACAAATACAATAGACTTTAATAGAGTAGGAATGAGGGGCCCTGCTCGTTAGAGCTTGCAATCTAAGAGATACACTATATTACCAAAAGTATTGGGACAGCAGCCTTTATACGCACATGAACTTTAATGGCATCCCAGACTTAGTCCGTAGGGTTCAATATTGAGTTGACCCACCCTTTGCAGCTATAACAGCTTCAACTCTTCTGGGAAGGCTGTCCACAAGGTTTAGGAGTGTGTCTACGGGAATGTTTGACCAATCTTCCAGAAGTGCATTTGTGAGGTCAGGCACTAAGGACGGACGAGAAGGCCTGGCTCGCAGTCTCTGCTCTAATTCATCCCAAATGTGTTCTATGGGGTTGAGGACAGGACTCTGTGCAGGCCAGTCAAGTTCCTCCACCCCAAACTTGCTGGGGTGTTCACTTTACAAGGGAATTTTCCCCAGAGCTTAGTAAATGTGGTAAAACTTCACTTTGTGAAAAATACCTGATCACACAACCCAGTGCAAGGGGAAAAAAAATGGCATTTTTGCTTGCACATGATTGGATAATGGAAGTCAGCAGAGTTTCACTTCAAGGAGAAGTTTGGAACTTTTTTTTTTTTAAGAATCATATTTACCTAGGTGGATGCAACATTGTTCCGATGCTGCATCTGTCCTCCACCGGCTCTAACACTGAGAACCAAGTGACTAAAGACTGCTGATCGCTCAGTTCTCAGTGCTCCATAAGCAGAGAGACGGTGACTGTCAGAGGGGGCCGAAGCAGCTGGCTAAGGCTCTCAGCTGCTCATGGAGAGGTTGAGTCAGGTGTTGGTCCAGGCTTCTGAGTGGATCCTGACCATATGGTCATGTTCTTTCCACAGACTGGACCGGCTCTGTGATGTCAGCCGACAGTGGGCTTCAGCCCACTCTCTGCTGAAAATGGGTCAAAGGAGTGCAGAATGAACTGCACTCCTCTGATCCACAGGAGAAGTACAGCCAAACGAGCTTTGGCTATACTTCTCCTTACAGTCATTAAACCCTGTGGAAATTCCCTTGAAATTGCAACTTCCCTTGCAAAGTTAACAGTCTGTTTGCCCTTAGTAAATCAACCCTGCTAACCTGAAAATTATATACATCAAGTTTCAATGCAGGTCAACATGCTAGTCCCAGATCAGTGAACCAGCAAAGAGACATTTTTTTAGAAGGTCAAAAGATAGCAATAAAAAAAAAAACTTGATGGATGTATTTATTCTTCCCACACACATACAGTTTTTTTTTTCTTTCTGGGTTGTAAAGCAAATCGGTCAACTAATATACCCTACACGGCTTTTTTTCAGAAAACAAAACAAATCAAATAAAGGGAGGTTCAAATTATTATTATTACTATTATTATACAGGAGTTATACAGTTTGTACAGCCCTTTACAAAATAAATGTCGGTGTACAGTTACAATTCAATTTAAGACAAGAAGGTAAGGAGGCTTACCCATTATTAAAACAATAAGTGGTAATTTTAAAATAAAAATGTTAAAGGATAATTGTCATACTGTTTGTTATCACACTAAACCGCCCCAGCCTCCGGAATAAACTGCTAACCTTGGCCATAGACTTTGAAAGCTGTTGCTAAATATTCACAATGGCTGTGATCACTGGGAATTTACATTGTAATAATAAACCTGACACCAATAGGCACAACAGAATCATACTGCTTTTTCTAATTAAAGATTGGCAGATTAGGCATTTTTCTACCCAGTCTGGCTGATAATTGGACTTTATGTGGATTGTTTCATTGGAGAACATAACAGTGAAGAAATATGTCAGGATCTATAAATATTTACCACGGCCCTCTTTACACCTATAATATAGGTATAGGGTGCTGCAGTCTTATTGTTTTATCAAGATGATGCAATTTTTAAAAGCTGTGGATTGTAAGATTATATTTTCGTGATACAGAAACTAGCCATAGACTTAAGAGGGTAGATGAATTTGCAGGCCTCATTCTACAAAAGACAAAATTATGACAAAGTGGAGTACAAGTCTGCAAGCTTGATAAGTTTTCTGTTTAGGTGTATGGAGAAGGGGGGGGGGGGGAGGGAACAAAGTTGACAATGGTTTATCACTGGCAGTGACAATAGTGATCCAGCAGATTGGCTGGCTGAATTGGTTTGATCAATTTTTTTCCTCCTGAGCATCATCACATGGCACTTCCATAGTCATTAGGGTACTGATGACTGTCATAGTATGTCATGTCATCATGGCCTAATAGAACCAATTCTCACCTCTACAAGGAATGGACATTCCTCCAGGCATGGTAACAGCAGGTTCAATTCTTTGAGCAAACACAGATTAGCACTAATCACAATTTAGTGCTGTGCATTCACACTTCTTAATTAAGAGCCAAACCCAAGATAAATAAAAACAAGATAAAATGAGCAAACTTATTGACACACATCAGGGTCATTAGTGAAAATGAAGGAGCCAGTAGGGGTAAAAAATACAAATTCATAAAGTACAGATTTAAACAATTCAGACACATGGCAAGGTGTGAGCTACAAAAAAAAAAAAAAAAAACAAGAATATTTTATTTAAAAAATAAAAATAAAAAATGGTTGTGTCTTTATTTTGTAAAGATTAGCAGTTAATGTTTGTAATGCAATGTCCATATCAAAATGAATACTGTGTTTTTTCGCTCCATAAGACGCACCTGACTATAAGATGCACCTAGGTTTTAGAGGAGGAAAACAAGAAAAAAAAATTTTGTGAACCAAATGGTACTGCTGGCGGGTATTGCTGGCTGGTACTGCTGGTGGGTAATGCTGGCTGATACTGTTCGCTGGTATTGCTGGCTGGTACTGCTGGCCGGTACTGCTGGCTGGTACTGCTGGCTGGTACTGCTGGCCGGTACTGCTGGCCGGTAATACTGGCGGGTATTGCTGGCTGGTACTGCTGGCAGATATTTCTGGCTAGTACTGCTGACTAGTACTGCTGGCGGGTATTGCTGGCTGGTACTGCTGGCGGGTAATGCTGGCTGGTACTGCTGGCTGATACTGCTGGCGGGTACTGCTGGCAGGTAATACTGACCGGTACTGTTGGTGGGCACTGCTGGCGGGTATTGCTGGCTAGTACTGCTGGCTAGTACTGCTGGAGGGTATTGCTGGCTGGTACTGCTGGCTAGTTCTACTGGCTGATACTGCTGGCAAGTACTGCTGGCTGATACTGCTGGGGGGTAATGCTGGCGGGTACTGCTGGCAGGTACTTCTGACGAGTACTGCTGGTGGGTAATCCTGACTGGTACTTCTGGCAGGTAATGTTGGTGTGTGATGCTGCTGGGTACTGCTGGCGGGTAATCCTGACTGGTACTGCTGGCTGGTACTGCTGGCGGGTAATCCTGACTGGCACTGCTGATATGTACTGCTGGCAGCCAGATAATACAGGTGGGTATAATGCTGTGTGGGTATACTATTTACAGTACACAGTAATTTGCTTGTAGGTCTGTGGTGTGCTGAGCCCGGGAGGAAGCACGTGGCTGTAGTATAGAACAAAGCCGCTGCTTCCTGTGTATAGCTCCTCCTGTCACAGGCGGAGTGCATCTGATATCACTCTGCCTGTGAGCCGGGCCTATACAGGAAGTAGCGGCTCCGTGCTACACTGACAGCTGAGTCGGGACACTGCACCGCACCGGGGAGACTGGGAGACTCCGGGACACTGCAGAGAGCCTTGGGGATACTGCCAGGTACAAAACATGAAGGGATTTAATCAATATTCACTCCATAAGACGCACATACATTTCCCCCCATTTTTTTGGGGGAAAAAAGTGCGTCTTATGGAGCGAACAATGCGGTAATTGGTCGCTCTACAAAAAACTAAATTCTTCTGTAGCTTAATGTAGAACTCCTTTAACTTGGTCGCATAGTCAATTTTGTTTAGTTACAACAACTAAATAGAAATAGAAAGCGTAGTGGCTTTTGGTCAATCTTATTTAACATTTTTCTAAGTTTAAAAAAGGGTGCTTCCATCACATTGGTTTGCAAAGCATACTAGGTTTCCTGATAAGCCCAGCAGGGCCATATGCTTGTTGTCAGCCCATGTAAATCATTCTACCTGTGCTAAGGGAGAGACAATGCCTTCTATCAATTATTTGTTGTCATATTGCTGCTTTCTTTTGCTGCTCTGGGTGCAGGAAGCAAATGCTAAAATGCACTTCAGAATTGTATGCTAAAAGCTTCATTTGCAGGGTGATTAGTGTACAGTGAATGTATATGTAGTAGGGATCAACCGATTATCGGCAAAGCCGGTTATCAGAGGGCCGATATTGACTTTTCCCGCTATATTGGTATCGGCCCCCCGGAACTTGCCGATATTACCGATACTGTCCGCAGCCCACATGTGACCTCATTGCGTGTCTTGCTCTATGTGTATCCACGCGCTAGGCCTATAATTGTACACATGTGCCTTCTTAGGCCGCCTCCCTTGCCTCGGACAGCCTTGGACAGTGGGCAGTCACAGTGCACTGTGCTGTGCATCCGCAATTCCGCATCGCCACACCACGGACCGGCAGCAAGCAGCCATTCAGCCACCCACAGCAGTCCAGTGCCAGCCAGCCAGCCACCCACCCAGGCACTCACAGCAGCCCTGTGCCAGCCAGCCTGCCACAGGCCCTAGCCTCAGCCACCCACAGCCCCTGTGCCAACCAGCCACCCACCACAGGGTGCCAGCCAGCCAAAGCAGGGTGCCAGCCGTCAGCCACCAACCCACAACAGGGTGCCAGCAGCCAGCCACCCACCGACCCTACAACAGGGTGCCAGCAAGCCAGCCACCCACAACACGGGGACACCAAGCCAGTCACCCACAACAAGGTGCCAGCCAGCAGCCACAGCAGGGTGCCAGCCAGCCACCCACCCACCCCACAACAGGGTGCCAGGAAGCCAGCCACCCACAACGGAGTGACACCAAGCCAGCCACCCACAACAGGGTGCCAGCCAGCCAGCAGCCACAGCAGGGTTCCACCCACCCCACAACAGGGTTCCAGCAAGCCAGCCACCAACAACAGGGTGCCAGCCAGCCACCCACCCACAAGAGGGAGCAAGCAAGTCAGCCACCGATAACAGGGAGCCAGCAAGCCAGCCAATCACAACAGGGTGCCAGCAAGCCAGTCACCCACAACAGGGTGACACCAAGCCAGACAACCACCCACCCCACATTAGGGTTCCAGCAAGCCAGCGACCCACAACAGGCTGACATCAAGCCAGCCACCCACAACAGGGTGCCAGCAAGTCAACCACCCACAGCAAGGTGACTGCCAGCCACCCACAACAGGGTGCCAGCAGGCAGTCAACCACTCACCCCACAACAGGGTCCCAGCAGCCATCCATCCACCCCCCTAACACCCACCCACCCCACAACAGGGTGCCAGCAAGCCAGTCACCCACAACAGGGTGACAACCAGCCAGCAGCCACAGTAGGGTGGCAGCCAGCCAACCACAAAAGGGTGCCAGCAGACAGCCACCCACCCACCCCACAACAGGGTTCCAGCAAGCCAGCCACCCACAACAGGGTGCTAGCAAGCCAGCAACCCACAGCAGGGTGCCAGCAAGCCAGCTACCCAAAACAGGGTGACACCAAGCCAGCCACCCACAACAGGGTACCAGCCAGCCAGCAGCCACAGCAGGGTGCCAGCCAGCCACCCACCCACCCCACAACAGGGTGCCAGGAAGCCAGCCACCCACAACAGAGTGACACCAAGCCAGCCACCCACAACAGGGTGCTAGCCAGCCAGCAGCCACAGCAGGGTTCCACCCACCCCACAACAGGGTTCTAGCAAGCCAGTCACCAACAACAGCATGCCAGCCAGCCACCCACCCACCCACAACAGGGTGAGAGCAAGTCAGCTACCCACAACAGGGAGTCAGCAAGCCAGCCACTCACAACAGGGTGCCAGCAAGCCAGTCACCCACAACAGGGCGACACCAAGCCAGACAACCACCCACCCCACATTAGAGTTCCAGCAAGCCAGCCACCCACAACAGGGTGAAACCAAGCCAGCCACCCACAACAGGGTGCCAGCAAGTCAACCACCCACAACAGGGTGAAACCAAGCCAGCCACCCACAACAGGGTGACAGCCAGCCAGCAGTCACAGCAAGGTGACTGCCAGCCACCCACAACAGGGTGCCAGAAGGCAGTCAACCACCCACCCCACAACAGGGTCCCAGCAGCCAGCCACCCACCCCACACTAGGGTTCCAGCAAGCCAGCCACCAACAACAGGGTGCCAGCAAGCCAGTCACCCACAACAGGGTGACAACCAGCCAGCAGCCACAGTAGGGTGGCAGCCAGCCAACCACAACAGGGTGCCAGCAGACAGCCACCCACCCCACAACAGGGTTCCAGCAAGCCAGCCACCCACAACAGGGTGCTAGCAAGCCAGCAACCCACAACAGGGTGCCAGCCAGCCACCCACCCCACAACAGGGTTCCAGCAAGCCAGCTACCCAAAACAGGGTGACACCAATCCAGCCACCCACAACAGGGTGCCAGCCAGCCAGCAGCCACAGCAGGATGCCAGCCAGCCAGCAGCCAAAGCAGGGTGCCAGCCAGCCACCCACCCCACAACAGGGTGCCAGCAAGCCAGCCACCCACAGCAGGGTGCCAGCAGCCAGCCAGCCAGCAATTTTTCTAACCTCATATTGTCTCTTTCAAATTGCAATGAAGATGGATGCAGACAGAAAAAGTAAAAGTGTGATCTGGGACTATTTCTCGTCTCAACCATCTCCAGGAAATGCAGCAGTTTGCAATGCATGCACAAACAACGTAAGCATGGGATCAGTAAGGACAAAAATACATGAAATGTTTGGGCCCATCTAAGAGTTCATCATGTTGAATTATATCATGAAGCACAAAAAAAAAACTAAATGAATCACAATCACAATGTGAAATACCTCCTCCACTATCCCAGGCAACAAAAGGAGATATGTTTCAGAAAAAAAAAAAAACAGGTGGATAAATTCAGATGGAAGATGCCAATTGCTGGACAGAGTAATTACAGAGACGATGGTCACTGATAACCAGCCATTTACAATGGTGTCTGACTCTGGATTTAAGCGGTTGATGTCCATAGTTGAGCCAAGGTATACAGTGAAGAGTGAGAAGTATTATCAAACGGAAATGCTGGGAAAGATTCACCAAAAGGTCGTTGAGAAAGTAAAGGCTATGCGGCAACCAGAGAATGCTGGCAACTCACTAACATTCACGACTGACTGCTGGTCAGGACAAACAGAGTCACTAATGAATCTTACATGCCACTTCATTGACAACGGATGGACAAAAAGGCAATTTGAGTTGAATACAAAAGTGATGCAAGGATCACACACTGAATACAGTAGAGAAATGTTTCTAGGCATGCTTGAAGACTGGGGAATCAACAAAGACTGAGTGATGCTTGTGCTCCTTCGAGACAGCGGAGCAAACATGCAGAAAGGAATGAAGCTTGCTGATGTGCCAGACCTCAGTTGCATGGCACACAACACTATCCAACTTCTAAATAATGGTCTGTAAAGCCAGAGAGCTTTGATTGATATATGTTTTGAGAAGCATGAAGAGATTAAAAATGTTGTTCTGGTAAGTCTTTTGGATCCTCGATACAAGAACCATGCTTTCTCTTCTGATGATGTATTGGCCAAGGCAAAACAATGGCTGACAGAAGATATTCAACAGGAGGTGCAGGAGGTTCCTGCCAAAATGTCAAGTCCAGAACAGCATTTTTATAATCTGGAAGGGCAGCAGGATGCTGCAAAAGCAGAAAAATGTCCAAAAAGAAGACAATGAACAGAAAAGTGTAGTAGTACTAGTGTCCACTCCAATCCACTGTCTAGCTTTTGTCTAGCTTTTTTTCTAGCAGTTTTGCACTGACTTGCAGTAGTGATTTAAAATCACTGCAGTGAGTGAGTGCACTACTGCAGCAGTTTATGCATCATTCACAATCACATGATGTGAAACTGATGTCCCTGCAAGTGGAAGCTGTGCGGTTTTCATGCAGGTAAGGTGTGAAGAACGAGTCTTTAATATTAATGTTAATAAACAAACATTAACATGTTCAGTATCAGATTTGTGTCAAAAATTTTCTTTATTTTTCAAAACTTTAAATGTACAAAATATCGGCCCATATCGGCCGATACCGATACTTTGTGACCAAAACAGTAAAACATATCGGTCTATCCCTAATATGCAGACAACATTATAGACTGAAATGTAATTGCTCTCTATAGGAATCAATATTATATTTAATAGTTTGATCACAGCAAATGTTTAAAAGACAGACAAATGTAACATTATATAAGTGTGCACCATTGTTTTTTAGGATTATTGGCTTCTTGGGTATTTTGTAGTGTAAAGGCACAGATGTGCAGGCATTAGGTGTTTGCTGTTAAAGAGTTATAGTTCACCTTTGTAATAAATATAGCATGCAATCAAGGGCCAAAAAAGCAGTTAAAAACACTGCACAGCTTATAAAATTGGTGCTTTTTAATGCTTTACCTGTAGGTTAAGGGTGGCTTCAACACAGCCTGGGTAAAAAATCATTGGAAGTGATGCACCTTGTCCTGCCCAGTATCTGGAACACACCATATGTTAGGGGTGCCCCAAAAATCACATGAATGAGAGCTTTCCCTCTTTCGAGACCTGCACATGTGCAGTGCTCCCCATGCTGCTACAGTAACTGAGCTCAGTGCTGCTGTGATAGGGGAAGGAGGGAGCACCCTGGGCATGCACAGGCCATGAAAGAGGGAGAGCGCCCAACACCTGGACCTCAGATCCTAGGCAGGATAGGGCAGATTGCGTGAAATTATATTTTTTCTGCCAGACTGCGGGGAAATAGCTGTGGGCCTTCCAGTATGGCGTTTAAACTAAGAACCAATTTTGTAAGCTGCATAGTGTTTTAAAAACTACTAGGGAATCTTGACTGCATGGTACATTTTATTACAAACGTGAACTAACCCTTTAAGGTCTACAGACCCTTTAAGGTCTACAGAAGTTTTAAATAATTGGAGATAAACACAAATTTGCATGCAGCTCAAGACGGCTATAAATGCGGCCCAACCCAAAATGATACAATTACCTAAAAATGATGCTTTTTTGGGTGAAAATTTTGTGAAAATATGTTTACACTTTGTGAACACATGCGGCAGAAGAAAATGTGACCATGTTCCTTTACTGGACTTTTATAACTTTTACCTTCCCAAAGAAAAATGATTCCACTCTTCACATTCGTGCCTTATTCATGTCATCAATTTTCAGCAGCACATATATTTGTGAGCGTCTATTTTCAAGGATGAAGCACACAAAGGGCAAAATTAGAACCAAAATATCTGATGAGCACCTTGAGAATTTATTGAGAATTGTTACTAAATCCATCGATCCAGATATTGATGCGTTCGTTTATCAAAAACTGTGTCAAATATTGAACTAGTTTTATGTTGTGCTGTTTTACTTTTAAAATAAAAAAAATATTACAAAGAAAAATTAAGTTTTATTATTCAGGTACATTATCTATATCAGTGATTGGTAACTTGTAATCTGCCTAACTTTTTCTGCTCACTGGCTATCCTTATTGTTAGTGTATTTTTTGTGTGGCCTAAGACAATTCCACTTCTTCCAGTGTGGCCCAGGAAGGTTAAAGAGTTAGACAGCCCTTATCTAAAGGGAACACGTTAGCCATTTTTAAATTCCTGTTTCTCTTAATCTGTTAATAATTTTTTCAGCAATTTTACTATAACAAGATAACATTCATTTTATTTATTTTGGCTCTGCTTCATTGCAGTTGAGCATACCAGTAGGGAAGCTCAGCTGTGGACCCATGCTACAAATAGCAGTCTTGTGTACTGCATTGTGTCTAATTGTGTGATCACCATGATTAGCCAATCATTGAGATTATAATGAAGCATGAAAAGTTTGCTAATGCAAAAAAAAAATTCTCTGTTTTTAAGCATGCAGTGTGCACTCTGGGAGCTTCAAATCCAGGATCATGGTGCAGCTAGCAGTTTGGGGCCATTAGAGAAGAACAGGATGTAATTTGTTTGGTTGATGATTACGTGGTCAGCATGATTAACCAACCATGGCGATAACAGGGATAGTTTGTTACTTTGCTATAGTAATAAATAATCCTTCTTCCTGTAGTGCTATGTTTCCTCATTTGTCTTTAAAGAGAAGGCTATTCGTTTTACAGACAAAAATGTGTTTAAAAATGTTTGTTTGTAAAAATAAATGCACCTGCCCTGATCCCTATTAGCATGGCCACGGACAGGCAGATATACTGTACAGCAAAAGGAATGGACAGAGGGCGCACCAGCCTAGCGCATTATCTTTAAAACAATTTATTGTAGACATACGTACACATTATACTCACAAGGCAATAGTGAAACATGGGCAAATATGAGCAATATCCACTGGGCACCGTCTGCTGCCGCAGGCCGTGGAAGGATGTGGACCTCCAAAAACAGCTTACGTGTTTCGAGGTGTTCCCCCTTCATCAGAGCTCATACTGTACATCTTACTGTGAGAATGGCAGTGAGACATGTAACAGTGCTGGGACCAACCTTGATCCAAATCCCAATCCAATAAATAATTTATCTGGTTACAATAAACCATTAGTCATAAATAGTTTTTCAAGTACATTGGAAACTAAATGTGTGCAATAAATAATGAAAACTGGCCATTACCACCACTGTGAGGGGCTAAATGCCAGCCTAAGACCTCATGTACACTGCAGCTGCTAAACTGATGTTTAGAAGCCGTTGGGTGTTTTTTTCTGAAGCTCCTAAACTCTCCTCTATGTTATCCTATGTGTCCATGTACATATAGTCATTTAGAGACGTTTACTGGCATTTCTCTGAAAGTACAAAAACCGCATTAAGGACAAAAGTTTACCGGCATTTAAAATGCCAAACGCACCTAAACGTGCATAAATGCGCCTACAGGCACCTAAACGCTAGGTGCGTTTAGCACTTCAGCATGTATTCATTTCAATGGCCAGAATACATGAAAATTCGGACCAATTAAATGAATAAACTCCCAAACACCCAATGCTGCTAAACTCTGCTAAACTCACCTAAACTGGTTTGAAAAAATGCAGCTTAGGTGAGTTTTTCATTTTCTCCTGTCAGGATAAACAGCAATTACAACAAACCAGTGTGCATGAATACTTTAGACTGAAAACAGGCAGCGATAAGTCTCAGAAAACAGCAGAGGATTTAGCATGTCCTTAATTATTGCTGTCCTGGAATTTGCCATGATCTCTTTTGTGACACAGGTAACCATGGGAAAACAGTTGTGACTACTTGCACTTTAAAGCCTGGTACACACAATGAGAATATCAAACGAATGATCGTCTGTTTTTTTTTTTTTTTTTGCATGCTAGTCTCCATATCGAAAATTAAAAGGTTACTAAACTTATGAAAACTCTCGTACGACAATAAAAAATTCAGAAATGATTTAATCTATTGTATTGTATTTGTATTGTATTTTTCGGATGAAAACTGTACTGATTAAAACGGAAATTGTGCAATCTGGTATCGTATGAGTAAAATTTTTGTGCTTATCCCATCTGATAATTTTGCACGACCTGTCCTGTTTGGCTCTTGAAAGCTGTGTATAATGATCAGATTATCATGCGATCACTTCGAAAACAGGATTTTTTGGACGCTTTTCTGATTGTATGTACTAGGAATAAAAATCAAGTTGGAAAACTTCCTTATACTAATAAAATGCTTCTTATGTTCAAAAATCTTCAATATCTTTTTCATCCTCTAAATTACTTTAATCTAGGTAGTTTAAATAACTGCATTAAATTGTTCAGTACAAAAGGCAGTTTTTACACAGTTAGTAAAAAAAAGTTCAACCAAAAAAGCTTTTACACATTTAGTAAAAAAAAAACTTCAACCAAAAAAAAAAAAAAAATGAGATAAAAAATATATAGGGTGATTGGCGCTGCCTTTGATAATGGACTATGGTGTAAACAGTGATAAATAGAACTACTATATAAATACACCATAATGTATATGTAAAAAATGGTGGTCAATATGGTATCAGTGCATTAGGTGCAAGCGAAGGTTGCTCCGTAGGCTCCTATCTCCCTTCTGTGATGGGGGGATGTCAGGGACGTCTGATGACGAAACGCGTACAGCGCCGTCGCATCGCTTCCGGTTCCGGTATTCTGGTGGAACGCATTGCGTTCCAGGACGCTACTCATTGCTTGTGTTGACTACAATATTGTGAGTACTCATTTCTTGTATGATTTTTTAATAAAGGCTTTACGGTATCACACTCTCATTTCTCCTGTCTGGACTGTTCAATTTGATAATTCACTGTGCCAGGCTGCCTACCCTTGTCCTGTGCAGGAATAGGGAGCCCAGTTGGCAGGGCACATTGTCTGTGTGTGGGGTCTGGACTGGGGGGGCATGACTAAATTCTTGCAGGGTGCAGCCCACCCTAGAACCCCCTAGATCTAACCATGCTTCTGACCCAATGCCCTTCTTCTTCCCCACACCTATCCTACCCACCCCCTCCTCACCATTTATTTTCTAACCCTTTTTTCTCCCTTTTCCATCCCCAACTTCTTTCTGTTATCTTAACATGGTACTGAACAGAAATATTGTCCGTATTTATGGGAAACACCTCACTTTTTTGTTTGCTATTAGGGTTGAGCGGACACCTAGATGTCCGTGTTCGACAGGTTCGGCCGAACTTTAAAAAAAAGTCCGGGTCCGTGTCCCGGACTTTTACCGAACTTTTCCCGGACACCGAACCCCATTGAAGTCAATGGGGACCCGAACTTTAAGGCACTAAAATGGCTCTAAAACACCAAAGGAAAGGGCTAGAGTGCTGCAAATGGCAGCAAAACGTAATTAAGAGCATGGCAAGTGCTCTGCAAACAAATGTGGATAGGGAAATAACTTAAAACAACAAAAAAAAACAGAAAAATAAAACAATGTTCTTCTTCATCTCTGAAGGACGAGGCCCATATGGAGTAGGAGGGAGGTTGAGGTGGTGGTGGATGTGGCGGTGACATAGGCGTGCGCACAGGGTGTGCTGGGTGTGCCTGGGCACACCCTAATCACCTAGGGCACATAGCATTGCCAGTGAGGAGATGGGAAAGATCTCCCTGGGACCTGCTCTGCTCTATTTCTCCTTGCCTACAGGTACATGGCCCCGATACATTACTCTCCCTGCTGGCAAACACATGCATGTGTATTTCAACTTTGGGGTGCACACCTTAATGCAATAGGCTGCGCACACCTATGGGCGGTGTAGGTGGAAGCGGCGGTGGAGGAGGACCAGGGCCGGATTAACAGCATCATGGGCTTGGTGCTGAGGATTTTGAAGGGCCTTAAGGGCCGTGCCTTGCCATGCACCCAGAGGAGGAAGGGTGCAGCCATGCATGCCTAATTCAACATGGGATGCTGTCTCTGAAGCCCATAAACACATCCATGCATCGCCAACTGTCCCTCCTTGTCCGGCCTTCACGCTGTGTGGGGAGGTTCTGAGGGTGCTGCCTGGGGAAGCGAGCATAGAAGCCAGACTTCTGTGTTTACAAGTGACAGAAGAGCGGTAACAGTGAATATGGCCAACCCGGGGCCTATATAAAAGGTAGGGGCCTGGAGCTGCAGCTCCAATAGCCCCTACATTAATCTGGCCCTGAGGAGGAGGACGAGGTAGCCAACACTGCTTCTTTTCAAAAATTTTAAATGAGGGTACACCCCAAAAGAGTGAGAAAGAGCAAAAATGGAACAATGGGTGGGTAAGGTCGGTATCCATTGCTATTCTGCATAAGGTACGGAAAAGTCCCGTGGGATCCATGCCTGGTTCATTTTAATGAACGTGAGCTTGTCCACATTGTCTCTGGACAGGCGGCTGCGCTTGTCTGTTATAACGCCCCCAGCCGTGCTAAATACCCGTTCAGATAATACACTGGCTGCAGGGCACGCCAGCACCTCCAAGGCGTAAAGGGCAAGCTCAGGCCATGTGCCCAATTTGGAGACCCAGAAGTTGAAGGGGGCAGACCCGTCATTCACTACATGTAGGCGTGTGCACACATACTGCTCCACCATGTTGGTAAAATGCTGCCTCCTGCTAAGACGTTCCATCTGAGCTGCTGGTGCTGCTGTTTGTTGTGGCGTGCTGACAAAGCTTTTCCACATTTCGGCCATGCTAACCCTGCCTTCTGAGGTGCTGGCGGTGCCCTGGTTGCGTTGGCGACCTCCTCCTCCTCCTCCTCTGCCTTGTGCTTCCACTGTGGCCCCGCTGTCAGATGGGAATGCCAGCAGCATGGCGTCTACCAGCGTGCGCTTGTACTCGCGCATCTTGCGATCGCGCTCCAGTGAGTGAATTAAGGACGGTACGTTGTCCTTGTAACGGGGATCCAGCAGCGTGGCCACCCAGTAATCAGCACAAGTTAGAATGTGGGCAACTCGGCGGTCGTTGTGGAGACACTGCAGCATGTAATCGCTCATGTGTGCCAGGCTGCCCAGAGGCAACGAAAGGCTGTCCTCTGTGGGAGGTGTATCGTCCGTGTCCTCTGTATCCCCCCAGCCACGCACCAGTGATGGCCATGAGCTGGCCTGGGTGCCACCCTGCTGTGAACATGGTTCCATCTCCTCCTCCAGCTCCTCCTCCTCCTCATCCTCCTCATCCTCCAGAACTGTGCCCCTGCTGGACAATTGCGTCCCTGGCGTTTGCGTGTGCAGGAACCCACCCTCGGAGCCCCTTGCGAATGACTGCCCTGAAAGCCTTGGAAATGTTACCTCTTCATCCTCCTCCTCCTCCTCATCCTGTGCCACATCCTCTTCCATCATCGCCCGAATTGTTTTTTCAAGGAGGCATAGAAGTGGGATAGTTAAGCTGAGAACGGCGTCATTGCCACTGGCCATGTTGGTGGAGTACTCAAAACAGCGCAACAAGGCACACAGGTCTCGCATGGAGGCCCAGTTAAATTAAATAGCGGAATAGAAAATATGATCCAAAAAAAGTGTATGTATATCACACGTACACAACCACACTGGGCCCCAATTACTATTGTTTGTACCCCTAAAAGGCTAGATGAGGAGTAGGGGGAGTATGGAACAGGCAGCACCCTCAAACCTTCAGAAGTATGAGATGAACCCCAACAACTTGGAAAGGTGGATCTCTCTCACACGTACCAACACAGACTATCCCCCAATTTAACTGATCCCCAAAGGTTTTTGATTAAATAGCGGAATAGAAAATATGATCCAAAAAAAGTGTATGTATATCACACGTACACAACCACACTAGGCCCCAATTACTATTGTTTGTACCCCTAAAAGGCTAGATGAGGAGTAGGGGGGGTATGGAACAGGCAGCACCCTCAAACCTTCAGAAGTATGAGATGAACCCCAACAACTTGGAAAGGTGGATCTCTCTCACACGTACCAACACAGACTATCCCCCAATTTAACTGATCCCCAAAGGTTTTTGATTAAATAGCGGAATAGAAAATATGATCCAAAAAAAGTGTATGTATATCACACGTACACAACCACACTAGGCCCCAATTACTATTGTTTGTACCCCTAAAAGGCTAGATGAGGAGTAGGGGGGGTATGGAACAGGCAGCACCCTCAAACCTTCAGAAGTATGAGATGAACCCCAACAACTTGGAAAGGTGGATCTCTCTCACACGTACCAACACAGACTATCCCCCAATTTAACTGATCCCCAAAGGTTTTTGATTAAATAGCGGAATAGAAAATATGATCCAAAAAAAGTGTATGTATATCACACGTACACAACCACACTAGGCCCCAATTACTATTGTTTGTACCCCTAAAAGGCTAGGAGTAGGGGGAGTATGGAACAGGCAGCACCCTCAAACCTTCAGAAGTATGAGATGAACCCCAACAACTTGGAAAGGTGGATCTCTCTCACACGTACCAACACAGACTATCCCCCAATTTAACTGATCCCCAAAGGTTTTTGATTAAATAGCGGAATAGAAAATATGATCCAAAAAAAGTGTATGTATATCACACGTACACAACCACACTAGGCCCCAATTACTATTGTTTGTACCCCTAAAAGGCTAGATGAGGAGTAGGGGGGTATGGAACAGGCAGCACCCTCAAATCTTCAGAAGTATGAGATGAACCCCAAAAACTTGGAAAGGTGGATCTCTCTCACACGTACCAACACAGACTATCCCCCAATTTAACTGATCCCCAAAGGTTTTTGATTAAATAGCGGAATAGAAAATATGATCCAAAAAAAGTGTATGTATATCACACGTACACAACCACACTAGGCCCCAATTACTATTGTTTGTACCCCTAAAAGGCTAGGAGTAGGGGGAGTATGGAACAGGCAGCACCCTCAAACCTTCAGAAGTATGAGATGAACCCCAACAACTTGGAAAGGTGGATCTCTCTCACACGTACCAACACAGACTATCCCCCAATTTAACTGATCCCCAAAGGTTTTTGATTAAATAGCGGAATAGAAAATATGATCCAAAAAAGTGTATGTATATCACACGTACACAACCACACTAGGCCCCAATTACTATTGTTTGTACCCCTAAAAGGCTAGATGAGGAGTAGGGGGGGTATGGAACAGGCAGCACCCTCAAACCTTCAGAAGTATGAGATGAACCCCAACAACTTGGAAAGGTGGATCTCTCTCACACGTACCAACACAGACTATCCCCCAATTTAACTGATCCCCAAAGGTTTTTGATTAAATAGCGGAATAGAAAATATGATCCAAAAAAAGTGTATGTATATCACACGTACACAACCACACTGGGCCCCAATTACTATTGTTTGTACCCCTAAAAGGCTAGATGAGGAGTAGGGGGAGTATGGAACAGGCAGCACCCTCAAACCTTCAGAAGTATGAGATGAACCCCAACAACTTGGAAAGGTGGATCTCTCTCACACGTACCAACACAGACTATCCCCCAATTTAACTGATCCCCAAAGGTTTTTGATTAAATAGCGGAATAGAAAATATGATCCAAAAAAAGTGTATGTATATCACACGTACACAACCACACTAGGCCCCAATTACTATTGTTTGTACCCCTAAAAGGCTAGGAGTAGGGGGAGTATGGAACAGGCAGCACCCTCAAACCTTCAGAAGTATGAGATGAACCCCAACAACTTGGAAAGGTGGATCTCTCTCACACGTACCAACACAGACTATCCCCCAATTTAACTGATCCCCAAAGGTTTTTGATTAAATAGCGGAATAGAAAATATGATCCAAAAAAAGTGTATGTATATCACACGTACACAACCACACTAGGCCCCAATTACTATTGTTTGTACCCCTAAAAGGCTAGATGAGGAGTAGGGGGGGTATGGAACAGGCAGCACCCTCAAATCTTCAGAAGTATGAGATGAACCCCAAAAACTTGGAAAGGTGGATCTCTCTCACACGTACCAACACAGACTATCCCCCAATTTAACTGATCCCCAAAGGTTTTTGATTAAATAGCGGAATAGAAAATATGATCCAAAAAAAGTGTATGTATATCACACGTACACAACCACACTAGGCCCCAATTACTATTGTTTGTACCCCTAAAAGGCTAGATGAGGAGTAGGGGGGGTATGGAACAGGCAGCACCCTCAAACCTTCAGAAGTATGAGATGAACCCCAACAACTTGGAAAGGTGGATCTCTCTCACACGTACCAACACAGACTATCCCCCAATTTAACTGATCCCCAAAGGTTTTTGATTAAATAGCGGAATAGAAAATATGATCCAAAAAAAGTGTATGTATATCACACGTACACAACCACACTAGGCCCCAATTACTATTGTTTGTACCCCTAAAAGGCTAGATGAGGAGTAGGGGGGTATGGAACAGGCAGCACCCTCAAACCTTCAGAAGTATGAGATGAACCCCAACAACTTGGAAAGGTGGATCTCTCTCACACGTACCAACACAGACTATCCCCCAATTTAACTGATCCCCAAAGGTTTTTGATTAAATAGCGGAATAGAAAATATGATCCAAAAAAAGTGTATGTATATCACACGTACACAACCACACTAGGCCCCAATTACTATTGTTTGTACCCCTAAAAGGCTAGATGAGGAGTAGGGGGGGTATGGAACAGGCAGCACCCTCAAACCTTCAGAAGTATGAGATGAACCCCAACAACTTGGAAAGGTGGATCTCTCTCACACGTACCAACACAGACTATCCCCCAATTTAACTGATCCCCAAAGGTTTTTGATTAAATAGCGGAATAGAAAATATGATCCAAAAAAAGTGTATGTATATCACACGTACACAACCACACTAGGCCCCAATTACTATTGTTTGTACCCCTAAAAGGCTAGGAGTAGGGGGAGTATGGAACAGGCAGCACCCTCAAACCTTCAGAAGTATGAGATGAACCCCAACAACTTGGAAAGGTGGATCTCTCTCACACGTACCAACACAGACTATCCCCCAATTTAACTGATCCCCAAAGGTTTTTGATTAAATAGCGGAATAGAAAATATGATCCAAAAAAAGTGTATGTATATCACACGTACACAACCACACTAGGCCCCAATTACTATTGTTTGTACCCCTAAAAGGCTAGATGAGGAGTAGGGGGAGTATGGAACAGGCAGCACCCTCAAATCTTCAGAAGTATGAGATTGTGTTCACTGTACCCCACAAAGATTGAGTTCACTGCACCCCACAATGATTGTGTTCACTGCACCCCACAAAGATTGTGTTCACTGCACCTCACAAAGATTGTGTTCACTGTACCCCCCAAAGATTGTGTTCACTGCACCCCACAAAGATTCTGTTCACTGTACCCCACAAAGATTGTGTTCACTGCACCCTAAAAGGATGTTGTTCACTGCACCCCACAAAGATTGTGTTCACTGCACCCTAAAAGGATGTTGTTCACTGCACCCCAAAAAGATTGTGTTCACTGTACCCCCCCAAAGATTGTGTTCACTGCACCCCACAAAGATTGTGTTCACTGCACCCCAAAAAGATTGTGTTCACTGTTCCCCCCAAAGATTGTGTTCACTGCACCCCAAAAAGATTGTGTTCACTGTACCCCCCAAAGATTGTGTTCACTGCACCCCACAAAGATTCTGTTCACTGTACCCCACAAAGATTGTGTTCACTGCACCCCAAAAAGATTGTGTTCACTGTACCCCCCCAAAGATTGTGTTCACTGCACCCCACAAAGATTCTGTTCACTGCACCCCACAAAGGATTTTGTTCACTGCACCCCAAAAAGATTGTGTTCACTGCACCCCAAAAAGGATTTTGATCACTGCACCCCAAAAAGGATGTTGTTCACTGCACCCCAAAAATGATTTTGTTCACTCCACCCCAAAAAGATTGTGTTCACTGCACCCCACAAAGATTGTGTTCACTGCACCCCAAAAAGATTGTGTTCACTGTACCCCCCAAAGATTGTGTTCACTGCACCCCACAAAGATTCTGTTCACTGTACCCCACAAAGATTGTGTTCACTGCACCCCAAAAAGATTGTGTTCACTGCACCCCAAAAAGGATGTTGTTCACTGCACCCCAAAAAGGATGTTGTTCACTCCACCCCAAAAAGATTGTGTTCACTGCACCCCACAAAGATTGTGTTCACTGCACCCCAAAAAGATTGTGTTCACTGCACCCCAAAAATGATTTTGTTCACTGCACCCCAAAAAGGATTTTGTTCACTGCACCCCAAAAAGGATGTTGTTCACTCCACCCCAAAAAGATTGTGTTCACTGCACCCCAAAAAGATTGTGTTCACTGCACCCCACAAAGGATTTTGTTCACTGCACCCCAAAAAGATTGTGTTCACTGCACCCCAAAAAGGATGTTGTTCACTGCACCCCAAAAAGGATTTTGTTCACTGCACCCCAAAAAGATTGTGTTCACTGCACCCCACAAAGGATTTTGTTCACTGCACCCCACAAAGATTGTGTTCACTGCACACCAAAAAGGATTGTGTTCACTGCACCCCAAAAAGATTTTGTTCACTGCACCCCAAAAAGATTGTGTTCACTGCAGCCCAAAAAGATTGTGTTCACTGCAGCCCAAAAAGATTGTGTTCACTGCAGCCCAAAAAGATTGTGTTCACTGCAGCCCAAAAAGATTGTGTTCACTGCAGCTCACACACAGAAAAATGGATGTGGATCACTGACACCTGCCTATCTCCAATCCCACACCACACAGCAATATCGATTGTAGTTTGTAGAACACAGTTTCCCTAAAATTCAGCAGACTCTGTCCCTAACAGGATTGAGAAGAGATCGTAGATCAGGATTGAGTGCAGATTCACCCCACCCCCCACACAGCAATATCGATTGTAGTTTGTAGAAGACACTGACCCTATAATTCAGCAGACTCTATCCCTAAAATGCCTACAACTCGCCCTGCCTAAACACTCCGACCTGTCCCTCAATTCTATCCGGACACAAATGGTTTTTTCCTGCCTATCTTTCCCTAATCAGCAGCCAGCACATTGATGTGTGCTCTGTCCCTTAGCTAAGCAGCAGAATGACGCTGCTGCGGCGGCTGCCTCGAACTTATAAAGACTTGGTCACATGCTTCAGACGGCCAATCACAGCTACTAAGACATTTGCAGGCATGGCTGGGATGGCTTAAGGCACACCAGTTAAACGATTGTTGATTGGCTGTTGAAAGCCCGCCATGAAAAGAGCGCCAAAGCATGCAAAACCCGGAAATAAAACGACCGAACACGGATTTTTACCCGAACATACAGTAAAGTGTCCGTGTCCGTGTTCGGGTAAAAAAAATCCAATTATTCGGTACGAACACGAATAATACAGTCCGTGTTCGCTCAACACTATTTGCTATCCCACATCTTTATTATCTGTAAAATGTTGATAGTGATAAAAATGCTCTCCTAATTTTAGGTGTGAGGGGCACTCAGTCCAATTAGATGTTGAGCAAGTGGGAAAGGAAGAAACATTGTTCACTTGTATTGAATGTTAGACCAACGTTAAATTGTTTATTATATATGCACATGTGTACCGATTTGTCTTGACGGCCTACGACACTCTGTAATGTGATAATTGAGGATACCCTGTTCTCATTTGCTGTCAATAAAAAATAATACAGGGGGATAAAATCCATTTATCTAAATGAATGTATCACCATATGGTGTCAGTATTTTTACTAAGTTTTTTAACTGCAAAGGTAAACACACGTTTCGACCTGGACACATATTAACCACTTCCCACTGGGTTTCAGTGGTTATACCAAGATGATGCCTGCACCTTCAGGAAGAAGTAACCTTAGTGGCTATTTAGCCACTTGATCACTTCTGTGGGTGGCAAATAGGGGGTCCCACCCCCCTCCCACCGCCGCCTCTCCCGGGCTCTTCGGTCCCATTGCGGAGGCCAGGAGCGATGCGGCCAGCGGCAATGACTGCCTGGGACAGAGAAACTAACTGACATTGTTCCCCTCTCTCTGTAACCCTGAAAACCGGAAGCGACGAGTATTCGTTACTTCCGGTTCCGCCAGAGAAGCAGCCAATCAGACCGGTCTCAGTCTGATCTGCTGCATGGTGGGGGCCAGAGGAGAGATTTGGGGTCTAGTAGACCCCAAATCTCTCCATAAATAGGACCTATTATGTCCTATGCTATCACAAGGGATGTGGTTCATGCCTTGTGATAGCAATAAAGTTTGTACAAAAAATGCTTTAAAAAAAAGGGTAAAAAAAAAAGGTGCTCCTATCCTACTGTGCTTACGTTTTGCATTTACACGTGATCGCACCACCCATGTGAGGTATTTTGCGAACGTCAGAGCGAGAGCAATAATTCTAACACCAGACCTCCTGTGCGTCGCCTATGGAGAATTTTAGGCACCGTAGTTTGGCACCATTCTACGAGCAGATGCAATTTTAAAGGGTGACATGTTAGGTATCTATTTACTCGGTGTAACATCAAAAGAATGTGCTAACTTTACTGTTTTGTTTTGTTTTTTTTTATTCATAAATGTGTTTTTTTTCCCCATAAAAATTGCTTTTGAAAAACTGCTGCGCAAATACCCTGCGACATAAAAAATTGCAACACACACCATTTTATTCTATAGAGTCTCTGCTAAAAAAAGAAAATATATATAATGTTTGGGGGTTCTAATTAATTTTCTAGCAAAAAAAGTTGATTTTTACATGTAGGAGCGAAGTGTCAGAATAGGCTTGGGAAGGAGGTGGTTAATGCAGTTCATCATTCATTAACGTAGAAGTCCACCCTAACACTACAATCCCTGCATCTATAGACCTCCACGATCTAACACTTACCTATCTTGCCCTTTAACCACTTTACAACCGGAGGATTTTGCTGTCTTCCGTCCAGGCCACTTTTTGCGATTCGGCGCTGTGCGACTTCAACTGACAATTGCGCGGTCGTGCGACGCCGTACCCAAACAAAATTTACGTCCTTTTTTCCCACAAACAGAGCTTTCTTTTGGTGGTATTTGATCACCTGTGTGATTTTTACTTTTTGCGCTATAAACAAAAAAAGAGCGTTTATTTTGAAAAAATAACAATATTTTTCACATTTTTTTATGTGAAATTCCCCCCAAAAAAGATGTAAAAACCAATTTTTTTAAAAGTTTTTGGCCAATTTGTTTTATGCTACATATGTTTGGTAAAAAAAATCGCAATAAGCGTATTTTGATTGGTTTGCGCAAAAGTTATTGCGTTTACTAACAAAGGGAAAGATTTCTGTCATTTTTGGTGTTTTTTTTTTAACGCGTAATGGCGGCGATCTGCGATTTTTTTTGCGGGACTGCGACATTGCGGCGGACAGACTGGACCCCTGACTGACATTTTTGACACTTTTGGGGGTACCAGTGACATTACTGCAGTAATCAGTGCTATATATATGCACTGTTACTGTAAAAATGACACTGGCAGGGAAGGGGTTAATTTTATTGGAGAGGGAGGGGTTAATGTATGCCTGGTGCTTACTGACGTGTAGGGGGGGAGGTGACTGTGTGAGTCATGGACAGATCGGATGTCCAGCTATGCTGAACAGTCCGATCTGTCACTCCCTGTCACTATGGAGATCCGCCAGCTGTGTTTACACACAGCGGGCGGATCTCCAGACTCGATCCCCGACGATCGGGTAAGAGCAGCGGCGATCGCCGCTGCTCCTCCCCTGGCCCGACTCCCGCTGTGAATGAAAACAGCGGGAGCGAGCCTCCGGCGGCGCGCAAGCGCCGCCCAGAAGGGGGAGTGTCCAGTCACGTTAATACTACGTGGCTGGACGATAACGAACCACTCTGCCGCAGTAGTATTACTGTGAGCGGTTGCAGAGTGGTTAAAGAAGAAATCAGTATACATTCTTTTTTTTAAGCCGATCCAACCTGACCCCACGCTGAGCTGTCAGCCGGGCTTCGCTGTGTTGGCGGGTGTAGAGGACATATCCGGCAGTGGAAGCCTCATAGTAAATCTATGGGTGACGTCACTCCCCATTCATTTCACAGCTGTTGTTGGCGGTGTCCTCTGCAGAGCTTCCGCTGCTGGAAACTAGATCGGATCGGTTTCAAAAAAGGTATGTATACTGATTTCTTCTTTACAGGGCTAATTAGGTTAGTGTTAGATTGTGGAGATCTATAGATGCAGGGATTTTAGTTTTAGGGTGGACTTACACTTTAATATATATTTAAATATATTTAGTTCAAATTAAAGAAGTGTATTTTCCGGAATTTGACTTGGTAGAAGCCATTTGCAAGCCTCTGTAAAGCAGAGCGCAACTCCGCAAGCCCCAGTACAGCAGAGCACAGGCTGGGGAACAGTGTTAATTTCGTCGACTAAAACCGACTAAAACTTTTTCGTCGACTAAATTAACACAATTTTAGTCGACTACAATACAACGAAAACTAAAATAATTCAGATGACTAAAATACGACTAAAACTAAAATGGCATTTTAGTCAAAAGACTATAACTAAAACTAAATCGAAATTTGCTGCCAAAATTAACACTGGTGCATGCTCAAAGCTTAATACCATAAATAATAACATATTCGATTTTTCACTCCAGGACCAGCAGTAGTATATAATGAGTTTGGAAATTGTAGATAAATGCTTAAATAATGCATTACAAATTACAATTGAACTACACCCATTCGATTATAGATGGCTAAAATGAGTTTTAGTTGACTAAAATGTAGGACGTTTTAGTCGACTAAAATGTACTGGAGTTCTAGTCGACTAAATACGACTAAAACTAAAACACTTGCAGAAGACTAAAATGGGACTAAAACTAAAACGCCATTTTAGTCCTAAGACTAAGACTAAAACTAAATTGAAATTTGCTGCCAAAATTAACACTGCTGGGGAAGGGAGGACCAACACAAAGAGCCAATCGGTTGTGTGCTAGAGTATGCATGTGCTGAAGAGAATCATGCTGATAGGAGGATAGTAACAGAGAAATGAGCTCATTAGTCTGCTACTTCTCCTTTCACTGTCCAGTCAAAGGCTGGGAGAGGGACAAGACCTACCTGCAAGTGTTGCTTCATTTCAGCAGATGAAAATCTCCTGTCCTGCCAGACAGGGCTGTGTGGCATGGCAGAGCTGGAAGGACAGAAAAATAAATCCTTTTGCAGGCTAAACAGCTCCTCTATTTGCATATCACCCTTGTGTTTACCTTTTTGGAGTTCATCTTTAGGAGGGCTGCATGTAGGGGGGGGGGGGGGGGACCCTCCTTTTTGCTTCCTAAGGGAACAGAGTAACATTAGGTCACCGTGCAAGAAATGGAAAGTTTTGGGAGACAAGTAACGGATCAGTGTTCCCCTGACACCACATGATAGGGAACATGTTGATGGAAGAGATAAGGAAACAATAAATCAGTTCCTTCAATCAAAATAGCAGTAAGGTGTTATACTGTGTTGGATACTGATAAGAAAAGGACAATGTGACATTAAACTGGCACCGATTATTATACAACACAGTACATGCAAATAAACTACAAACTTTTACATTGCTAAGGAAATTAAACCTGATGTTTTACAGGAAATGAATCCCGTACTTAAATTTATATCATAACATGCTGCCACCATGCTCTATAACTTTTGAAAGCTTGTAGCTAAATTACTCCCTGTTAGTTTAAACCACTTAAGGACCAGGCCCATTTCTGACACATGCTGTTTACAATTTAAAATCAGTATTTTTTGCTAGAAAATTACTTTAGAACCCCCTAACATTATATATATATATATATATATATATATATATATATATATATATATATATAAATATTTATTTTTAGCAAAGACTCTGGAGAATAAAATGGCGGTCATTGCAATATTTTTTGTCACAGGATATTTGCACATCGGTTTTTCAAACGCAAGTTTTCTGGAAAAAATAAATTTCACTGCATTTAAAAAAATGAAACAGTAAAGTTAGCCTATTTTTTTTTTCTATAATATGAAAGATATTGTTACGCTGAGTAAATAGATACCAAACATGTCATGCTTCAAAATTGCGCATGCTCGTGGAATTGCGACAAACATTGGTACTTAAAACTCTCCATAGGCGACACTTTAAATATTTCTCCAGGTTACCAGTTTAGAGTTACAGTGGAGGTCTAGGGCTAGAATTATTGCTCTCGCTCTAACTATATCGGCGATACCTTGCATGTGTGGTTTGAACACATTTTACATAAGTGGGCGCGACTTGCGTATGCGTTCGCTTCTGCGCGAAAGTTTAGAGGGTCGGGTCGCTTTACATTCTATTTTTATTTTTTCATGTTTATTTTAGCTTTAATTATTTTTTTTTACACTGTCCCTTTAAAAAAAAAAATTTGATCACTTCTATTCAAATAGAAATAAGCAGGACAGGTCCTCTTTAATGTATGATCTGGGGTCAAAAAGACCTCAGATCTCACATCTACACTAAAAAGCAAAAGAAAAAAATATATTTTTTTAACCACTTGCCCACCGCTCACATGGAGCGTACTGCGGCAAAGTGGCACGATCCCGTCCAGCGACGTAGACCTACGTCGCTGGACTCCTCCCCCTGTAGGTCGCGCTCGCGCGCCGCGGAGGCGCGCTCCCGCTGTTTTCATTCACAGCGGGAATCGGGCCAGGGGAGGAGCAGCGGCGATCGCCGCTGCTCTGCCCCGATCGTCGGGGAATCGAGTGAGGAGATCCGCCCGCCTGTGTAAACAGAGCGGGCAGATCTCCATAGTGACAGTGAGTAACAGATCGGACTGTCCCTGTCTCACAAAGTCACCTCCCCCCCCACACGTCAGTAAGCACCAGGCATACATTAACCCCTCCCTCTCCAATAAAATTAACCCCTTCACTGCCAGTGTCATTTTTACAGTAACAGTGCATATGTATAGCACTGATTACTGTAGTAATGTCACTGGTACCCCCAAAAGTGTCAAAAATGTCAGTCAAGGGTCCGATCTGTCCACCGCAATGTCGCAGTCCCGCAAAAAAAATCGCAGATCACCGCCATTACGCGTTAAAAAAAACAACAAAAATGACAGAAATCTTTCCCTTAGTTAGTAAACGCAATAACTTTTGCGCAAACCAATCAAAATATGCTTATTGCGATTTTATTTACCAAACATAGGTAGCAGAAAACAAATTGGCCAAAAATTAAAAAAAAATTTGATTTTTACATTTTTTTGGGGGGGAATTTCATATAGAAAAATGTTAAAAATATTGTTATTTTTTCAAAATAAACGCTCTTTTTTTGTTTATAGCGCAAAAAGTAAAAATCGCACAGGTGATCAAATACCACCAAAAGAAAGCTCTGTTTGTGTGAAAAAAAGGACGTAAATTTCGTTTGGGTACGGCGTTGCACGACCGCGCAATTGTCAGTTAAAGTCGCACAGCGCCGAATCGCAAAAAGTGGCCTGGACGGAAGACAGCAAAATCCTCCGGTGGTAAAGTGGTTAATGAAGAAAAAAAAATGGGCCCCTTAAGGCCATTGGGAGGAAGAGACATATGACATCGCTCCGGTCCTCCAAGGCCATAGAGTTGAGTGGGGGGCAGCTTGCCCTCAATCGACTTTCTGCCTAGGAGAAGAGAGGACCGGGTTGTTTTCCCCGCTACCAACAGCCCTGGTAAGCAGGGGAAACGACCAGGAAGTGGCGGGAGGGGGCACCTCTACCGCTTCCCATAATAGTGATCCAGCAGCGGGAACATTTTTGTGAGAAAGAGGACCACGCGCCTAGTAAAAAGAATACCAGGGTTATGGCAGCTATCTGCTGCCATAACCCCAGTATATAACGTCAAAGTAGCGATGTATAACTGTGGCGGGCAGTCCGGAAGTGGTTAAGTGTGTTATTTTTTTTAACAGCCATTTTTTATAACAGCCATTCTAGGAGAACATCAACTTTATATTTGTTATGTTTTCAAATTACATATTTACTATACAGTTACAGATACAGTAGCAAGTTACCAACCACGAGGCTCCATGCACACAAATTTTAAGCATTTTTGTACAAGCATTAAGAGTGTTTATCCTTTTTTTCCTGCCAGAGAAACACAAAGCAGAAGAGTTTTTTCTCCCTCTAAACACTGAGCTTAAAAAATGCCTCTAGACTACCTAATGTGCATGGACACATAGGGAAAATGCTAAACTGTCAGGGTGCCAGGAAACCGGACCACACGGGGATGCGGGTAAAATAAAGCAGTTTATTGGAGCAAACAACAATAAATGCACAGCAAGAGTGAGGAAGTGGGAGCAGGAACAAGCCGGGGTCAAGTCCAGAAGCGGGTAGTCATCCAGGCTGGGGTTGAGTCCAGAAGCGGGTAGTCTGCCGATGCCAGGTCCTTTGCTTATGCCGGGTTGAGAGCCAGGAGAGACATCAGCCAAGCCAGGTCATACACGGAGGAAAATGGAGAACAGAAGATTGCTAGCAGAGATGCACCTTGGAGCACAAACACAAGGGCCAGGACTGCAACACATCAGGTGATGATAGATATGGTCAGGTGTGCAGTATCATCACTGTGTGATGTCCAGGCAGCAGGCAAGTGATAATGCAATCAGAATCTATAAGAGGCAGCAGTCTGCACATGTCCAAGAAGGCTGCCAACAGGAGGGCAAGGTAAAACCTTGACACAAACCACCTCTAGGAGCAGCGTTTTTTAAGCTAGTGTGCATGAAGCCTGAATTTTGGCAACTTGGGGATAATTGTTTGGAACCTGACAGAGGGCTGTGTAATTTACTTTCACTTTTTTTAATGGATAATTAATTTTTTTCTCTTAATACACTGTATCGTTTTTACGTCATAATTTACAATGAAAATCTAAAACAGGTTTAGTCCTCATGAAAAAAAGAACTATAAATCAAAACAGACTTTAAGCCCCAATTCACATCGGGCCAATTTGTCAAATTGCATGCCAAATCATGCCTATTGCTGCAACTTTGCGGCACCGCACCTATTCCGAAGAGTAGTCCCTGCACTACTTTTGGCGACTTTGGTTCCAATTTCAATAGACACATGTGCATGAACCCGCACAGATGTCTCATAAATGCCCCCCCCCCCCCCCCAAAGTCAGACTGAAATGCTGGTTTGAAATCGTGCGCGTTCAGCTTAACTCCCACGATTTCAAACCACCGTCAGTGTGAACGGCTAAAGGCCTCAATATGGGTAACAAGTATAACAGTACAACATCTGCAAAACATAAAAACCCATTTAGTGGTTCTGTGATTGTTAGAAATATTAACATATATAAAATATACAACAGGTTCCTGGGCCCAAGGCCCCCTTTAATGCTTAATGACCAGTTTCTTTCATAACAAAACGTGCCTCTTGACTATTTAGAATATATTTTTTTAATAACATGCAACTAGCTGCTCTATCATCTTCCCCAGCAATCAATGGCATGGACACCTCTGGGTGTGTGTCCAAAACTTGCTATCTTGGTGTGTCAAATACCACAAGTTGGATTTGGTCATCCAATAGGCCGCAGGTTCTATGTGAAGATAGACAGTCACCAAGATAGCCAGCTTTTGGACCCACACTCAGAGAGGTCCATGTTGCTGGTTGCAGGAGTCAACAATAGAGCAGCTTAGTAGAAGAAGTTGTTTTACTGCAAAATGCATCAGTTTAAAGTATAAAAAACAGAGTTGCTGAAAGAATGAAATGATGCTATACATAAGATTGTACCATTGTTTGTGATTATAGTTGTGACGGTACCAATACAATAAAGAGCCAAGGGGCACCTTGTTCTATGAGAAAGGTTTAGCATTCAGCATTATTTATTATTAGAGGTATTTATACAGCGCCAAAAATGTATGCAGCGCTTTACATATACAGTATATTGTACATTCACCTTAGTCCCTGACCTCAAGGAGCTTACAATCTAAGGTCCCTAATTTACATTCATACATACAGTACACAAACTAGGGCCAATTTTGACAGGATCCAGTTAACCTACAAGCATGGCTTTGGAGTGTGCAAGGAAACCAGAGTACCAGGAGGAAACACACACAGGCACAGGGAGAACATGCAAACTTCAGGCAGGTGCTATGGTTGGGATTCGACTGAGAGCCATAGTGCTGTCAGACGGAAGTGCTAACCACTTAGCTACTGTGCAACACTAAAGCAGGGCTTTGGGCTCAGGAACCTGTTGTATTTTTTTTATTATTTTATTATTATATAGTATAAGCCACGGGCACATTAATATTATACTCCACGTTAATATCTAATTTTAGGAGATTGGGCAAAGCTAGGCAAACGTATTCTTTTATGACCTTGTGACCAGCTGTGAATTTAAAACCATTGGTTAAAAAACCATACAGTGGTTTAACAGGACAGGTTCCACTCAGAATAGGCCTCGCTATCGTCGTCCAGCATTTCATCAGAGATTGAAGGGGTGGGGTCAGCCTGTCAGTGCTCAGACCATACGCAGCACACTGCATCAAATTGGTCTGCATGACTGTCATCCCAGAAGGAAGCCTCTTCTAAAGATGATGCACAAGAAAATCTGCAAACAGTTTGCTGAAGACAAGCAGACTAAGGACATAGATTACTGGAACAAAGTCCTGTGGTCTAATGAGGCCAAGATAAACTTATTTGGTTCGGATGGTGTCAAGGGGGTGTGGCGGCAACCAGGTGAGTCTTGCCTACAGTCAAGCATGGTGGTGAGAATATCATGGTCTGGGGCTGCATGAGTGCTGCCGGTGTAACGTGAGAATTACCTACCCCTTGAGAAAAACCTACCCTCGTCACTTCCGGCCAGGAACAGCTGAGCAGCGCAGCAGTGCGCATGCTCAAAGCCCCGAATACCTAATGGAACAGATGAGGATCAGACTAGTGCGCATGCGCAGTAGTATGAAGAGATCACGGTGTCCGTGAAAAAAACCTACCCACGCGGGGGTTACATTAAAACAGCTGTGCTGCAATACGAGTCATCTCCGCTCCTGTCCCTGTCACTACCCTGATCTTGGCTAGTAAATATAAAAGCGGCTCTTGGCTCCGTTATTAATGTTTTCATACACCTGCCGCCGCTTTTATATTTACTTGCCGAGAGCAGGGAAGTGACAGGGACAGGAGCGGAGATGACTCGTATTGCAGCACAGTTGTTTTAATGTAACCGCTGCATTACATACAGTGCCGTACACCGGAAGTGACGAGGGGTAGGTTTTTCTCACGGGTAGGTAATTCTCACGGAACACCGGCACTGTAAAGCTACAGTCCATTGAGGGAAGCATGAATACCAACATGTACTGTGACATACTGAAGCAAAGCATGATCCCCACCCTTCGGAGACTGGGTTGCAGGGCAGTATTCCAACATGATAATGACCCCAAACACACCTCCAAGATGCCCACTGCCTTGCAAAAAAGCTGAGGGTAAAGGCGATGGACTGGCCAAGCATGTCTCCAGACCTAAACCCTATTGAGCATCTGTGGGTCATCCTCAAAACAGGAGGTGGAGAAGCGCAAGGTTTCTAACATCCACCAGCTCCCTGATGTCGTCATGGAGGAGTGGAAGAGGACTTCAGTGGCAACCTGTGAAGCTCTGGTGAACTCCAAGCCCAAGAGAGTTAACGCAGTACAGGAAAATAATGGTGGCCACACAAAATATTGACACTTTTGGCCCAATTTGGACTTTTCACTTAGGGGTGTACTCACTTTCGTTGCCAACGGTTTAGACATTAATGGCTGTGTGTTGATTTATTTTGAGGGGACAGCAAATACACACTGTTATACAAGCTGTACACTCACTACTTTACATTGTAGCAAAGTGTCATTTCTTCAGTGTTGTCACATGAAAAGATATAATAAAATATTTACAAAAATGTGAGGGGTGTACTCACTTTTGTGAGATACTGTATAGTCATTTTTAGCAGGGGTTTCCTGAGATTTGAAGGTTATTTCAAGGGTTCCTCTGTGTTGAAAAGGTTGAGAAATGCTGCTTTAGTTATTTAATTATAATGTCTTGATTTCAGTAGAGCCTAGGATACTGTAAAACACAGAGTTGTTTAAAAACAGTGAGAACACATGAAATCAATGTGTTTGAATACCTATAAAGTCAAAAACTGAGCTGTCAGAAGTCACTAGGAATTATGATGGGGAGATAAGGACTAAAACCAAATGATTTCTTTGCACCCAGTCATTGCAAATAATAATTTTAAATTAGTAATTGTCTTGTCCGGTATAAAATGTTGTACACTTCAACCCCTGCTAAATTGTTTGTATTCAGATAAGGGTAACCAAAGGTTTAACCACTCTACTACCGCTCACGGTAATAGTACTGCGGCAGAGTGGCTCGTTCCCGTCCAGTCACGTAGTATTAACGTGACTGGACTCCTCCCCTTCTGGGCGGCGCTTGCGCGCCGCCGGAGGCTCGCTCCCGCTGTTTTCATTCACAGCGGGAGTCGGGCCAGGGGAGGAGCAGCGGCGATCGCCGCTGCTCTTACCCGATCGTCGGGGATCGAGTCTGGAGATCCGCCCGCTGTGTGTAAACACAGCGGGCGGATCTCCATAGTGACAGGGAGTGACAGATCGGACTGTTCAGCATAGCTGGACATCCGATCTGTCCATGAATCACATAGTCACCTCCCCCCCTACACGTCAGTAAGCACCAGGCATACATTAACCCCTCCCTCTCCAATAAAATTAACCCCTTCCCTGCCAGTGTCATTTTTACAGTAACAGTGCATATATATAGCACTGATTACTGTAGTAATGTCACTGGTACCCCCAAAAGTGTCAAAAATGTCAGTCAGGGGTCCGGTCTGTCCGCCGCAATGTCGCAGTCCCGCAAAAAAAATCGCAGATCGCCGCCATTACGCGTTAAAAAAAAACACCAAAAATGACAGAAATCTTTCCCTTTGTTAGTAAACGCAATAACTTTTGCGCAAACCAATCAAAATACGCTTATTGCGATTTTTTTTACCAAACATATGTAGCATAAAACAAATTGGCCAAAAACTTTTAAAAAAATTGGTTTTTACATCTTTTTTGGGGGGAATTTCATATAAAAAAATGTGAAAAATATTGTTATTTTTTCAAAATAAACGCTCTTTTTTTGTTTATAGCGCAAAAAGTAAAAATCGCACAGGTGATCAAATACCACCAAAAGAAAGCTCTGTTTGTGGGAGAAAAAGGACGTAAATTTCGTTTGGGTACGGCGTCGCACGACCGCGCAATTGTCAGTTGAAGTCGCACAGCGCCGAATCGCAAAAAGTGGCCTGGACGGAAGACAGCAAAATCCTCCGGTTGTAAAGTGGTTAAACATCTATCAGGTTTTTATTGCCTTATCCCCATTAGAGGGAGCAATAAGCAATGATTGGGATGTTTTGGGGTACATTTATATTAGAGCAGGCACTATTTCTTTGGAAATAAATTTATGCAAGTGCCTTTTGTGAATAAATTGCATCAATTTCATGCATATAAAGGGGGCCATACATCTGTATCTCACAGGAACTGCAGCAATCATTTAGTTATTGATACGCTGTGTGGTATAGATATACTGGAGTTTAATCATTTTTTTATATATATTTTTTTAAAATAAGGAGTCTACTTTAATACAGTCAACTGTACTAAATTTGGCTTTGAAGCAAATCTTTTTACAATTAGATGGTATATGCTGCCATCTAGAGGCTTTCTTGTATTTCTACACTATTGTGCTATGTGTTAATAAAAGTTTTTTTGTGGATTTTTGATTGTAACAGTTTTCTTCGTTTTAAGGTAGCTTAGAGAAGTCTGTCCACTTTTGTTTTTGCTCTCCACATTTTTTGGAAAAAAAAAAAACAAAGTTCAGCAAAACACGGGACAAAGAAATTACTTTTTAACATGCATAATAACATATTCTCCATTAGATTTACCATTAAATGGAAAATGAGGGTCTACCTAAACAATCCAAAAAGTTGTGTCCAATTAGGCATGCCCTTCCAATACACAGGTGATCTAAATGAAATTGTAAAATCAGTGCAGGCAAGTTCCCTCCCTGATGCAGCAGCTGCCACACAGACAACGCAGCACCGAGCTGTTTTGTAGCAGGGAGGGCAGAATCTAATGAGGATTCACAGACACTAGTTCCCTACCCAATCCACACCCCTTTTGATTGACAGAAGACAGTGGGTGAGTCCATAGCCAATAGACACTACTATTGTCTATAGAACCAGCCCCACTACCTGCTATCAATCACAAGGAGAGAGTTGACCTGATAGGGAAATGTTCTTGTGAACCCTCATCAGCCTTTTGCCACTTTCAGTGTCATTGGTTGCTAGGAGGCTGTGAGCTGTGAAACCAACAGTGGCCTTAAAAGCGGAATTCCGCGGAGTTCCACCCCCCCAAAAGAAAATTAAAAGTCAGCAGCTTCACATACTGTAGCTGCTGACTTTTATTATTAGGACACTTACCTGTCCTGGAGTCCAGTGATGTCGGCACTGCAGGCGATGTTTCCATTGCCGGTCATTTTCCGGTCAGGGAACCCAGCAGTGAAGCCTTGCGGCTTCACGGGCGGGCCTCTACTGCGCATGTGCGAAGCGCGCTGCGCATTCGGATTGGTTTGGCGGCAGGGGAAGGAAGAGGGGGCCAAAATTCTGAGGGACAGTGCCACGGAAGGCAGATTCTGCCGCAGAGGATTCTGGGAGTGGGTATAAGTTTGAGGGGAACGCATGACGCAGGTCTTTGGCGGTAAGCAGAGTCCCAGGAGGGAGAGTATGGCTGTCTCTCCTCCTGTCAGAAGGAACGGGTGTCTTGGGTGGCTGCCTGAGTATCCTGAAGGGAGAGCTGAGCTGGGCTGCAGAGAGGATCCGGTGTGCCGAGGACCAGTGGAGAAGGAGGGGTTCAGTTCCAGGAAAGCCTTCCAAGGTCGTGAGTACTGTGAACTGCCCCTGGGGTCTGCCTAGTGTAGAGGGGATCACTTCGGTGAAGGTTCCAGGGATCCTGGACCCTGAAGTGTCAAGGGGGTTGTGTCAGGAAAGGAATTACCATTCAGCAACAATAGAATCCTGGAGGCAGAGCAGGTGTGTTACCACGCCCTTCTCCCCAGCCCTGGCCCTGTATAAGGCGCTCTCTGGCTGTGCTTCAGTGCTAGTTTATCATCAGCTCTAGTACCCGTGACCTGTTTGTTTGTCTGCGTTCCTGCTTTTGACCCGGCTAGCTCCTGGACCCATCTGCACTTCTCCTTGTTTGACCTCGGCTTGCCTGACCACTCTTTGCCTGAACCATACCTCTGCTGGATATTCTGTGTACTGACCTCGGCCTGGATTCCACGGACTCTCTCCTTGTCTTACCCCTCTGTACCTCCATTTCCTCGGACTGATTCACTGTGTATGACCCCCGGCCTGGCATTAACCTTTTGTCTCTTGTTTCAAGCATCTTTAGATCCTCTGGAAACGGTCCTGTGAGTCCACACCATACCCTTCATTATACGGAATCCACCCGCATCCAGTGCTCCTTGGGACGTGTCATCTCCTGTTCCACCTCCAGGGGTGATCCGCACCGAGCTGCAAAGGAAGCCCTCTCAGCACTTCGGCCTCCACCAAGGTAACTGACAGGTTGCCTAGTGAGAGGACCCTGAAGTGTAGAGAGCACGCCAGCTCTTGGGCCCTGAAGAGTTAAGTGTGCAGTGTTAAGAGTTGCAGCAGTACAAGCAGTTACAAGGAACTACCTAAGTCAGTGAAGGGCTGGAGGGAGTCATACACTGGACTTTTGAGCTAGACAGAGTGTCAAGAGTCAAGGATCATTACAGTCCTGGATCTTCTGAGTTAACCAAGGAGTTAAAATCAAAGTTTCAGCACTTTCAGCAGAACAGCATTTACAGTGCCAGGAAGCATTGGTCGGCATTCAAGCATCTTTTCTACAAAGTATCCCAGTTGAACTTAGTTGAGCCAGAGGAGTATCCCACTCATTCCCTTCCCCATTATAAAATAAACAACACAAACCAAAGATGTCGGAATGGTGATTGTCTGGAAATATTGCTACACATCTAAACGCATGTTAACGCTAGCCGCATTTAGCGCTTGTGTGTTAATTAATATCAGTGACCAGAATAAATTAAGGAATTTAGGAATTAAGGCCTGAGTTCTTGACATGCCAAAATGCATTACATGCATTTACAAGCATTGTTTTCTGCCAAGATGCTGCTGTTAGGAGGAAAGGTGTCCACAAGAGTAGACAAAATGTTCAGTGTGCATGATGCCTTACAGTGCTGACATTCACAGGCTGCAATGAGGGAGAAAGGAAAGACTATCCTTGTAAGTTTATTCATTCATGGGATAACACGCAGCATTTCATTCACCAACAATCTCCAGACATGCAAATAACAACACAACTAGACTTCTTACTGGCAAAACTTTTTTGGCCACGGCCTTTATTAATTGGTTTTCAAATATACACTTTATTAAAACTTCAACTTCATATTAATAACGACATGACTTATAATTTTTAACTTCCATACCAATTTTCAACTCAGCTCGAGCTGAATAACCACATCACCATATCCTTACACTGTCCCCCTTTTCTTACGAAAAGGTGACCCACCACATTAACAAGGCCACGACAAGGGGAGGGGGGGTTGGGTGAGCTCCGCAGCTTTTCGTATCCCGCGACGTCTGGCGCCAGTTTTAGTCAGCATCTTATATTTATAGACCCCCAGGGGCTTCTAGAAGCTTCCAATAGCCTCCAAAGACCCCTACCTATCAGGTACAAGCCCCCTCATGGGATCACGCCCTCACCTGCAGGGGGAGCCTTGAAACTCGCTAGCTGCGGTGATCCCATGAGGAAAAGGGGGGTGCCTTGAAACCCATTTCCCCCTTTTCCCAACATGGGATAACACGCAGCATTTCATTCTCCAACAATCTCCAGACATGCAAATAACAACACAACTAGACTTCTTACTGGCAAAACTTTTTTGGCCACGGCCTTTATTAATTGGTTTTCAAATATACACTTTATTAAAACTTCAACTTCATATTAATAATGACATGACTTATAATTTTTAACATCCATACCAATTTTCAACTCAGCTATTACAGCTCGAGCTGAATAACCACATCACCATATCCTTACGTCCCCAAACAGACAGAGGATGTGCACCTAGCACCTCCTCTGTGTACCCCCAAACCGCGGCCTTCTCAATGCATGTCTGGAGATTGTTATTGAATATGTCTAACCTTCTAATTCCAAATGGCGAAACGAAAAACCATAACCCAAGGACATGAACTTCTCCATTATTCTATTGATTCTTTTACGAATCTTATCTCCATAACGGCCAAAATTTAAACATGACCATTGTAACCTGGGAATGATTTCGGAGAAAACCACCACCGAGCTAGGGTATATAGCTTTAATCGTTCGGACATAGTGTTTCATTTGAAAGACCAGATCCAACGTTCTCTTATGTCCTATATCATTCCCACCCAGGTGCACTACCAGTACATCCGGGTGGGAATACATACATGCCATAGTTCCCAACTCAACCAGAAGATCCGCCCACACCATACCCCTAATTCCATGCCAGCAAACAGTATATAAATCTGTATCCAAACGAAGAGATTCAGTATAACTTCTAGCAGCTGCTCTTCTTTGCGCCCAAAAGATATATGAATGTCCGACTATCCACACTATCCGGTGAACACCTAGGTAATTCAGAAAATATTGTTAGGTCTCACATACAATTTAAATGCATTCGATTTCCATCTATCAATTTGCTTTTTTCTAAATTTAAACCTAACCTTGCAGCCTCAGTGGCTGCTCCTATTCGGAATGAATGTGACGATATCACTACATCATTCAACTTACAATGGCTTACCACTTTTTTTAAAACTGACTGGAATTGGAATCTTGTCATGGGCGAACCATGCTGATGAATAAATAAAAAAACCTTCCTGTTTTGGTCTAATCAATAAATAATTATTTAGCAAACTCACCGGGCATACCAACCTTTTAGAACACCTTGCCAAAGTAATCCAACAACCCTTACCTTTCTGATCTGTTTTAGACCGCTGCAAGAATAACTTAATACCCTCTGAAGCAGCCAAAACATTGCCCATCCTTAAACCGTCCCTACCTTTACTATTCTGTGGAACTAATTCCGATATCCTCAGAGCCACAAAAAAACTAATTGAAAAAGCTGCCCTGAACATATCAGCCTCAAAAGGTGAATAACAAATTTTATCTAAACCTACGCATAACTCGCTTAAAATCTGAACTGTAATAGGCTTTCTTTTATCTAATGCTAGGTTATTCTTTTTATATCCTTTCATCGCTTGTCTTATAGAGAAGAACTTAAATAAGGATGGAAAGGGATGCATCTGCAGAAAAAAGGATACCCCTGATAAAATCTTATTAATATGGGACCAGGAGTACCCTTTTTCCATTAAATTATTCAAAAATAACAACGCTAGACTTTCAGACACTTCAAAATGTCCTATATTAAGCGAATTAAAAAAAAACAGCCATAATAACCACGCTGCCCTGTAACCCGACCAGGTCGAAGGAGCCAGCGACTTTATAATGTTATCCGCGATCACACTATATCCCATAGTTGCGGGGGGCAAGTAGATCCTTCTGTGTCTGCTTCTGGAAAAAGCTGGAAGAAATGATTCATGTGAAATCTGGATAAAGCTACTACATTACTTTTTCCTCTCACATACTGAGCTTTTACCCACAAATTAAGGCACAAACATTTATAAACTAAATATCTCAACAGACGAATCACCGGCTTGGAGCTAGATGTTAAACAATTTAACGCATACACCCCTCCTTGGTTGTCAGCATAAAATCCTCTTATTTCTAAAATAAGTACCCCATATCTCTATAGCAACAATTATGGGAAATAGCTCCAATAACACTATATTCTTAACTAAACCATTCTTAAACCAAGTTAATGGCCATCTTGCTGCGCACCAATGTGTTTTCCATATTGTACCAAAACCAACAGATCCAGCAGCATCTGAATATAATTTAAAGTCTTGATCGATGATAAATTCTTCCTGCCATGCCGATCTCCCATTGAATTCTTCCAAAAATTTATGCCAAACTAACAGGTCCTCTTTTATTTCTGCTGTAACCCTAATATGTGCATATGGGTTTGTTAGGCTTGCAATTGCTAGGTACATCCTACGTGAGAAAATACGCCCCATTGGAAGTACCCTCGTTGCAAATGCCAACAAACCTAACAGCTGCTGCATATTTTAAGCCGCATTACCCTCACAATTGTATTACAGATATTTTCAATTTTTTCCCGAGGAAATCTGTATTCCATATTCACCGAATCTATTGTTATCCCTAAGAACTCGATACATGTCTTATCATCTGCCAATGGGATGCCAAATTTCCTGCACACTTCAAAGAATTTTTCAAGCAATGTTACACACTCTTGAGAGTCTGGTTTTCCTATAAATAGGAAATCATCCAAATAGTGTACTAAATTGCCAGATCTTGCTTCTTTTGCCACTACCCACTCCACAAATGACAAAAAAACTCTCAAAATATGCGCAAGAAATAGAGCAACCCATTGGTAAACACTTGTCAAAAAAGTACATACCTTCGAATTGAAAACCCAATGAGTTGAAACTCTCTGGATTGATTGGCAACAATCTAAATGCTGATTTTATATCGGCCTTTGCCATCAAAGCCGCCTGACCTATTTTTTGTAGCTCGCCAATCGCTTCTTCAAAAGAAGCATATGTGACAGAACACAAGTCTTCACTAAATTGATCATTCAGAGAACATTTTCGTGGGTAGGATAGATGATGGATTAGTCTATAACTGCCTGGTTCCTTCTTAGGTATGATCCCAAGTGGGGACAAACGAAAATCCGAAAAAGGAGGAAAACTGAACGGACCTGCTATTCTACCCTCTTGTAACTCTTTAAACAACTTGTTTCTAACAATATTCGAAAGTTCCCTCACCGATTTTAAATTCTGAACCTAACTACAGCCTAATCCTTCAAAAACTGGCAAATTAACCACTTTACCACCGGAGGATTTTGCTGTCTTACGTCCAGGCCACTTTTTGCGATTCGGCACTGTGCGACTTTAACTGACAATTGCGCAATCATGCAACGCCGTACAAAAACGAAATTTACGTACTTTTTTTCCCACAAACAGAGCTTTCTTTTGGTGGTATTTGATCACCTGTGCGATTTTTACTTTTTGCGCTATAAACAAAAAAAAGATCGTAAATTTTGAAAAAATAACAATATTTTTCATTTTTTTATATGAAATCCCCCCCAAAATGTAAAATCAAATTTTTTTTAATTTTTGGCCAATTTGTTTTCTGCTTCCTATGTTTGGTAAAAAAAATCACAATAAGCGTATTTTGATTGGTTTGCGCAAAAGTTATTGCGTTTACTAACTAAGGGAAAGATTTCTGTCATTTTTGGTGTTTTTTTTTAACGCGTAATGGCGGCGATCTGCGATTTTTTTTTGCGGGACTGCGACATTGCGGCGGACAGATCGGACCCTTGACTGACATTTTTGACACTTTTGGGGGTACCAGTGACATTACTACAGTAATCAGTGCTATAAATATGCACTGTTACTGTAAAAATGACACTGGCAGGGAAGGGGTTAATTTTATTGGAGATGGAGGGGTTAATGTATGCCTGGTGCTTACTAACATGTGTGGGGGGAGGTGACTGAGTGACACAGGGACAGATCGCATGTTCAGCTATGCTGAACCCTGCAATCTGTCACTGTCTGTCACTTAGGAGATCCGCCCGCTTTGTTTACACAAGCGAGCGGATCTCCAAACTCGATTCCCCGATGATCGGGGAAGAGCAGCGGCGATCGCCGCCGCTCCTCCCCTGGCCCGACTCCCGCTGTGAATGAATACAGTGGGAGTGAGCCTCCGGTGGCGCACGAGCGCCGCCCACAAGGGGAGGAGTCCGGCGACGTAGGTCTACGTCGCTGGACGATAACTAACCACTTTGCCGCAGTAGAGCTCGAGTGAGCGGTCGGCAAGTTACATAGTTACATAGTTAATGAGGTTGAAAAAAGACATCAGTCCATCCAGTTCAACCTATGATGTGTGTGTGTTTGCTGTTAACCATACATTGTATACCCCTGTATGTTGTGGTCTTTAAGGTGCCCATCTAATAGTTTTTTGAAACTATCAATGCTTCCTGCTGATACGACTGCTTGTGGAAGGGAATTCCACATCCTTACCGCTCTTACAGTGAAGAACCCCTTACGCATTTTAAGGTTAAACTGCCTTTCCTCTAGTTTTAGTGAGTGGCCATGGGTCTTATTGTATTCCCTTACTCTGAATAGTTTGTTCCTTATGCTTTAAGAACCCTCGGGTGCAAGCCATCCGGTCCCGGTGATTTAAGTGGTTAAAAACAAACATAAAACCTTGCCTAATTAGCTGTGCTGTCACTTGGTCTGGATATCGGCACAGCCATGGCTCCATGTTTTCCAATTTCACTGGTGTTTTGGCTTTTTTGAAAACTATCCTTTCCTGATTGCTGAGACAATTTTTTAAAACATTTGCTTATTGGGTGAGGTCCCGTGCAAAAAGCGCACTCCTGACGAAATTTACAGGAATTCGGCCACTTGCATTGTGCGTCATTACATAGTTACATAGTTAGTGAGGTTGAAAAAAGACATCAGTCCATCCAGTTCAACCTATGATGTGTGTGTGTGTGTTTGCTTTTAACCATACATTGTATACCCCTGTATGTTGTGGTCTTTAAGGTGTCCATCTAATAGTTTTTTGAAACTATCAATGCTCCCTGCTGATACGACTGCTTGTGGAAGAGAATTCCACATCCTTACCGCTCTTACAGTGAAGAACCCCTTACGCACTTTAAGGTTAAACCGCCTTTCCTCAAGTTTTAGTGAGTGGCCACGTGTCTTATTGTATCTCCTTTCTCTGAATAGTTTGTTCCTTATGCTCGGGTCGCCAGTACAGTATTTGTACATTGATATCATATCCCCCCTCAATCGTCTCTTCTCCAGAGAGAATAGGTTCAGTGCTTGTAGTCTTTCCTCATAGCTGATGTCCTCCATTCCCCTAATTATTTTTGTTGCCCTTCTCTGGACTTTCTCCAGTTCCAGCACATCCTTCCTGAAGACCGGTGCCCAGAACTGGACAGCATACTCCAGATGTGGCCGGACCAGAGTCTTGTAGAGCGGGAGAATAATCTCTTTATTTCTGGAGTGAATCCCCTTTTTTATACATCCCACTATTCTGTTGGCTTTGCTTGCGGCGGCTTGGCATTGCATGCCACTGCCAAGCCTGTTGTCTACCAGTACTCCCAAGTCTTTTTCTATCCTAGACTCACCCAGAGGTTCCCCCCCTAGTGAGTAGCTTGCTTTCTGGTTTCTGGCCCCCAAGTGCATTACTTTACATTTTTCAACATTAAACCTCATCTGCCATGTAGTTGCCCACCCCGTTATTTTGTTCAGGTCCGCTTGTAAGGTTTCCACATCCCGCATAGAAGATTTTGGCATGCTTAGTTTAGTATCATCCGCAAATACTGAGATTGTACTAGATATCCCCTCCTCTAGATAATTTATGAATAAATTAAACAGGATTGGTCCCAGGACCGAACCCTGGGGGACCCCACTTTCCACACCCGCCCAATCCGAGTACTCCCCATTAATCATCACCCTCTGGACTCTCCCCTGGAGCCAGTTCTCTATCCAGGTACTCACCTTATGGTCCATACCTACCTTCCTTAGTTTGTACAGTAAGCGTTTGTGGGGAACGGTGTCAAAAGCCTTTGCAAAGTCCAGATACACCACATCCACAGGCTTACCTTTATCTAGGTGGCAGCTCACTTCATCATAGAAGGTTAATAGATTGGTTTGGCAAGAACGATTTTTCATGAATCCATGCTGATTACTACTAATAATACCATTTTCATTACTAAAGTCTTGTATGTGGTCCCTTAACATCCCTTCCAAAATCTTGCAGACTACAGATGTTAGGCTGACCGGCCTATAATTACCCGGGATACACCTCGGCCCCTTTTTAAATATTGGTACCACGTTGGCTTTTTTCCAATCAGCTGGCACCATACCCGTCTGTAAACTATCCTTAAAGATCAAGAATAATGGTCTGGCAATCACCTGGCTGAGCTCTTTAAGAACCCTCGGGTGCAAGCCATCCGGTCCCGGTGATTTAAGTGGTTAAAAACAAACATAAAACCTTGCCTAATTAGCTGTGCTGTCACTTGGTCTGGATATCGGCACAGCCATGGCTCCATGTTTTCCAATTTCACTGGTGTTTTGGCTTTTTTGAAAACTATCCTTTCCTGATTGCTGAGACAATTTTTTAAAACATTTGCTTATTGGGTGAGGTCCCGTGCAAAAAGCGCACTCCTGACGAAATTTACAGGAATTCGGCCACTTGCATTGTGCGTCATTACATAGTTACATAGTTAGTGAGGTTGAAAAAAGACATCAGTCCATCCAGTTCAACCTATGATGTGTGTGTGTGTGTTTGCTTTTAACCGTACATTGTATACCCCTGTATGTTGTGGTCTTTAAGGTGTCCATCTAATAGTTTTTTGAAACTATCAATGCTCCCTGCTGATACGACTGCTTGTGGAAGAGAATTCCACATCCTTACCGCTCTTACAGTGAAGAACCCCTTACGCACTTTAAGGTTAAACCGCCTTTCCTCAAGTTTTAGTGAGTGGCCACGTGTCTTATTGTATCTCCTTTCTCTGAATAGTTTGTTCCTTATGCTCGGGTCGCCAGTACAGTATTTGTACATTGATATCATATCCCCCCTCAATCGTCTCTTCTCCAGAGAGAATAGGTTCAGTGCTTGTAGTCTTTCCTCATAGCTGATGTCCTCCATTCCCCTAATTATTTTTGTTGCCCTTCTCTGGACTTTCTCCAGTTCCAGCACATCCTTCCTGAAGACCGGTGCCCAGAACTGGACAGCATACTCCAGATGTGGCCGGACCAGAGTCTTGTAGAGCGGGAGAATAATCTCTTTATTTCTGGAGTGAATCCCCTTTTTTATACATCCCACTATTCTGTTGGCTTTGCTTGCGGCGGCTTGGCATTGCATGCCACTGCCAAGCCTGTTGTCTACCAGTACTCCCAAGTCTTTTTCTATCCTAGACTCACCCAGAGGTTCCCCCCCTAGTGAGTAGCTTGCTTTCTGGTTTCTTGCCCCCAAGTGCATTACTTTACATTTTTCAACATTAAATCTCATCTGCCATGTAGTTGCCCACCCCGTTATTTTGTTCAGGTCCGCTTGCAAGGTTTCCACATCCTGCATAGAAGATATTGGCATGCCTAATTTAGTATCATCCGCAAATACTGAGATTGTACTCGATATCCCCTCCTCCAGATCATTTATGAATAAATTAAACAGGATTGGTCCCAGGACCGAACCCTGGGGGACCCCACTTTCCACACCCGCCCAATCCGAGTACTCCCCATTAATCATCACCCTCTGGACTCTCCCCTGGAGCCAGTTCTCTATCCAGGTACTCACCTTATGGTCCATACCTACCTTCCTTAGTTCGTACAGTAAGCGTTTGTGGGGAACGGTGTCAAAGGCCTTTGCAAAGTCCAGATACACCACATCCACAGGCTTTCCTTTATCTAGGTGGCAGCTCACTTCATCGTAGAAGGTTAATAGATTGGTTTGGCACGAACGATTTTTCATGAATCCATGCTGATTACTACTTATAATACCGTTTTCATTACTAAAGTCTTGTATGTGGTCCCTTAACATCCCCTCCAAAATTTTGCAGACTACTGATGTTAGGCTGACCGGCCTATAGTTACCCGGGATATATCTCGGCCCCTTTTTAAATATTGGTACCACGTTGGCTTTTTTCCAATCAGCTGGCACCATACCCGTCTGTAAACTATCCTTAAAGATCAAGAATAATGGTCTGGCAATCACCTGGCTGAGCTCATTAAGAACCCTCGGGTGCAAGCCATCCGGTCCCGGGGATTTATTTATGTTAAGTTTCTCTAGTTTAGCTCTAAGTCTATCCTCTGTTAGCCATGGCGGCACTTCCTGAGGTGTATTATTTAGTTCGGCCTTACAAGCAAGGTTCGTGTAGCCCCCCGATTCCTTTGTGAAGACTGAAGAGAAGAAATTATTTAACACTTCCGCCTTTTCTCTGTCCTCAGTGGCCATTTTTCCTTTATCATCTTTTATGGGGCGAATGTGCTCTGGCCTCGCTTTCCTACTGTTTATATACTTAAAGAACTTCTTGGGGTTCTTTTTACTCTCCTCCGCTATATGTCTCTCTTGTTCTATTTTAGCCGCCCTGATTTCATCTTTACATTTCTTATTACACTCTTTGTAGTGCTTAAATGCTGCCAATGCCCCCTCAGTCTTGTATTTTTTGAAGGCCTTTTCTTTAGCTCTAATATACATTTTTATGTTGGAGTTTAGCCACCCAGGGTTTAGTTTTGCTCTTTTAAATTTATTTCCCTGTGGAATGCACTGGCCCACCCCCTTGTTAAGTATGCTCTTGAAGCACTCCCATTTTTCCTCCGTGTTCTTTGTTCCCAGGGTTCTATCCCATTTGATATTTTCTAGCAGCGAGCGCAGTTTAGGGAAATTGGCTCTTTTGAAATTCAGTGTCCTTATATTACCCTTGTGTTTCCTATTACTGTAATTAATACTGAAACTTATTGACCTATGGTCACTGTTTCCTAAGTTGTCACTGTTTCTTGTCGGTGCATTCACCATCTGACCCATGAAATTGTTCTGCAAAACATTTAGGAACTGCCTAGCCTTGGCTGAGTGCGCGGTTCCTTCTGCCCAGTCTATATCCGGATAATTAAAGTCCCCCATTATAATGACATTTCCCATCCTTGCTGCCAATCCTATCTGTAACATGAGGTCCGCCTCCCGCCTATAGCATACGCCCAATATTACCTTCCCCACCGTGCCTTCCCTTTGAAGCTCTACCCATAGGGATTCTGCCTCATCCATAGCTCCATTATTAATATCATCCCTCATATTTACCTGTATACTGTTCTTAATATACAGACATACCCCTCCCCCTTTTTCACCCTCTCTATCTCTGCGATAAAGGGAATACCCCTGAATGGTCGCCATCCAGTCATGAGAGCTGTCAAACCAAGTCTCAGTTATCCCCACAAAATCTAAGTCCTCCTCAAACATCAGCAGCTCCAGCTCTCCCATCTTGTTGGCCAAGCTTCTGGCATTGGTATACAAACCTCTTAATTTTGACCGGTTACATATATCCTCGTTTGATGTTTTTAGGCTGCTCTCTTGATTTTTCCCCGTACCCACCCTGGGTTTAGGAGCTCCGAACACCCTACCGCTAATGCCCCCATTTCTGCCCTCTGAAATTTGCTTTCCACTGGCTAATTCTACATCTGTACCCTCCCCCCCCCGTCACCTAGTTTAAAAGCCCCTCTAACTTTGTGGCCATCCTCTCACCCAGTACGGCTGCACCCTCCCCATTTAGGGGCAATCCGTCCCTACCAAAGAGCCGGTGGCCGACTGAGAAGTCGGCCCAGTTCTCCAGGAACCCGAAACCCTCCTTACTACACCAGCTCCTCAGCCACTCGTTAACTTCCCTAATCTCCCGCTGCCTCTCTGGTGTGGCTTGAGGTACAGGTAGTATTTCGGAAAATACTACCTTGGAGGTCCATATTACCTTCCCCACCGTGCCTTCCCTTTGAAGCTCTACCCATAGGGATTCTGCCTCATCCATAGCTCCATTATTAATATCATCCCTCATATTTACCTGTATACTGTTCTTAATATACAGACATACCCCTCACCCTTTTTTACCCTCTCTATCCCTGCGATAAAGGGAATACCCCTGAATGGTCGCCATCCAGTCATGAGAGCTGTCAAACCAAGTCTCAGTTATCCCCACAAAATCTAAGTCCTCCTCAAACATCAGCAGCTCCAGCTCTCCCATCTTGTTGGCCAAGCTTCTGGCATTGGTATACAAACCTCTTAATTTTGACCGGTTACATATATCCTCGTTTGATGTTTTTAGGCTGCTCTCTTGATTTTTCCCCGTACCCACCCTGGGTTTAGGAGCTCCGAACACCCTACCGCTAATGCCCCCATTTCTGCCCTCTGAAACTTGCTTTCCACTGGCTAATTCTACATCTGTACCCCCCCCCCCGTCACCTAGTTTAAAAGCCCCTCTAACTTTGTGGCCATCCTCTCGTCCAGTACGGCTGCACCCTCCCCATTTAGGGGCAATCCGTCCCTACCAAAGAGCCGGTGGCCGACTGAGAAGTCGGCCCAGTTCTCCAGGAACCCGAAACCCTCCTTACTACACCAGCTCCTAAGCCACTCGGTAACTTCCCTAATCTCCCGCTGCCTCTCTGGTGTGGCTCGAGGTACAGGTAGTATTTCGGAAAATACTACCTTGGAGGTCCTAGTCCTCAACTTAGCGCCTAAGTCCCTGAAATCGTTTAGGACTCTCCATCTTCCTCTGCCTATGTCATTTGTACCCACGTGTACCATGACAGCTGGGTCTTCCCCAGCCTCACCCAATAATCTGTTCACCCGATCCGCGATGTGCCGAACCCGAGCGCCCGGCAAACAACAGACTGTTCGGCGCACACGGTCTTTGTCACAGATTACACTGTCTGTCCTTCTAATAATTGAGTCCCCTACCACCAGCACCTGCCTTTCCTTTCCCTTTCTCCCGGCCTCACTGGAGGAGTTCTTCCCCTGGCAGCTAGGGGCGTCACTCTGCTCCAGCAATGCTGGTCCCTGACGGGTTTCCCCAACATCACACAACGGGGCGTATCTATTGGGGCGCTCCAGCCCAGGATCAGCCTCCTTGCCTTGTCCCCTTCTACCCCTCCTAACTGTCACCCCTCTACTCTGCTCTAAATGCAAAGCATACACCTTTCCTGAAACCATCGGCCTGACTACTCACCACTGTACTATTCAAACGAGGCAAATTAGGTCTCTGGGGAACAAATAGATTCAACCAGAGACCAACATCCTTACTACCCCAGCCCACGTTTGAATGAACTGCCTTTTTTGCCTAAACGCCTCATCATAGAAAAACCATCCTAGCCCACCAAAATTCCTGTAGGCTTCCAATATTATCTCTATGTGATGGAATAAACCTGAACTAAGCTCAGGAAACCTTTCACATAAAATGCTGGAAAAAGTAACAAAAGCTTGAAGTCAATTGTTGAAGGATCTAGGAACCGGTTTCTTTTTATCCTCCTCGCTTTTTTCTTTTAAATAGTATTCTTTTTTATTAGGGAGTAAAGAAAATAATTCAATATACTCTCTCTGCCAGATCTTCTCCTTTATGCCCATGGACACATGAAAACCAAGCGGTGACAGTATACAAGGCATAACCTCTCTATATGATTTTTCCATTTCTGGTGAAGGGTCTTTACCCGCATCTTTTCTTACAGACAAACCTGCTGGTGCTTCAATTGGCAGCTTTACCTCATTACCATTTGTATGTGTTGCCCTATTTTCACCCACCCACACTGATGCAAAATCTTCATTCCTATGAGCTGTGGGGGTTGTTGACAAGGTATTCACCAATTGCAACAAAGTTGCTGACAATGAAGACAACACACCTAGCTGCCCACACTCACCACTACTTAGCCTGTCTTGTTCTTCAATTACTTCTGCCTCATTAACTGAAGCCGCTCTTCCTCTGCCAGGGCCTGTTTTAACACCCACAGCGTCCTGCCTTTCATAATCTTGCTCTTCACTTCTTCTTTGCTGTGCAGGTGGGTTTGCTTCTGTCCCCGCCTCCCAGCGGGACTTGTGTGTCTTCTGCTCTGCCCCGCTTCTTTTATCACCGCCTCTTCTCCTCTTGTCCTCTGACGCTTCTCTCCTCTCTTCAGCTTTACTGCGCACTGGCCGTGGGCTATATGGCTTCCTCATTCCTTTTCCTCTGCGCTCCGTCCGTATGCCTCGCCCAGCTCCACCTCTTACTCCGCCTTGCTGCTCCTTGGTCACTGACTCGTCATCCTCCCTCACAGACTCCGCTTCACTGCCTGCTTCTTCCATACCGACTTCCGCCGCTTGAGGTGCCATACTGCTCCCTCCTGCTTTCTCACTAGTCTCCTCTTGCCGCACAGGTAAGCTCAAACATTGCCGAATCCACGCCTCTCCACCTTCGGCTTCAGCCCTTTCCATCAGCTGTCTGAGCAGAGTCTTCATCCTGAGGTAAACTGCCGTCCGCCACAGAATATAGCTCTTGCCTGAGCTCCGCAGCTTTTCGTATCCCGCAACGTCTGGCGCCAGTTTTAGTCAGCATCTTATATTTATAGACCCCCAGGGGCTTCTAGAAGCTTCCAGTAGCCTCCAAAGACCCCTACCTATCAGGTAAAAGCCCCCTCATGGGACCACGCCCTCACCTGCAGGGGGAGCCTTGAAACCCACTAGCTGCGGTGATCCCATGAGGAAAAGGGGGGTGCCTTGAAACCCATTTCCCCTTTTTCCCAACATTCCTGTTGCTTCCCCCCCCCCTTCAGCCACAGTAAATCTTAAAGCTGACAGCTGATCAGCCTCTAGTTGCTCTGAATTTAGGCACAATGCTGAGAATAGGAAGCAACTGAGCATGTGCAGGGCATGGTGAAATTGTGCATTACTGGATTTTAACCTCTTCCCACCCAGCCAATGTACATAAATGGCTGGGTGGGAGCTTATCCATTCTGAGAGGACATACTCGTACATCGCTCAGAATGGGTGCCTGCGCATGGCCACGAGGTAATGCAGCAGAGCGATCCTGTGATGGCTGTGATCTTCGAAAACAGCCCATCACGGATATGGACGCTGTGATTGGCCCTCCCAATCACGAGATGGCTCGTTCAATCACAGCCTTCACACAATGTAAACAGAGAACCATGTCTCTGTGTCGGTAATCCACTCTGAGCTCAGTACGGGGGAGGGGGGGGGGGTGATGCTGCAGCCTGTGTTTACAGCTCTCTATGTAACAGATGATGTTATGCAGAGAACCGTCATAGATCACACAGACTGCAGCCATCCCCACACAGAACACCAAGCACCACTGTCACCGCTGTCCCTGTCCCATGGACATCTGTCCAAGTATACAATTAACATCTGTACCAGTGCGCAAAACATTTGTCACAGTGTCCCATGAACATCTGTACCAGTGCACAAAACATCTGTCACAGTGTACCAGTGTCCCATCAACATCTGCACCAGTGAGCAAAAACATCTGCAATAGTTCAATAGTGTTACATTGCAACATCAACATCTGTCAGTGCCCATTGGTGTACGACCAACATCTATCATATTGTACAAGTGCAAAAAAAAAAACGGTCCGTAAACCAGTGTTCCATCAATAAATAAAAAAAATAAAACATTTAAATCGCCACCAGACCTCCTGTGTAACTTTAAACTGGTAACCAATAAAGACCTATTAAGCATCACCTATGGAGATTTTTTAATATATCTATGTTTTTTGCGACATTCACATTTTTACCCAGTGGAACACCATATTGTATGTTTTGCCAATAATTTGGGTATTATATTGTCTCTGTGTGCATTAAAATTCAATAGAAATATTTATATTTTAGTGTGTAAAATTGTGTTTGAAAAACTGCTGCGGAAATACCATGTCACATAAAAATTTGCAAAACACACCATTTAATTCCCTAGAGCCTCTGCTACAAAAATATATAATGTTTGGGGGTTCTAAGTAATTTGCTAGCAAAAATACCAATTTTAACCCGTCAACAAAAAGTGTTAGAAGAAGGCCTGGTCTTAAAGTAGATAGTGTATGAAGTACTCCATATACTGTATGTTGCAACTTTCTATGTGGCTAGGCTGTGAGAAAGTCTCACACATGTGGTATCGCCGTACTTAGGACGAGTAGCAGAATGTGTTTTGGGGTGTAGTTGCAAGTGAACCTATGCTGTGTGTAAGAAATAACTTTGTTAATATGACATTTTTATTGAACAAATTATTTAATTTCCTAATTTTCCACAGAAATATGGGAAAAAATTACAACTTTAAAAAAACTCCCAATGCTGCTTACTAAATACCTTGGATGGTCTACTTTCCAAAAAAGGGGTAATTTGGGGGTATTTGTACTGTCTTGGCATGTTAGGACCTCATAAAATTAGACAGGCCTTCAGTACATCAGGTGTGATCGATTTTGAATAATTGTCACCATAGCTTGTAAACTCTATAACTTTCATATAAACCAATTATTAAACACTAATATGGGTTATTTTTACCAAAGAAATGTAACAGTATACATTTACATCAAAATGTATGTAGAAAAATTACTTATTTGCAATTATTTATAACAGAAACTGAGAAAAATGCATTATTTTTTTCATTCGTAGCGTAAAAAATAAAAACCCAGTGGTGATTAAATACCACCAGAAGAAAGCTTTATTTGTGTAAAAAAATGATGATGATTTCATATGGTTACGTGGTGCTTGACTGAGTATTTATCATTCAAAGTGTGAGAGCACTGAAAACGGAAAATTGTTATCAAATACTTACCATAATTTTCCTTTCCTGATGGACTCCATGGCAGCATACATTTGGGTAGCCCCGCCTCCACTCCTACACCATAGGACCCCACTCCCATAAATCCTTGCTCCCTTTCAGCATCAGTGTTCTGTAACTATCCTACTCAGGAATTGGGAGGGGACTCCTGCTGCCATGGAGTCCATCAGGAAAGGAAAATTACGGTAAGTAATTTATAACAATTTTCCGTTTTCCTGGCAGACTCCATGGCAGCATGCGTTTGGGAAATAACTTGCCAAAACACAATAGGGTGGGCAGATGCTGAAAAAATGTAATTAACACCTGCAATTGACAACACTTGAGTACCAAAATTAACAGAGGAAAGAGCCGCTGGCTCAACACAATAATGCAACATAAACGTGTGAATGGACGACCAAGACACTGTTCTGCAGACCACTTCCGGAGCGACATGTCTTGAAACTGCCCATGAAGTAGCGACACCACGAGTTGAATGCGCCATCACCGCTTTAGGAGGAACCAAGCCCTTCTCTCTATAAGCCCACTGAATGGCCTCTACTATCCAGGAGGCAATTGATCTTGAAGAGGCACGCATACCCTTGTTCTTCCCTGAAAAAAGGGTAAAGAGGTAATCCGTCTTCCGGAAAGGAGCTGTAACTTCCAGATATTGTTTGAGCATGTTGCCCACATCCAGCGGATGAACCTCCGGAGACTCGGCCGATGAGTTGAGAGTAGGGAGAACAATTTCCTGGTTCTCGTGGAAGACCGAGGTGACTTTAGGTCTTGACCCGAGCATCGGGATAAGGACTACTCTGTCCGGGAAAAAGGTCAGAAAAGGTTCCTTGCTTCCAAGATATCAGAATAGAGGTACTCACCGAGGCCGAGATGCCGAGAGCAGTTCGCTGTTGCGACTAAGCGCACTCTGCCCCTCTGGAGGTGATACAGAGGGTGGATGGCACAAAGAGGCACAAGCTACCAGCAGGCAGGTAGAGCTTGTGTGGAGGTCCTGTAGAACTGAAGCAGAGACTGATCAGGATCCAGCAGAAGAAGTCCGGAGCAGGCTGAGGGTCAAACACAGGTAAGCAGACAATCCAGGTCTCAGGCTGAGGGTCAAGGCACTGGAGATAGGAGACAAGACTAGGTCACAAGCAGAAGGTCAAGGCACAGGAGACTGAAGGTAAATCCGGGTCGCAGGCAGAGGGTCAAACACAGGTAAGCAAAAGCAAAGTCCGTAAAACAAGCCAAGGTCGGGTCCAGGAGAAGAGCAGAGTAGGTCAGGGTCAATCCGGGTCACAGCAGGTAAATGATCACACAGGAAACAGGAACTCAGGTACAGGAAGCTGAAAGACAAACCAGCAATTCCTCTGAGCACTTGCTCAGCTTTTATAGGCAGCCAGGAAGTCATGTGGAAGTCATGTGGTGCTTGTCATGTGATGACCAGTCTGCAGCTGAAGGTTTCTCTGACACAAGACTTTGAATCTCTGAGACTCTTTTTGCAGATGTAACAGCCACTAGGAAGACCACTTTGAGGGTGACCTTTTTTACCGAGACAGGTTCCTCGGGATTTGTGCCAACTGAGAAAAGGAAGTCAAGGATCAAGGGGAGGTCCCATTTGGGGAATCTCAACTTCTTCTGCGGCCTCAGCCTTACTGCCCCCTTGAAGAACTGCCGGATCAGAGGATGGACAGCCCATGAAACACCCGTGAAAGCGGAGATAGCTGAAACCTCAACTCGCAGGGCGCTCCCTGAAAGGGGTAATTCCAATCCTGACTGTAGGAAAGACAGGATATCTTGCACAGAAGGTGATGACCAAGACTTTCCATTGGTTTCCAGGAAAGAAGTAAACCTAGACCAAATTCTTTCATAGGTCTTATTCGTGTTCTGTCTCCTAGCACTCAAGAGAGTTGGTATGGCTACCTCAGGACATCCTAACGCTTCCAGCCTTCCCATCTCAAAAACCAGACCTGAAGGTGCAGACGGGCTGGGCACGGGTGAAGTATGGAGCCCTGAGACAGCAGATCCGGTCTGAGAGGAAGAGGTACTGGGTCGTGATAGCTGAGCGGAAACAGCAGAGGAAACCCTGGCCTATTGGGCCAGAAGGGGATAACTGCAGCCACCTTCACTGATTCCATCTTGACTCTCCGTAGGAATTGGAAGATGACTGGTACTGGGGGAAAGGCATAGGCCTTGCGGAATTTCCAGTGATCTGTAAGGGCATCCACCCCGAACGCTCTGGGATCCCTGTCCCTCGAGTAGTACTTCTCCAATTTCCTGTTGTGGAAGGAGGCAAAGAGATCTACCTCTGGGATGATCCCTAAGGACAGGATTCAATTGAACACATCCTCGTGGAGAGACCACTCATTGTTGTTGAGCTGTGTTCTGGAGAGGAAATCCGCTTGTGTGTTCTGAGCCCCTGGTATGTACACTGCCGACAGATTGACCAGGTCCCTCTGAGCCCATGTCATTATTGGCTCTACTTCCTGAAGCAGGGATGCACTGCGAGTTCAGCCTTGTCTCCTCACATAGGCTACTGCGGTTGTGTTGTCTAGCCTCAGCATAACTGAGGAGTCTTAAATAAGATGACCGAAGGCTAGTAGTACCTGAAAGGCCGCCCGAAGCTCCAGGATGTTGGAAACCACCTGGCGAGACTGGAAATCCTATCTTCCTTGTGCAATCTCTGTTCCGCAGTGACCGCCCCAACCGGTGCTGCTGGCGTCACTGTGGATGACTCCCACTTCCTTTGGGCATTTTCTATACTCTCATTTTGGCAGCAACACCATGACATCTCCACTATTAAATACGTATGTACTTTTGATTCATATATCTAATATATATATATATTTTTTTACATTTTGACAGATATCTCCTGTCCTGCTGCCATAAGTATTATCTTTACACCATGTACTTCTGCCCACACTTTCCATGTGTGTGGTGTGTTTGGCCCTTCTTGCCCACCCTGTGGACCCTCAGCTCCCGTGGGAGGCTATCCTAACCATGTCCTATTCCCCAAGCCAGCAATTACCTGCAGAGCAATGTAAGTTTGGGGAATTGAGGTTTATATTTCCTCTCTCCCCCCCTCCCATCCAGTTTTTATTTGTCCTCATTTGCCATTTTCTTACACATACTCTTTTACATATATAGATCAGACATCTACTCCTGATGAAGTGGCATACTCAGTCCACGAAACGCGTCGAGTTATTATGATGATGTGATCCATTACCTCAATACTGTTGACCATTGCAGCTTATTGATGTTTATGAATATATCTCTGTATGGAAAATTTGCTATGTTGATTTTATGAACACTGGAATTGGGATATTCCATCCTTCTTTTTACTCTGTTGATGTCAATATATACACTATCATTGTGTTATGTTTATTATTTGCATGTATGTATCAATAAATGAAACATCTTTTTTCCTGCTATCCTGGTCAGGTCTCTCATTCAAAGTCCCAAACTTCCTTTATGGCTACTGAACCGGGATGGAGGCACACAATTGGTCCCATTGTGCTCCTCACTCAAAGTCCCAAACTTCCCCCCTCCTTTATATTTGAATAGGGATGGAGAGACTTGACTTTGGTATAGCAGGCTTATTACTTTCGATTTCTGTATTGTATTGGCCCACATTTCCCTGTCCAATACCATGCTATGCATTATCTCCCAGTTACCACTGGGGAATGTAGATACTTTACTGTCAGGATACACTCAGACAAACATACATCCATATTACTACCATTTTGATACATAATATTCCCATTTAGGTACTGGCTTTGTGGATGGGCTGGCTGTGGGCTGTCCCCGCCGGGAGCTGCGATGCACGGCGCGCGTCCTCCCTCTCTCCCTTTGCTTTCGGGCACGGGGGATCGGGCGGGCGGTTCCCCGTGCATCGGCGCCACGCTCGGGGCCGGCGTGTGACGTCATCTTATGACGCCACTACGCCGACGTTCCGCACTCCATTCACAGTGTATTTCAGGCGGCCGGCGGGACGGTTTGCTCTTCCGGTCTGCCGGCTCGGCGGTAGCCACCAGAATGCACTGGCGTGACGCTGGGACCACAGTGTGGGGCCGTGATCGGCGTGCACAGGACACATATGCTCATAGTCTGGGCTATATTTTCGGTATGTTTTCCCTGGTTTTTCACCCTTTGGATTTCTCCTTCCACTTGTCACTTTTGGCTATTGGTTCCTTTTCTTTTCATACTTCATTTTTTACCTCTGCACACTACCATACCCCTTGTAGGGGTCTATGTATATACTGCTACTTCATCACTTGGTTGATTTCTGACACTATGGGTACGCAGTTTCTTACACTTCATACTTCATCACTGTTTCACCTCACTGTGGATGACTCCCACTTCCTTTGGGCATTTTCTATACTCTCATTTTGGCAGCAACACCATGACATCTCCACTATTAAATACGTATGTACTTTTGATTCATATATCTAATATATATATATATTTTTTTACATTTTGACAGATATCTCCTGTCCTGCTGCCATAAGTATTATCTTTACACCATGTACTTCTGCCCACACTTTCCATGTGTGTGGTGTGTTTGGCCCTTCTTGCCCACCCTGTGGACCCTCAGCTCCCGTGGGAGGCTATCCTAACCATGTCCTATTCCCCAAGCCAGCAATTACCTGCAGAGCAATGTAAGTTTGGGGAATTGAGGTTTATATTTCCTCTCTCCCCCCCTCCCATCCAGTTTTTATTTGTCCTCATTTGCCATTTTCTTACACATACTCTTTTACATATATAGATCAGACATCTACTCCTGATGAAGTGGCATACTCAGTCCACGAAACGCGTCGAGTTATTATGATGATGTGATCCATTACCTCAATACTGTTGACCATTGCAGCTTATTGATGTTTATGAATATATCTCTGTATGGAAAATTTGCTATGTTGATTTTATGAACACTGGAATTGGGATATTCCATCCTTCTTTTTACTCTGTTGATGTCAATATATACACTATCATTGTGTTATGTTTATTATTTGCATGTATGTATCAATAAATGAAACATCTTTTTTCCTGCTATCCTGGTCAGGTCTCTCATTCAAAGTCCCAAACTTCCTTTATGGCTACTGAACCGGGATGGAGGCACACAATTGGTCCCATTGTGCTCCTCACTCAAAGTCCCAAACTTCCCCCCTCCTTTATATTTGAATAGGGATGGAGAGACTTGACTTTGGTATAGCAGGCTTATTACTTTCGATTTCTGTATTGTATTGGCCCACATTTCCCTGTCCAATACCATGCTATGCATTATCTCCCAGTTACCACTGGGGAATGTAGATACTTTACTGTCAGGATACACTCAGACAAACATACATCCATATTACTACCATTTTGATACATAATATTCCCATTTAGGTACTGGCTTTGTGGATGGGCTGGCTGTGGGCTGTCCCCGCCGGGAGCTGCGATGCACGGCGCGCGTCCTCCCTCTCTCCCTTTGCTTTCGGGCACGGGGGATCGGGCGGGCGGTTCCCCGTGCATCGGCGCCACGCTCGGGGCCGGCGTGTGACGTCATCTTATGACGCCACTACGCCGACGTTCCGCACTCCATTCACAGTGTATTTCAGGCGGCCGGCGGGACGGTTTGCTCTTCCGGTCTGCCGTCTCGGCGATAGCCACCAGAATGCACTGGCGTGACGCTGGGACCACAGTGTGGGGCCGTGATCGGCGTGCACAGGACACATATGCTCATAGTCTGGGCTATATTTTCGGTATGTTTTCCCTGGTTTTTCACCCTTTGGATTTCTCCTTCCACTTGTCACTTTTGGCTATTGGTTCCTTTTCTTTTCATACTTCATTTTTTACCTCTGCACACTACCATACCCCTTGTAGGGGTCTTTGTATATACTGCTACTTCATCACTTGGTTGATTTCTGACACTATGGGTACGCAGTTTCTTACACTTCATACTTCATCACTGTTTCACCTCACTGTGGATGAATCCCACTTCCTTTGGGCATTTTCTATACTCTCATTTTGGCAGCAACACCATGACATCTCCACTATTAAATACGTATGTACTTTTGATTCATATATCTAATATATATATATATTTTTTTACATTTTGACAGATATCTCCTGTCCTGCTGCCATAAGTATTATCTTTACACCATGTACTTCTGCCCACACTTTCCATGTGTGTGGTGTGTTTGGCCCTTCTTGCCCACCCTGTGGACCCTCAGCTCCCGTGGGAGGCTATCCTAACCATGTCCTATTCCCCAAGCCAGCAATTACCTGCAGAGCAATGTAAGTTTGGGGAATTGAGGTTTATATTTCCTCTCTCCCCCCCTCCCATCCAGTTTTTATTTGTCCTCATTTGCCATTTTCTTACACATACTCTTTTACATATATAGATCAGACATCTACTCCTGATGAAGTGGCATACTCAGTCCACGAAACGCGTCGAGTTATTATGATGATGTGATCCATTACCTCAATACTGTTGACCATTGCAGCTTATTGATGTTTATGAATATATCTCTGTATGGAAAATTTGCTATGTTGATTTTATGAACACTGGAATTGGGATATTCCATCCTTCTTTTTACTCTGTTGATGTCAATATATACACTATCATTGTGTTATGTTTATTATTTGCATGTATGTATCAATAAATGAAACATCTTTTTTCCTGCTATCCTGGTCAGGTCTCTCATTCAAAGTCCCAAACTTCCTTTATGGCTACTGAACCGGGATGGAGGCACACAATTGGTCCCATTGTGCTCCTCACTCAAAGTCCCAAACTTCCCCCCTCCTTTATTACTGCTGGCGTCTGATGTCACTATCACCCAGGATTTGGGGGCTATGGTGTGACAATTGTGCAAATTCTTCAGCTGTAACCACCAAGGAAACCAGCTCTTCATGGCTGCGGTTATAAATATTCGCTGAGAATTGCTGGTTCCCTTCCACTCTTGAAGAAAACCCCTCTGAAAAGGTCTCATTTTCCAAAGAGCCCACTTTACCATAGGGGCTGTTGACACCATCGTGCCAATAATCCTTGTTTGGCCCGTGAGATGGGAAGCCGACAAGGCCAGAGACACTCTGTTCCGAATTATCGGGATCTTTTCTTCTGGCAGAGAGATGGTACTGTCCTTGGTGTTGAACAGAGCACCCAGAAAGATCAGGGACTGTGCAGGGATTAGGGGACTCTTTTCCCTGTTCAGGATCCACCTGAACTTCTCCAGAGACGAGATTACCAGAGACAGGTGATCTAAGATGACAGACTTGTCTTGGGCAAGCAGAAGTAGGTCGTCCAGATAATGATAAAGACGGACTCCCCTCAACCTTATTAAAGCTACCACCGCTAATGAGTACTTCGAAAAGGTACGAGGCGATGTGGAAAGTCCGAAGGGGAGACATACAAACTGCAGATGAAGCTGGCCGACTGAGAATCTCAGGAATTGCTGGAACTCCGCTGCCACTGGCACATGGAAGTATGCGTCCTTGAAGTCTACGGAGACCATCCAGTCCCCCGGTTTATAAAGCCTGCTGAGAGGAGAACAAGGTTTCCATCTTGAACTTCTCCCCTTTGATAAAGCGATTTAAGTGTGTCAGGTCTATCACTGGTCTCCAGGCGCCGCTCTTCTTGCGCACCATGAAAAGAGGTGAGCAGAGCCGGTGCAAGGGGTGGGCGGGAGGGACATCTGCCCTGGGCGGTGTCGATATCTGTGATGAGGGGGGCGCACTGGGAGCTTCTGCCTTCTCCTGCCTGACAGGGGTGAATGTCATTCTCCCTCCTGTTACTGCACAATGTATGATCCCTGGACTACTCCGTTCCAGCCACTTCAACTGTGCCTTATCTCTCCTTCAGCTGTTAATCACTCTTCTTCTTCCAAGCTGCCCCCCCCCCCCCCAGAACAAAATTGTGGCTTTCCTGACACACACACACACAGAAACACACTGTCCATTAGTAGACGTGCGATGGTGCCATTAATTTTTAATGGCACCCCACACATCTGCTAACACATGCATTTTCACATGCACCAAACCACATGGTGTCTCCAAAGTGACACATCAGGAGTCTGTTTAGATATTTTTTGATATTTCCTCAAAGCCCCCCAACAGGGCAGTTAAAAATGTAAAATGTATAGATATATATATACTGTACATATAAATTCTCAAAACGATATAAATAATGTAAAACATTTTTAAAAATAAATATTTAAGGGCTTGTTCACACGTGTTTTGGTCTCTGAAAAGCAACCAGCATTTAGATTGCTCTTCAGAGAGCATTTGACAGGAGGTAGGGAGCCGTTGTATCGCCTCCTTACTTCCTGCAACAAACCTTACACCATTAGCCCTATCTAAGGGTGGGGGGGGGGGCACAGCTTGCCATGTTCGCCCTGGCCACTGAATGACCTTGTCCCGGCACTGGAGGTGAGTATACTCCGAGCCTTTTTTCGGACTCCGATACTGGAACCGCTGCCCCTTGAGCGACTAGAGAGTTGACGTATGACAGCAGAATCTCTCTTTTTTCGCCTGACCGAGGAAGGGAGGTAGGAACAAATATGTCTCCCGGAATACTGGTGAAGGTCCAGGAATGTCCTGCAGAGACCGTGCTGACGACCCAAGATTCCCGGATTGAGGCCGCCCAGACATGCCGAAAGTGGAAGAGACGACCTCCCACCCGTCCTGCCTGAGCGAGCCCAATCTCAAAAGGACTTAGACTTGTCCCTGTCCCCAGACGGATTGCTCTTTGGGCCCTGTCTAGACCTCCAATTTCTTCCAAACCCCCTTCCTGGCCTATAGCTACGTGCCTCCTTTGCACGGTTAGTGTTTTGTTTCCTAGGAGGTAGTCTCTTCTGACCAAGAAGACATCTGTCCTGAAGGAGAAAGCCCGACTTACCACCTGTAGCCCGGGAGATGGCGCTGTCCAACTTGTTCCCGAAGAGGGAAGAACCCTCAAAGGCAATGCAGCACCATACCTGCTTAGAAGCAGGATCAGCCAGCCAAGGGCGCAACCAAAGTGCACGCTTCCCAGTAACAGAGGACAGCATCCCCCGTGCCAACAGGCGGATAATATCGATAGACGCCTCCCCCAGGAAGGCTGAAGCCAGTTTCAATTACTGAATAGGGGAATTCTTGGCTGCCTCTTCAGAAAAGCTTCTGAGGGTGTCATCCACATTGTCCACCCAAACTTCTGTGGCTTTGGACAGGGTTGCCAGGGCTAGTGCTGGTTTGCAAGCAGCCCCTGCTGATAGATAGACTCGCTTCAGATCCGTGTTGATTCTTCTATCAAGGGGATCTTTGAAAGATACAGTATCTTCAAGAGGCAAAGTTACATGTTTCACCAGCCTTTCAACAGCCGCATCCACTAGAGGAGGAGATTCCAAATGTTTGACTTCCTCTTCCTTAAATGGATAAAGTTTAGCCAACTTTGAGAGCATCTTCCTCTCCACCTTGCTCCATTCATCCATAATGATTTCTCCCAATTCTGGGAGGAACGGAAAATTCAGCCGCTCTCTGCTTAGCTGTTTAAAATATTTACTCTGTTTGGGGGCAGAGATCACTGGATCTTCCCAGTTTAAAGTCTCCCTGACAGCCTTCACTAAGGGTGGAACCAGATTGAAGGAAAATCCCAAACTAGGGTCATCTTGGCCCGAATCGCTTTCAGACTCGAATACTGAAGGATGGCTAGGCTCAGACGACTCAAGGCCCGACCGCCAGTGGAATCTCTAACAGGAGAGACAGATGGCTCTGGCGCTGGAGACTGTCGCATGTTAAGATCAGCAAGAGAGTCCTTGACTATGCGTTTGACCATAGATTCAAGTTGTTGGTCAGAATTTCCCCTTTCACCCGCTGCACGGGAATAACAGGAGTCGCATAGCGATTTTCCGTCCAGCATTCGGACACCACAGCCCCAGCATTTTGTCTCGCTGGATTGGTGTGAAGACCTAGGTGGTGACCGGTCTCTACTGCGATATCTGGACTTAGATGAGGAGCCATGCCTTGAGGAAGAGCGGTGATGCTGCGATTTAGCATGGCGATCTTCCTGCATGCCTTGAGGTTGCTCAGACCTGGAAGAGGTGCTGAAAAGGGAAAAAAATGGAGGGACAAAGGGTAACCAACCGCTCGGCATCCCCCGCTCCCCCCCCCCCCTCTCATTCCAGCCCCATGCTTACCTAAAAGAGGGCTGGTCACAGAGGGTCGGTGAAAAATCCATAGTGATGGCACAATGCACACTGTGGAGAACAATATAAAAGACACCAAAAGAAGGGTTCAGACATAGGGGACCAACCTACATAGCAATACCCCCCAGAGGATGCAGACCCACTTACCTGATGCCTGCAGTGCTTGATCCCGGGAACGCCGTGTTCTACAGTTAGTCCCACAGGCTGTGGGACTGACAGCCGTTTAAATTTGGCGCCGGCCGTGACGTCACGGCCGCGGCAAACTGCGCATGCGTATCGGCAACCGCTGCTACTGCGCATGCGCGAACCAAGCCTCGTTCTCGACCGGCCGGCGCACATGTGCAGAGCGGCCGAGAACGCAGAGATGGAACGCAGAGCGTTCCACGGCGTCCACAGATCCTCCCAGACCACCAGGAAGGAAACAGAGAGGCGAGGAGCCACAGCATAACACGCTAGACCACCAGGGGAAGATGATAACAGCCACTAGATCAGCCTTTTTCAACCAGGGTGCCTTGAGGTTTCTTCAGGGGTGCCTTGGCAAAATGCCTAAAAAATGCCAAAAATTGTATACAAGCCAGCGTGTGGATGAAGATTGCCTTTTAGTTACAATAAGCCACAGGTTTTTATTGTGCACCATTACAACCTTCTAGCTGCTGGCGTCCTAAAGACCAATGTCATCATCAGTTGATATAGAAGATGTCAGTCCCCTGCACAGCATCCTTGTACCCCCTCTCTCGTCCCTCTCCATCAGCGTTGGGGTCACATTAGCTGAATGATGGAGAAAAACTGAGTAAGAAGAGAAACATTGGAGTACTAGTGAGGACCAGTTTGCAAAAGGGTATTTGCGTTTGAAGAATAAATCCCCTCTGGCGTTGAGTATTTCACGTGTGTGGATGTTGCTGCATTATGTAAAACTATTAGAATAGTTTTTACATTTTAGAATGGGGGGCCTCGAGACTGTCTATCATTTTTAAAAGGTGCCTCGAGATTTCCATGCTTTTTAAAGGGTGCCTTGACTGAAAAAAGGTTGAGAAACAATGCACTAGATCACCAGGCAAGTAAGGGGGACCAAATAAGAGAGAAAGACTTACCTCTCCACACGCTTACCATTAGACCACCAGGGATACAGCAGAGCCAGCAGACCAGGAATACACTCCAGCGGTGGGGCAATACAATGAGGCCACCCGCAGCAGCTGGGCTCATCGGCCATGCCATTTCGCCTGCTTAGTCAGGCATATAGGCTCCTCTTCAACTTGCCCACCCCATACCCTGCAGCAGCAAGGGCTTATCAGGGAATCATATCCTGCCGACTCTCGCTAACCCTGCGTTTAATGATCTTCAGAAAGGTAGCGAATATAGCACCAGACCGATGCAGGAGAAGGACAAAAAAGAACACTGATGCTGAAAGGGAGCAAGAATTTATGGGAGTGGGGTCCTATTGGGTAGGAGTGGAGGCGGGGCTACCCAAACGTATGCTGCCATGGAGTCTATCAGGAAAGCTGAAAATTGGCCTGGGAAGGAAAGCAGTGAAAATTAGTATTGAGGTGGTTAAACAGAATAAACACTTATTTTGAATGTTTTACACCTGCAAAGGAGGCCAGCCTGAAGTGATCTATCAGGACTTAATTTTCTGACTAAAGTTCTACTTTAACACTGACATGGGTGCTTACAAGGGTGAGCTTTTATTCATTTATGTAAAACCTTTATCTCTGAAGAAAAAAAAAAATGATATCTGTAACTGTTAAAAAGTATTAGCAGGAGTTAGGCTTTAATTTGTTAGTCACTTATGTAATATCCATCTAAATCGACTAGTCCATATAACACTACCCTCTACAGAGGCTGAAAATGCTGCTGTTCAAGGGTTGCTACATGGCTCCTCCACAGGTACAATGGAGTGCCATCCTAAAACAGGAACTGTGGTCCTGGCCAATTACCAGGTGAAAACAGCGGGGAAAAAAATCTAAAAAGGGAAAACGAATTCAGCCATCACATCTAGGGGTTGGAAGGCTAAAATATATAACATTTTGGGGGTTGGGTATACTTTAACAGCCTTTGACATGTTGGGAGGGAAGACATGCCCCTCACCTGTTCCTGATTTCGAGGGACTGTCCCTGATTTCCAACAAAGTCCCTCTGTCTCTCTTTCCTCCTCATTTGTCCCTCATTTTGGTCTGATCTATATAGTTGTATATAAAATGCACTTCTTATCCATCAAAAAGTGTTTCCCAGTGTTAAACCTTTCATCCAATTTCTAAATTGCTGCATTGGTGAATTTCAAAAGCCAGTATAAAGGAATAGTGGTGGCACAAAAGTTCTTGTGGGTTTAACCATTCATTATTATTTTTTTTTTGTAAAATCCTCCTTTAAGGGGGCTTGGCAGGGGGTGTATCCTATGCCTACATACCATTACTAATAGGTGTCCCTCATTTCAGAAAATTGGGAGGTAGGGGAAAGAGGTACTGACGGCAAACATGCCACCTTCTACACAGTGTACAGAAACAGGCACTCTGCCTGTCCCTGTATTCCAATTTTCAGTTTGTCTTATTTGCCTCCCATTTTTTAAAATCTATAAACGGGAGATATTTATTTTTAAATTTAGTGCAACCATAGTGCCACTTTGTAATTGTTGTGCTATTAATAACTATTTGAATCTGTGGCACATTTTGGTAAAACTACCAAAATTTGTGGCAGGGCTTTTTGAATCTGGTCCAGGAGCTTTTTAAGGACTGTACCATTAGAAAAGTGGTGCTGATACCTTATTGATCTTCCGTTGTCATTTTCTTTCCCCTACTTGAAATAGTGAAGGATTAATCTTGTTCAGTGCAAAGGCTTGCCTGAATGAATACAAATTGTCTGGATAGAATAGATAGGTCTTCATAATACATATGCGCTCCTAAAACGTTCAGGCGCTGTTTGGAGAACCAACATATGGCAGTCTGTGTGACACTCCATATCACTGGACCTCTCCATATCACTGACCCTTACGTGTCTGTCATCCCTTCCATTGGCTGGATGCCCATTCAACATCTGGTGCCTAAACACCTTTTTGGACTCCTCCATCACCGACCCTGATATGCCTGAATCAGCCTGCCGAGGTTTGGGTGAGATCAAGGTTCATAATCAAGCATAATGTTTAACATTGATTGTCTGTCAGTCATATTTTAACCCTTTCTATTCTTGGAATCCTTTGATTTCACAATAAATCTTTTAATCACAAACCGTGACATAGACATTTTTATGTCAAGCGGAATAAATGTGAATAACATAAAAGCAAAAAATATTCCAGTAGCGCAAGGATGGTGATAACCCCTCACCATCTATCAATCTGCAAACATGACTGCTAATACACAATATAGTCTGAGTGCAGTCAGTACAAGTTCCACCAAGACAGCAGAAGTAGTTCCAATAGTCCACAATTGTTACACACTCCTGGGATGATTAATAACATGTGCAGATGTAGTACTGGATCACCAATGAACCAATGAATCCACTTAGAGATCCAGGGTAGACACAGTAATGGGTGATCAGCCAAACTCAGCAGCCTTCCCTTCTGGTGCCCTCATTGAGCCCTGCTCCCACTCAAATGTGGCGGGACAGTGGATGTATTTTACATTTGGCTTGTTTGCTCAATCACGAGAGTGACTGAGCCATTGGAGTCGGTGAGTTTGAATTGCTTCTCCCCCCTTTGAGCACGGTGGTGGCGGTTCATTGGTGATCCAGTACTACATCTGCACATGTTATTAATCATCCCAGGAGTGTGTAACAATTGTGGACTATTGGAACTACTTCTGCTGTCTTGGTGGAACTTGTACTGACTTATCACCATCCTTGCGCTACTGGAATATTTTTTGCTTTTATGTTATTCACATTTATTCCGCTTGACATGTTATTTATTTAAGTAGCAGCATTGTATATTATACATTTATTTATTTATTTATTTATTGTAATAACCCTCACTGAGCGCTTGGGGTTGCTTGCTTGGGATATCGCGTTTGTGTGTAAGCATCTTTTATATAGACATTTTTATGACTTTTCAGAGGTAAGCCTCAAGGAGTTTGTAGCCATCACCAACCCCCCCCCCCCCCCCACACACACACACACACACTAGTTTAAGAGGAATCTTTTGTTGTTTGCTCTTCACATAGATTTGATCATTTCAAAATGAAAGGTTTGGTCAGTTCTCATCCTCATGTTGATCCAATGTGCAGCCAGTTTCCAGCCCCTAGGTGTTAATTGCCGGGCGTCACCGGTTGTTCAACCTGAACCCATACTGTCCCATACATGGAAGGTGGCCTGAGGCCTATTTTTTCCACTCTCCTTGCCCACAGGTGGTTAACCCCCCCTTTCCCAGAGGTACTCACACGCTTGTACACCCTTCTATTCTCAATGTCCAGATGGCCAGGTTTGCACCATAAAGCATGCTTTATTCCCCAAGTATTGAGTGTACAAGGTATGTCGCCCATAAAATATTCACATGGAGGCCTGTAGTGAAAATAAACTTTTTTACTTGCTTGATCAGAAAACAGAACAGTAAATATAATGCATAGTTACATACCAAATACTGGCTAGGGGTCAAAAAGTATTGACATAGGTTCTTTTCTGGCTCTCAGCAGTAGGTATTTGTCCTTCCTCACTGATCCTAGGATTACAAGCTCCATTATCTGTCAGTTCATCTGATTGAGAGAACAAGGGGACACACCAAGGATCTCTTCCTCTTCTTCTACAGCATCCCTTTTCCAGCCTCTCCCTGAGAAGGACCTCTAGCAGACCTACCTTCTCTGTCTCTTCCCAGCTAGAATGAGCCCAGAGCCCCAGCTTCACACACCTTCAATATGGATACCCACAAAGTACTCCACCAGTAGGAGGAGCAACCCTTAGGGGGACTTCTACCTATGTCCACCTGCCTGAAGATTAGGCAACCAGTTAGTAATAAGTATGGGTACCCTTAGAGTGCACTGAAGGATTTATTTAATATAGATTCTAGTGCATCATTGTGGAAAATTCATGTACTTTTTTCTGACAGATACATGAATCTGTCACATGCACCATTTGTCACACAGAGGTGAGGCACACTTCTAAAGAGTGTCTGTGGAACTCTTTATGAATTCCAGGGACTCAACAAAAATAGTAGCTAGTAACAGGTGTTGCAAATGTAATTTAATTCACCTTTAAACTGTTACTTATATAGTAACACTGTGGGGCCACCATTGAGAGACATGTTTTGGTGGTAGCTTGGTTGGTTATGCTACCATGGCATTGTAGTAATCATCCACCATATACCTTATTGTACTGTAGTCGAAGGTTGTTTTGAGATTTTCTTCTGTCCTGAATTGTTTGGTGTACCAGGTTCTGATTTACTCAGTTTTAAATAGAGGAACATTTTAGCATGCAAGCTGTCACAGATGTGCAAATGGTGCTGTGATGGAGGAGGTAGATCCCCCATGACAACCGGTAGGATACAGTTGTCAGGACAAATGTCTACTCTGCAGTATCCTGGACCCACAGCAGCTATGTAAAACATGCCTTTCCTCTATCTGAGATACCACAAAATTATGTAGGCAAAGGCCAACCATGCCCCAATTACATGGACCATGAAGAATCATCCTGCAAAAAATAATTGGTTAAACAGACTTCACAGCTACTTTTACTTTATAGCACCTTTTCATAATAACAAATTTAATAATTTTGAGTAGGGTGAAAGGTTTATTTAAATATAGGCTAAAACAAAAGGGCGGGATGGAAAGGTGTGACGCTCACCACGTATGCTGAATTGCAATGTGGTATCTGTAGTTTGTTGATGGCAATTGTACACATTGTTTTTAGTGCCTTTTAAATACAATAAAGAGATAGAATCCCAGTTTCAAGAATTGATCTGGTGCAAAAAGGTGGCTAGGATTAAGCTGGCTACTGTTCAGATGGGCAAGGATAGTGGTGGGTTGGCAATTCCTAACCCCAGAGTATATTTCCTGGCCTCCCAGGTTCAGCATATGGGGGGCTGGGGTCTTTTGGATCCCCTAGATCCTATCGGGTCCCTTTTGGTCCCTCCTGACTCTCCTCACGCTGGCCTGTACTTGTCCATCTTGAAGCGGGGTTCTCAAATATGGTGACCAAGTTACCGACACTCACCTTGATTCGCATGGTATGGCGCTGTGTCAAGGGGATGTTGAAGATCAAGGGTTATCTTCCTCAGACTCCGATTTGGCATAACCGCAACTTTTCAGAACTGTTCCGTTTAGAAGGCGCTGAGGTGTGGGAGGCCCATGGTGTATATTTTATGGCACAATTGTTCCGAGCCAGGGTACTGAAATCCTTTCAAGATATACAGAGGGAGTTTGATGTTCCTAGGCACTGTTTCTTTTGCTACCTACAATTACGACTGATGGGTGAGGTATTTCAAGTTCTGGACAAAAAGGGTATGATATCACAGGTGTATACACTTCTGCTGGGATCCTTGCAGGACCCCGCTTCCCTCCCGGCTCGTGCGGGGTGGGAGGGGGATCTTGGACCCATAGATGGGGAGACGTGGGATCTGTGCCTCTCCTCGATCCCTATGGTGTCGGTGTCAGCCTCCCATAAGATATCTCACTTATTTCTGTTTCACAGAGCATACAGAACACCGGTACAGTTGTTCCGTTGGGGCCGCAGATCTACCCCTTTGTGCCCCAAATGTGAACGGGACCAGGGTACACTTATACACATGTTGTGAAGATGTCCCAAGCTCTTTCGCTATTGGGGGGAGGTGATCGACACGATCTCTAGAGTATACAATTTTCAGCTGTTCAGGGATCCTGTGGTCTGTTTGCTTGGTGCTCTGGAGGTGGACACTCTGACCCCAAATGCTCACGTTGCCGTGTTGCGATTGTTATACATTTCCCGCAAATTAATTGCTAGATTTTGGATCTCCTCCAGGATACCGAGCAGGGGCCAGTGGATAACACAGGTCAATGCCTCTATGATTAGAGAAAAGCTGACGTACCATCATCGAAAGGCTCACAAGAAATTTGCTTCATTGTGGCAGCCTTGGTTGGATGATCCAGCCTTGGCTCCATCTCAGCTAGTTATGGATCGGCTGCTCATGGGATAGGGTGATATTTCTTGAGACGGCCTAGCATGCAGTGCCTTAACATCCTTTTCTTTCCCCCCCCCCCCTCTTTCTCCTTTTCCCTTTAAGTTTTCTGCCACTGTTCTTTCCCTTCCCTTTATCTTTGCACTTTATACTATAGGTGGGTTTTTGCCGATATACGGCGGTATGTGCTATACCGCTGGATGTGCATGGTTCTATTACTAATATGTGGGAACAACTGAATGTTTTCTTTTTATACCTATCTTATGCACATATACACATACTCAGGATTGTTTACTTTGCTGCACTATACACCTGAGTGCGATATTTTATAGATGACGTTTTCCTTTATTGTTGCTGTTATATCCTTTATACTTTTGTTTTTTTCCGAACACTGGTTCTGTAACTGGTTATGTCTAACATTGATGTTATTTATACAGTGTACTGTTTATACTCAATAAATAATATATTTTTCTTGAAAAAAAAAATACAATAAAGAACCTTACAAAGGATTATACACTATGAGAGGAAGGAAGAAAGAGGAGCATAGGGACTTGGGGTCCAAAGAGGATCAATCCCTCAAAGTACTGGACAGTGGGGAGCTATGGAAAAGTTATACTGTGTGTGTGTCAGGTACTAATTACATTTTTTTGTCCATAGTTTAATATAAAATGGGCTATGAATATCAGAGGGCCATTTTGCCTATAGCAACCATATTTTAAATGTAATTCTGCTAATGAAAATACCAAAATGAGTACATTTTACATTTTCCCGAATGCTGGACTAAATCTGAAGAGACTATAAAGTCCACAATTTTAGAAGCTGCCTAGTAATGACAAAATCCGCCCCCGTCTCAAGAGTCAATGGAAGAGTCCAGCCTTTTTAATTTGATTTCCAAAAGCAAGTGAATTAAGGATAAGGATGACAACTCTTGAGCACACATCTTCAAAATAAAGTCATTAACCGCTTCCATACAGAGCAGTTAGACACCCTTCCTGCCCAGACCAATTTTCAGCTTTCAGCACTCTCACATTTTGAATGACAATTGCTCAGTCATGCTACACTGTAACCAAACAAAATTTTTATCATTTTTTTCACACAAATAGAGCTTTCTTTTGGTGGTATTTGATCACAACTGGGGTTTTTTTTTTTCGTGATATATGCAAAAAAAGAGCAAAAATTTTGAAAAAAAAACACTTTTTTTTTAGTTTCAATTATAAAATTTTGCAAAAAATTAATTTTTCTTCATACATTTGGGCCAAAATGTATACTGCTACATGTCTCTGGTAAAATTAACCCAAATTAGTGTATATTATTTAGTCTGTGTGAAAGTTATTGAGTCTAGAAGCTATGGTACCAATTACTGAAAATTGATCGCACCAGATGTACTGACTGCCTATCTCCTTTCTTGAGGCCCTGAAATGTCAGGACAGTACAAATACCGCCCAAATGACCCCTTTTTGTAAAGTAGACAGTCCAAGGTATTTAGTAAGAGGCATGGTGGGTTTTTTGAAGTTGTAATTTTTTCCCACAATTCTTGGGAAAATGAAGAAAAACATTTTTTTTTCTTTTTTTTCCCACAAAGTTGTCAATTTATAAGCTATTTCTAACACATAGCATGTACACAGCAAAAATTACACCCAAAAATACATTCTGCTACTCCTTCCGAGTATGGCGATACCACATGTGTGAGACTTTTACACAGCCTGGCCACAAAAAGAGACTCCACGTCCAAGAAGCACCTTCAGGCGTTCTAGGAGCATAAATACACATAAAACTTTCTTACTACCTATCACACTTTTCAAGGCCCTAGAGCACCAATACAATGGAAAAGTCCACAAAATGACCCCATTTTGGAAAGCAAACACTCCAACGTATATTCTATGAGGCATTATGGGTCGTTTGAACATATCATTTTTTTCCACAGGTTTTTGGAAAATGTGGGAAAAAAATGAAAACTTTTTTTTTTACACAAAGTTGTCAATTTATAGGATATTCCTAACACATAGCATGTACACAGCAAAAATGACACCCCAAAATACATTCTGCCACTCCTCCTGAGTATGGCAATACCACATGTGTGAGACTTTTTCACAGCCTAGCCATATAGAGGGGCCCAACATCCAAGGAGCATCATCATGCATCCTAGCCACTTGCCTAGGCCTATTTTTGACATTTGGTGTTTACAAGCTAAAATCAGTTGTTTTGCTAGAAAACTGCTTAGAACCCCCAAACATTATATATATTTTTTTAGCAGAGACCCTAGAGATTAAAATGGAGATTATTGCAATATTTTTTATCACACCGTATTTGCGCAGCGGTCTTCCAAACGCAATTTTTTTGGAAAAAAATCACTTTTTTAAATTAAAAAATAAGAAACCAGTAAAGTTAGCCCAATTTTTTTCCATAATGTGAAAGATAATGTTACGCCGAGTAAATAGATACCCAACATGTCATGTTTCAAAATTGCGCACGCTCACGGAATGGCGACAAACTTTGGTACTTAAAAATCCCCATAGGCAACAATTTAAAAATTTCTACAGGTTGCCATCTTTGAGTTACAGAGAAGGTCTAGGGCTCAAATTATTCCCCTTGCTCTAACGATCGCGGCGATACCTCACATGTGTGGTTTGAACACCGTTTACATATGTGGGCGGGGTTTCCGTATGCGTCGCTTCTGCGCGCGAGCTAACGGGGACAGGGCACTTTAATTTTTTTTTTACTATTTATTTTATTTATAATTTTTTATTTTTACACCGTTTAACAAAAAAAAAAATGGATCATTTTTATTTCTATTACAAGAAATGTAAACATTACTTGTAATAGAAAAAGGCACGACAGGACCTCTTTTTTGTGAGATCTGGGGTCAAAAAGTCCTCAGATCTCACAAGTACACTAAAAGATAGAAAAAAAAAAAAAATTATTATATAAAATGAAAAAAAAGAAAAAGGACCTTTAAACCGGTTGCTTGGCAACAACATTTTCCGTAGCTCCGGTCCTCCAAGACCATAGAGACATCCTGTCTGTGAGGATCCGGGACCGGATCGTTTTCCCCGCTGCCGGCGGGTCCGGTAAGCGGGGAAAAGGACCGGACGCGGCGGGAGGGGGGGGGGCACCTCTTCCGCCATCCCGGAAGGGTGATCCCACGGCGAATCCGCCGCTGGGACCACCCTTATCGGAAAGCCAACCGTCCACCGTTTAAAAAAATACCAGGGTTATGGCAGCTATCTGCTGCCATAACACCGGTATTTAGGTTTAAACGGAGGATGTATATAAACCTTTTTGGACTTGGACATGGTGGCTGTATGAAGGGTGACATGTACTCGGGTACTTTGTTGGGCAGGTGACAGGCAGGTGACAGGTACTCTGGTACTGATGAGCAGGTGGCAGGTACTCGGGTACTCCGATAGGCAGGTGACAGGTACTCGGGTACTCTGATGGGCAGGTGACAGGCAGGTGATAGGTACTGATGAGTAGTACTGATACTGATAGGTGATACTGTACTGATGGGTACTGATGATCAGTACTGATACGGGATAGGTACTGATGAGTACTGATGAGTAGTGATGGGTACTGATGAGCAGGCGGCAAGTACTCAGGTACTTCAGGCGTCAGGTACTCTGATGAGCAGGTGGAAGGTACTCGGGTACTCTGATGGGTAGGTGACAGGTACTCGGGTACTCTGATGGGTAGGTGACAGGTACTCAGATACTCTGATGACGGGTACTCCATTGACAGGTACTCAAAGTACCCGAGTACCTGTCATCAGAGTACCCGAGTACCTGTCATCAGAGTACCCGAGTATCCGTCATCAGAGTACCCGAGTATCCGTCATCAGAGTACCCGAGTACCCGTCATCAGAGTACCCGAGTACCTGTCATCAGAGTACCCGAGTACCCGTCATTAGAGTATCCGAGTACCTGTCATCAGAGTACCTGCGTACCTGTCATCAGAGTACCTGCGTACCTGTCATCAGAGTATCCGAGTACCTGTCATCAGAGTATCCGAGTACCTGTCATCAGAGTACCCGAGTACCTGTCATCAGAGTACCCGTCATCAGAGTACCTGAATACCTGTCACCAGCCCATCAGAGTACCCGAATACCTGTCACCAGCCCATCAGAGTACCCGAATACCTGTCACCAGCCCATCAGAGTACCCAAGTACCTGTCATCAGAGTACCCAATGGGCTGGTGACAGGTACTCGGGTACTTTGATGGGCTAGTGACAGGTGCTCTTTATTGGGGGGGGGGGGCAATCAGTGTGTTTAGCGTGCACTGCAATCGGTAACTAGCTGTTACCACACTCTCTTCCTCACACAGGATCAGTGTGTGAGGAGGAGAACACGGTGACAGCTAGTTACCTGTTCTCTGTTGACATTTGTGACCGGCTGTGATTGGACACAGCTGGTCACGTGGTAAAGAGCCAATTTCATTGGCTCTTTACCTAGATCGGGGATTGACTCTGTCCGAGGGACGAGCCTCGTCCCCGATCGCTGCTCTGCGTGCCCCCGGGGGCGCGCATTGCAGAGAGAACGAGCGGCTCGTGCTGGAGCCGCTCATGTGATCGGCTGTGATTGACACAGCCGATCACATGGTAAACAGCCAATTTCTATTGGCTGTTTACCTTGATCAGGGATGGGCTATGTCTGAGGGACGAGCCTCATCCCTGATCGCTACGCTGCGCACCCCCGGGGGCGCGCAGTAGCAGCTAGAGCGGGCGGACGTCATATGACGGCCGCCCGGATCCGTACAACCACTTTGCCGACGTCATATTACTATGACTCGGTATGGAAGTGGTTAAAGCAGAACTTTTACTTATAACAACTTGATAAAAAATAATATTCTTTAGCAAGGAACATACAATCCACATTAATAATTATGCTACCAAAATTAGCGTGTGCTGTAAATTGCCTCCAGTATTGTTCCTGTTTCTTCTTGCCTGGGGCTGGCATTTTGCTGAAGCCCACAGCCCCAGCTGTAAATCATAAAGCGGAACAAAGCCCATCAATTTACCGGTTTAAAAAAAACCAGTTTGATTTGATTGTGTTCTCAACCACTGTCAAACTATGAAATGGCTGGTGTCATAACTGATCATATGTGCAGTGCCATGGCAGTTGCAGTTCAAACAGAAGCAGCTTCCTTGGCTGTAAAGAATAGGAGGGTTACATTCCACTTTAGGGCTGTCAGCAGATCAGCCTCTACAAACTAAGCAGTGGCTAAAAATGCCTAAAAATGGAGAGCAAATGAGCTTGTGCAGAGCAAAGTAAGATAGCATATTACTGGATTTTAAACAGTACAGGCACCTATTTTTAATGATTTTAATAGCTATACCTGAAAAAGAGGCCAGCCTCAAGTGATCTAGCAGGACTTAATTTCTAACTAAAGTTCCACTTTAATTACAGATCCAATTTTTATATCCTCAAAAAAAGTTCTATTATATCTATTGTTATGGCAGTGTCATTGTAATGAATGGAAACATACAACAACAATTAAATGCCATACAAGACAAAGAAACATTAGAAAAATAATTAATTTTACAATAGAGTAATATATTTATTTGCATGATTATTGAAATAATAGTTTAAACAACAAACATACTATTATTTTCAAATTCATTCAAAAGTCATGAAAATGCTTGCCATTGATGCTCATATAACATAACTTAGTGCACAATATTGTCAGGTTCAATATTTCAATTTGTTCACATCACAAGTCTTATCTAGAATGGGGTTAGTAGGTAATCTAGGACTACAGCTATAACCACAGGCAAATGTGCACACAGATATTGTTCAACAGACACAGAAAATGATGAGTTGAACATGAAACAGGCTATTGACACTCTCCATCTATCTATATACTACAATATAATTGAAAAAGCAAACACTACATACTATATATATATATATATATATATATATATATATATATATATATATATATATATATATATATATATATATATATATATATATACACATATGTACACACGCAGTGTCTCACAAAAGTGAGTACACCCATCACATTTTTGTAAATAGTTTATTATATCTTTTCATTTGACAACACTGAAGAAATTACACTTTGCTACAATGTAGTGAGTGTACAGCTTGTATAACAGTGTAAATCTTCTGTCCATTCAAAATAACTCAACATACAGCCATTAATGTCTAAACTGCTGGCAACAAAAGTGAGTGCACCTCCTAAGTGAAAATGTCCAAATTGAGCCCAATAAGCCATTTTCCCTCCCCGGTGTCATGTGATTTGTTAGTTTTACAAGGTCTCAGGTGTGAATGGGGAGCAGGTGTGCTAAATTTGGTGTTATCCCTCTCACTCTCTCATACTGGTCACTGGAGGTTCAACATGGCACCTCATGGCAAAGAACTCTCTGAGGATCTGAAAAAAAGAATTGTTGCTCTACATCAAGACAGCCTAGACTATAAGAAGATTGCCAAGACCCTGAAACTGAGCTACAGCACGGTGGCCAAGACCATAAAGCGGTTCAACAGGAAAGGTTCCACTCAGAACAGGCCTCGCCATGGTCAACCAAAGAAGTTGAGTGCACGTGATCAGTGTACTATCCAGAGGTTGTCTTTGGGAAATAGATGTATGAGTGCTGCCAGCATTGCTGCAGAGATTGAAGGGGTGGGGTGTCAGCCTGTCAGTGCTCAGACTATACACTGCACACTGCATTAAAATCGGTCTGCATAGCTGTAGTCCCAGAAGGAAACCTCTTCTAAGATGATGCACAAGAAAGCCCACAAACAGTTTGCTGAAGACAAGCAGACTAAGGACATGGATTACTGGAACCATGTCCTGTGGTCTGATGAGACCAAGATAAACTTATTTGGTTCAGATGGTGTCAAGTGTGTGTGGTGGCAACCAGGTGAGGAGTACAAAGACAAGTGTGTCTTTTCTACAGTCAACCATGGTGATGGGAGTGTAATGGTCTGGGGCTGCATGACTGCTGCCGCCACTGGGGAGCTACAATTCATTGAGGGAACCATGAATGCCAACATGTACTGTGACATAGTGAAGCAGAGCATGATCTTCTCTCTTCGGAGACTGGGCCGCAGGGCAGTATTCCAACATGATAAACCCAAACACACCTCCAGGACGACCACTGCCTTGCCAAAGAAGCTGAGGGTAAAGGTGATGGACTGGCCAACCATGTTTCCAGACATAAGCCCTGTTGAGCATCTGTGGGGCATCCTCAATCGGAAGGTGGAGGAGCGCAAGCTCTCTAACATCCACCAGCTCCATGGTGTCATCATGGAGGAGTGCAAAAGGACTCCAGTGGCAACCTGTGAAGCTCTGGTGAACTCCATGCCCAAGAAGGTTAAGGCAGTGCTGGAAAATAATGGTGGCCACACAAAATATTGACACTTTGGGCCCAATTTGGACATTTTCACTTAGGGGTGTACTCACTTTTGTTGCTAGCCGTTTAGAAATTATTGGCTGTGTGTTGAGTTATTTTGAGGGGACAGCAAATTTACACTGTTATACAAGCTGTACACTCACTACTTTACATTGTAGCAAAGTGTAACTTCTTCAGTGTTGTATATGATACAATATTTACAAAAATGTGAGAGGTGTACTCACTTTTTGTGAGATACTATATATATATATATATATATATATATATATATATACATACATACACACATACACTAACACATATTACCATCTAATATTCTAAATAAACTCTCTGTGAACACGCATTATATGTATGAAAGAGCAATTTCATATAGCTTACAATCTTTGCCATCTTTTAATATCAAATGGACTTTTATCTGGAAAAACATGTGCATGTATTATTTTTTTTGTAAAGGTGAACTTATCCTTTAAGATACCCAATGGGTCTGCGAACCGGTCTGACTTTGATATTGATATTGAGCAATCTTCATGTTCTCTGAGCATGTATCTTCTACTCTCTTTATGTTTTTGGAAGAATATTTCAATAAAAATATATTGAATTATAAATTAACTCTCTGAACACTACTGTATGTTAAAGCTGAACTGTTATTTCAGTGAAGACTGAAGCTGGCCATACCCTGGTAGAATTTCCTTGAAAAAAAAAAAATATTTTAAGGACATTCATTCGATTTTCTAAATGTTTGTGGGTTCACAATAGCGTTTGTTTTTGACCGCAGTGATAAGAAAATTCAAAGGACCAGGTCAAATTTCTTTCCTCAAATGATCAAATTTCTAACGGTTAATGTGGTTCTCATTTATAAAATATAATTCATTGCAGAATAGAATGTTTAAAGAAAGATACATTTTGAAGTACTTTCAAACAACATTCATCAATGTTCTTTGATCATTTCTGCGAACGTTTGAAAATCGTTTAGTTTTTTTGCTTTTTTTTTCTGGAAATGAGAACATTTTTCTGAACGATTCTTGCTCCCACTTCCACAATTCTCATCTAGACAAGAATTACATCAGCTTGGCCCCCCGCCTGCCTGCAACCTCTTGGGACACAACACGTGTCCCAGTAGACTGCAGGACCAGTCTGAAAGTGCTTTGCAGTGGTGAGCCAGCTGTAAAACAATAGGAAGTCACAGCCTGCTCCCACGTTCAAGGTGGTGGCACCAGTGGTTCAGAAGCCCAGTGAAGGAACGGCTCTAGTGAAGACAGCGCTGGATTTTCGAGCTTGTGAGTGTCCGTTTTGTTAAAAGTCATACAGTATTTGTAGCTGCTGATTTTTTTTTTTTTGTTAAACAGGACTGACATTCCTCTTTAAGGCACTTCCATACATAAGACGTGCCCATGCATGGTCTCATTCAGTGGAGTCGTTATGGGGGTTTGGACCGCACCCAGGTGACACTCAACAGAGGAGTGACACCATCAAGTAGCACTGTGACAGGCTAGGGGGGGAGCCTGCTGAGTGCTCTCCTGCCTGTCCTGCTGTCACTCCACAGCGGCAGGACAGGGCACTGTGGTAGGCTAGCAGGGGGGGTTGGCGGGGCTGACAAAGCACTGTGGCAGGCTAGTGGGGGGGGGGGTGACACCTTGTTTTACTGCACCAGGTGACACCAACCCTAGTGATGCCTTTATTCTCAATTCTAACTGGCTTGCCAGTTATCTTCTCAATCCTCTCAGCTGCGTACAAGGGTCTTTCCTGGTATTCATGGGCTATTCATGGTATAGACTCACAAGGATAGAAAAAGAACCTGATGTGAAAAGTATGTGGTTCACCCAAGGACTAGTCCTACTGTAACAAACAGGTAATGGTCTGCGGAAACCCTAAAAACATCCTTTGGCTGCAAGCGTTGATTGGATTCTGGTTTTCTAGCATGATCATTTGAAAGAAGCCAGGTGCGAGAATTGCTTCTGTGGGATAAGCTGTACACATGGGCCAAATATTGGCCGATTTCTGTTGAACCCATGTGTACCAGCCTTAAGGGGGCGCACCAAGGACCTGTCATTTAGTGGCGTTAGGGGGGCAATAAAGCATTGTCAGGCATTGGGTTGTGCTGGTAGTAGGGAAACCTCTTTTTTTAATTCAAATTGTTTGAACAGTACAGACTTCCATTTAACCAGTTTTCGACCACCCATCACAGGTTTTCTGCGGCAAAGTGGCTTGGCTGCGCGAATCGATTGTATGTTGGTCGCGCGCGAAGGTAGGGGGTGCGCGCCTGCATGCGCTGTCCCTTCGGTGATCTGATTCGGTTCAGAATTGATCAGTCATCAGGTCTAGGCCAATGATTCATGGCCTGGACCTGGTGATCGGTTCTGACCAATGGCAAAACGTCCTGTGCCTGTGTAATGTAAAGACAGGCAAAGGAAATGATGCAATCACCTCTCCTGGAGCTCTTTTCGGTTCCAGTGTGGGAGGAGAGAGCAACAACTGTGAGTACACAAGCACTACACTGACACCAGTATACATAGGCACATATTTAACCAGCTGATCACCCCCCAATTAACCCTTTCATTCCCTGTCACAGTGTCACTATATACAGTACACAGTGCACTTAGCACTTTTTGCACTTAGGTCACATCTGCTTCACAGCGGCATATGTACATAGGTACATTACATTTATATTGGTAGTATATATGCCACATATAAGATTTTACATTTACTCTTTTTATCTTTATATCCCTTTATCTTGAAATTTACCACCACCACCTGCTCCATATAGGTTGATTTTACATATTACAACAGAGACTCATCACCACTAGATAACTCATCTCAGACAGACCCCACCCTAATCTCAGCCAGAACCCCCCCCCCCCAAATAATCAAAATAGTTGACCTGCTCTCAGCCAGACAGACCCCCCACCCCTCAGCCAAACACCCCCTCCCTCCCCCCCACTAATCTAAATTGTTCACCTATTCACCTCCTCCTCTCAGCCAGACAGACCCCGCCCCCCCAGCCAGAACTCCCCCCTCCCCACTAATCTAAATAGTTTACCTGTTCTCAGCCAGACAGACCCCCCCCTTCCCCCACTAATCTAAAGAGTTTACCTGCTCTGAGCCAGACAGACCCCCCTCCCTCCATCTGAATAGTTCACTTCTTCACCAGGGCAGGCAGGCAGGCAGGCTTCACTCACGCTGCTGCAGACAGGCAGAGACACAGTGCCAGGCTCTGGATGTGCTTTTCTGCTTTCACTTTCACTTTCTCCTCTCTTCCACAGCTCCTCGAGGTAGTGGCTGAAGCAGGAGGAGAGCACTCTATGCTCAATGACGTCACGGCCGGGACAGACTACAGAGCGCCTGTCAGGGGGGGGGGGGTGTTTTCTCCGCTCCCCGGACAGAAGAAGAAGTAGAACAAAACGCTTCAGGCTGTGCTGAGTGCAGGAGGAGCGCACTCGGCACATTGCAGGCAGATATCAGCTGGCGGCCAGCAATAATTTACACTCACATAGTCAGCAGTGTGTGAAAGAAGTTGTCCAGCAGTGGCGCCCCCCCTCTCTCCAATAAATTTTAGCGCCCAGGGCACCCGTCCCTTCTGCCCCGCCCTTGTACGGCTCTGGTTGTTTGTATGGAAACATTTCGCTGTTTCCGAATTTAGAACCTTTCTGAGCCTATCCCTTCTCATGGGCATTACTAAAAAGAGTGAGTTGCGGTGATATTGGTCAACTGACCCAAATGATATGCCTGTGTTCTCTGCTGCCATAGCCAGGACTAGGTACGAGCAAATCCTGCGGTTCATGCATTTCAATGACAATGAACTCTATCATCCTCGGGGTGACCCTGATTTTGACCAGCTCCACAAAATTAAGCCCATCCCCCCCCCCCCCCCAAATCACTTCAACCAAAAATTTGCAGTCTTGTATATGCCCCAACAAGCTGTATGCGTTGATGACAAGGCGCCCTGATTAAATTTTCTGGCCGCCTTGTTTTCAAACAGTTTCTCCCCAGAAAGCGTGCCAGATACAGGTCAAGATGTATAAGCTCTGTGACAGGGCAAGAGGCTAAACATATAGTTTCCGGATTTACGAGGGCAACGATAACAATGTGAAGCCCCCCCCCCCCAACTGCCCCAGACTACATAGGAAGCAGCGGCAAGTTTGTTTGGGACTTGGTGTTACCCTTATTTGGAAAGGGGTATAAGTGGAAAAGTATTACACAAACGTGCCGCTTTTTAGTCACCTTTTTGATTCTGGAATTGGCACATGTTGCACTGTGCGACCTAATCGCTGGGGCTTCCTCCAATGGCTTGTAGATTCCCGACTTAGACGGGAGGGGGGGAGAGAGCCTGCTTGAAGTGTAATAAATTGCTTGCAGTAAAGTGGAGGGACACAGGGAATGTTTTCATTCTGTCTTCCATTCGCACAGATATGACTGTCCAAATTACAACGGCGACTGGTGTTGTTGAGAAGTCCCTCTGTGTCCACAAATACAACCTTAACATGGGAGGGGTGGACTTCAAGGACCAGATGATGTCGCTATACTTAATTGCCCGTAAGACCAGACGCTGGTATAAAAAAAGAGTCTGTATACTTATTCCAATTGGCTCTGCTTATTGCTTATTTGCTATACAAAGAGCCAGGATTAAGTGGATCCTTCCTAAAATTCCAGGAAGAGATCAACACAGCCTTTCTGTTTCCAGAAGGTGCTGTGGCCCAAATTCACAATCCAGATGCAGTGAGCCAGCTGCATGAGAGGCATTTCATGGATATTCTCCCTGGTACCTCTACCCAAAGAGCACCCCAAAGAAGATGTGTCTGTAGAAAACACTGATATAGGCGTGACACCTGCTTTTTTTGGTCCTCCTGTCCTGGCCAACCTGGTCTCTTCATTGGGGACTGTTTCCGTCGCTACCACACACTAGTGGAGTATTAGTATAAGGTACAGCACGGCACTGTCTAGGGCACACTTTCACACAGGGTCTCTAAAGATCGCATTTTGACCCCGTTCACACTGGGGTGGCGCTACTTCCCGGGCCGACCTGTGAAGTCGCGGCGTGCTGCTCGCACCGCGACCTCGGAGCGGCCGGCACGGACTTCATATCATTGAAGTCTATGCAGGTCGATCCGGGTCGCCCCAAAGAAGCTCCGGACCCTTTTTCTAAGTCGGAGCGACTTGTGTCGCTCCTATTAGAACGGTTCGCAGCTTCTCTATGGAAGGCGACCTACGGCGACCTGTCAGGCGACCAGGTCGCCTGACAGGTCGCCCCAGCGTGAACGGGCTTGGGGGGGAGACCCTAGCCTGGATGTTTAAAGTTTTTTTATAGTTACAAAAAAAGTTTAAAAAAAATAAAATAATAAAGCCGAAAATAGTTGTCGTTTTAATTACCGTAGTTAATTTTCTGTTTTTACTGTTTTACTATACTTTATAATATACTGCTATACTGTAATGTTTTATTGTTACTGTTTTTCATTGCTAACCATAGTTTGCTTTGCAGATACCACCATTCTACTGTTTTATTGTACTGTGTGCTATTATAATGTACTGTTTTGTTGTTGCTGTGTTTTTCATTGTTACCATTGTTTTCTTTGCAGATACAACTATTCTACTGTTTTACTGTACTGTATACTATTATATTGTAATGTTTTATTGTTAACCATTGTTTGCTTTGCAGGTACGCCCATCAGCTGCAGCTTTGATTTGTTTATCTTGATAGTAACAGGGTTTCCTCTCAGCATATACGTAAATCAATGATTGCAGCACTGTAGAAGGTGATTTCACTACCGCAGTTAAAAAAAGAGCATATATGGCGAATAATAGGGGATGGGGTGGACACAGAGGGCGGATCTCCCCTATGCTTCACCGTATATTTTTTAACACTTTTCTTGGCAGAGATTTCTTCATCCACATCAATCGATGTGAATGGAGGAATCTGTTATGTTCTTCTTTTTTTTTCGTTCAGCCCGCAGGCTGAAAAAAAAAAAAAGAACATTGCATATATGCCCATCATTAGACGTGGGTGGATGCAGGGATGTCTAATGTTGGGCATACCCCACACTTTCTAGCAAAGATTTCTTCATCCACATTGATCGATGTGAATGGAGGAATCTGTTGGGTTTTTCTTTTTTTCGTTCAGCCCACAGGCTGCATGAAGAAAAAATAATATTTCAATATGTGCCCAACAAGGACCAGCAACGTACTGGTACGTTGCTGGACTTTGACTGGTCATACCAGAATGATGCCTGCAGGTTTAGGCATCATCTTGGTATTGTTTTTTCAGCCAGCAGATGGCTTTCATGAAAAAGCAATCCTAGCCGCTAATTAGCTGCTAGACTGCTTTTACAAGCAGTGGGAGAGGGGACTCCCGCCACCTTCCGCGGTTTTCTCGGGCTCTCCTGTCCCACCGGGTAAGCCGAAACTGCAGCCAGTGGTTCCATCAGCTGTACATGTACAAGCCATGTACATGTCTCTCAGCAAATAGCTTAGGGTGTCTACTTTCTGAAAAGGGGTCATTTTGGGGGGGGGGGGTTATGCTGTCTTGGCATTTCATGGCCTCTGAAACTGTGATAGGTAGGGACTAGGGAGGAGTGAAATCAACAATTTGGTTTGATTGGTTTTCGGGGTCCTGTGCGTGGCTAGACTGCCAAAAAGTCTCAAACATGTGGAATCTTCATACTCGGGAGAAGCAGCAGAATGTATTTTGGGGTGTCATTTCACATACCCTTGATATATTCGAGCAATATATCATTTAATTGACAACTTTGTGTAAAAAAAAAATAAAACATTTTGTAATTTTCCCAAAACTTGTGGCAAAATTTAAAATATTCCATGGACTCAACATGCCTTTCAGTAAATAGCTTAGGGTGTCTTCTTTACGAAAAGGAGTCATTTGGGGGCAGTTTTGTGCTATTTTGGCATTTCATGGCCTCCGAAACTGTGATAGGTAGTGAGGAGTTTACGCCCTTAGAAAGCCTGAAGGCAGTGATTGGTTTTCAGGGTCCTGTACGCGGCTAGACCACCAAAAAGTCTCACACATGGGGTATCCCCATACTCAGGAGAAGCAGCAGAATGAATTTTTGGGTTTAATACCATGTATACCCATGGCACGCGTGAGCAATATATCATTTCACTGACAACTTTGTGTTTAAGTTTTTTATTTTTTTGTAATTTTTCAAAAACCTGTGACAAAAAAATTAAATATTCAATGGGCTCAACATGCCTCTCAGGAAATTTCCTGGGGTGTCTACTTTCCAAAAAATTGTGATTTGGAAAATAGACACCTCATTTTTTATCCTTCAAGAAAGGAGATAGGAAGTCAGAAAGTAAAAGCTGCGTAAATTCCAGTATATAAACCATAGTTTGTAGATGCTATAACTTTTGCGCAAACCAATAAATATACGCTTGAGATTTTTTTCATCAAAGACATGTAGCTAAATACAATTTGGCATAAATGTATGACAAAAATTTAGTTTATTGGATATTTTGTATAAAAAAAAAGTAGAAAATGCAATTTTTTCTCAAAATTTTCGGACATTTTTGTTTATATTTAAAAAAACAAAAACCACAGAGGTGATCAAATACCACCAAATTAAAGCTCTATTTGTGGGGAAAAAAAGGACATAAATTTTGTTTGTGTACAGCATTGCATGACTGAGCAATTACCAGTTAAAATCACGCAGTGACAAACTGCAAAAAATGACATGGTCATTAAGGGGGTAAAATCTTCCAGACCTTAAGTGGTTAATAACTAAACGTAGGCTTTGAAAAATGTTATATCCAAAGCTGGAGGAGAATGGTGGTCCCCGTTTTGTGCCTTTGCCTTTTCAATTTTATAGTGTATATTATATCCATTTTTCAGCTTTGAAAGTAAACCAGTGTTTGTAGCCCACCAAATAAAATGTCAAAAATGTTTATGACCAGACAAACACAAATAACGTGACAAATTTTAGCACTAAATACCTTAATTTTTTGATATACTAAAAAAAAAAAATCTCAATGTCTGATCACAGATAATTACCTTCTCTACAAAGAAAGGTGTACAAACTCTTTTCTCTATTCATAAGCAGACACGAGAAGACCACCTTACGCTTTTTAATTTAGGAAGATCAGAACAAAAAAAAAAAAACATGAGGATTGCCAAAGGAAACATTTCAACAATGAGCAAAATGTGGACTAATGCCAAAATAGAGGTCAAGAACAAACACCAAAATCAAGTAAGAAGAAGAGGCATTTCCTTAAAAGCAGAAAACCCCTCTGTTATAGAAATTTGAAAAGGAAACCACCTTTCACCTGCAGTTCCCACAGGCTTAAAAATAACTTTACCAATTCCAACTATAAACTTTGCAAAAATCATAGCTCTATATAACAATGTGTTCTTTTCACACAAAAAGCTAATTCCTCATATTTCTGGATCATTGGTATTCATTACCGGAGAGAACCTGAATAGTTTTAATCCATAGAATATAAATATAAATAGTTTCTAAAAGGCAAATAAATTGCCAAAACCCAGCGCACATGAAGCAAAGGAAAAGTACAAAATTGAAATTACGGATAATGTTTCATTGCACCATTAGCTGCTTCTATAAATAATAGAATATTTATACACAATTTTGACTTTCAATCCTATATAGTCATCAAAGCATTAGCAGCGCTCATCCAGTGTGTGAAACACTGTGTGCTTCCAAAATCATCAAAAATAAATTCCCATTTGTGAGTGAAGGAAATTCAGCCAATCTGTTCTTCGCACAGCCAATATGAGTGTTTGGATACACCAATGCCTCTCCCCAATAGAGATTAGACCCACCAAATATCCAAACATCAAGCGCCTTGTAACAATGTATCCTTGTTCATCTGAGGCCCCAATGGATAAAAGATCTCTCTCTTGTGTCATGAAAAGAAACAAGCTGCATAGCGTAATATTGCTTGAACTTTTTATTAATTAAACCCCCCCTCCTTGAATGCACTTACAAACAAAAAAATTGTCACAGCATAACACAGCTTTAAACAGCAAAAAAAAAAAAAAAAAAGGGCCATAGAAACTACCCAGCCTGAACGATCTCTCTCACCGATCCCTGGCGTGACCCTGAGTATGATGATTCCTGGGAAAAGTCGAGCTGCTGGCAGTGTTGGGTGTTACGTGGTCTTTAGAAGAGGCTTCCTTCTGGGACCAATTTGATGCAGTTTGCGACGTATGGTCTGAGCACTGACAGGCTGTCCCCCCACCCCTTCAACCTTTGCAGCAATGCTGGCAGCACTCATACGTCTATTTCCCAAAGACAACCTCTGCATTAGACGCTGAGCACATGCACTCAACTTTTTTGGTCGTCTATGGTGAGGCCTGTTATGAGTGGAATCTGTACTGTTAAACCGCTGTATGGTCTTGGCCACCCTGCTGCAGCTCAGTTTCAGGGTCTTGGCAATCTTCTTATAGCCTAGGCCATCTTTATGGAGAGCAACAATTCTTTTTTTCAAATCCTCAGAGAGTTCTTTGCCATGAGGTGCCATGCTGAACTTCCAGTGACCTGTTGCTGTTGGGTGACACAGGCCCCTCTTTGAGGGCTGTGATGCGCATCATCACTGCATTTGGAGAATATTCTGGGCTTATCGTTAACTGGTCTAAGTCAGCCCTGATGCAATTGGACCAGGTGTTGGATCCCCATTTATCTACCTTCCTTCCGGTGCCGGTGGTAACTCAATTCAAATATTTAGGAATAATTTTATCCGAACCATTACTGACAACTGCCGCTTGAATATCTTCCCACATCTGACCAGGTTTAGGGATAAAATAGGGATATGGTCTAAATTGAGGCTCTGGGTGGCCGGCAGAGCAAATCTGGTGAAGATGATTTTAATGCTCCAATTGCTCTATTTCCTGTATAATACACCGGTGGTCATTCCATTAAAAATCTTTAGACTGGTTAACTCCCTTTTCTGTTCTCTGCTATGGAGGACGGGCCCAGCTAGAATTCGGTTAGAGCAATTGCAAAGGTCCAAGGATAATTGTGGGTTATCTTTCCCAATCCCCTGGGTATACTATTTGGCAGTGCAGCTGCACCATATGTTGGACGCCTTTTGCTTCAGGGAACAGGGGGGAGGGGACTCGACGTTGAGGGTGATACTTCATGTGATCAGGGTCGATAGCTTTCCAGAGGGCTTAGAATCACAGTTGCTATCAAAATCTAATAGACTGTTCCCCAGCTATTAATTAATGCATAAGGTTTGGTCCAAGGTGAAGCAGCTGCAACAAGTGACAGGTTTTATAGAGTATAGCCCGATCTGGTATAACCACACTTATCCGGAGCTGGCTGGCTTACAGTGCGGGGCCCTGTGGCATGCAAGGGGGGTCACACACCTTCGCCATATCTTTGAACGTGGTCAGTTGCTGACTTTTGCTCAGCTGAAGGCCAGATTTGATATACCCCAGAACCCAGTCCTCTCTACTCTCCCCGGAGTTGTCCCCGACCCCAGTTTTCTATATGATGAAACATTTTGATTCTACAAAGGGGTTCATCTCTAGGTGCTATGCAATATTGCTGGGGGATTATCTGGAAAAATGTCCTAGCAAGGATACATTGGGAGGCTGATGTGGGGAACCTCTCTGACGACCAGTGGGCTGAGGCACTGGAATCGGTGCAACACTGTTCATTAAATGTAGCTCAAAGAATTTCACAACTATATATATACTCCTTCGAGTGCATCGCACCCCGGCTAGGCTACACGGCATGGTCTTGAGAACAGACCCATTTTGCAGGTGTAACAGGGATAACGGAGATCTTGTTACTCTTCTGTGGCGGTGTCCAAAGCTCCACAGGTATTGGACGTCGGTAATACAGACCATTGATAGTGCTTATCAAATTTAGTTTCCGATTTATCCAAAACCGTGTCTACTTGGAGTGGAGGAGTTTACTCAGGATGCTAATGTCAGGGTGGCGGTATCCAGGACATTGTTCCAGGCTCGGAAACTCATTCTACAGCACTGGACTTCACAGTCCCCTCTGGAGATGTGGGTGACCAAGATGGGAGCAACTCTGAGATGTGAACGCATGATTCACCAACATTGGGGAGTCCCACATAGATATGATAGGATTTGGAATGGGTGGCTGGCGGTTCCGGGTTTGGCGGTATCCGGATTTGGTCCTGGATAGATTATTGCAGTGATCTTTATTGCATTGTTGTTTGGGCCTATATGGGGTGGTGGACGGGAATAGGAAGAATGTGTTTTACATGCTTTGAAACCGTTTATAAAGTGCAGGAATGTGTCTATATATTGTTGTGATGACACGAAGTTGTATTGGGATGAAGCTCTTCGGGAAACGAATAAACTGTACAATGTTTGCTGTTTTTCAATAAACTTTGTTTCTGATTTAAAAAGAAAATAAAAATAAAAAAACAATAAATAATCAGCTTTATTATAAACCTCATATGTGCAACGAAGAGTTAATAATAAAAAATAAAAAAAACTGAGTAAAATACAGCAGTACAAGCTCAAATAAATACTAAGTGCAATAATAATATTATAATATAATATAATAATAATCATAATACAAAATTGAGCAATAGGGGACTTCCGGTTCCGGCGCCGAATGCAGTAGTCGCCATCCACGCCGGCTCCCGCGATCGGACGTTAAAACTGCTTAAATACCGGCTAACCCACTTCCCTCGGGCCCCCCACAGCTCCGTACACCCCCGGGCGATCCCCCGGTGCCATCCAATACCCGGCATGGATAAATTCCTGGAGAAAGGCGGCCCGCGCAATCCGCCGGGCCCGCCGCAAATCGAGGCCCCGGTCTCGGCCTTCACTGCGGATGAGGTGGACGCCTCCCGCATGGACACGGCTGCCTCTGCGGCTCCCACGGTGCCCACCCTGGGTGACCCCCAGTCGGATCGTATAGCGCAGACTGTGGTGGCACTACTGTCTCCCACCATAACAGCGGCTGTGCAAACGGCTGTGGCGGCGGGCATGCAGGACTTTAAAAAGCAGCTCACCGAACATACACACAGGCTGCAAGAAGTGGAACAGCGTGTGGCAAGTGTGGAGGAGGAAATATACAGCTCTCATGGATTTGAGCAGGCACAGGAAAAGACAAACCAATTCTTGCTCCAAAAATTGGACGATTTGGAAAACAGAGCGCGAAGGAGTAACCTCCGCTTTATTGGGATACCAGAAACTGTGCCACCCTCTGCGATCCCTGACCTGTGCTCCAAGAGGATTCCGGAGGCTCTGGGACTGAAAGGAATCTGCGTGGTCGAACGCGCCCACCGTATGGGGTTACACTCATCAGAACGTTCCTCCCCGCGCCCGATCATAGCCAAGTACCTGAACTACGCAGATAAATCGGCGATCCTCCAGAAATTCAGGCAATCCAAATCTTTCCAGATTGACGGTATAAAAGTCCTGATTTTCGCGGACTACTCCGTTGAAGTGGCCAAGAGACGAAAGGCTTTCCAGGCAGTATGCTCACAACTGCACCAATCCCAGATCAAATTCACGTTGGCATACCCAGCTATCCTTAGGCTACGGGCACCTTCAGGTGAACAACTGTCATTCCAGGACCCCTTGGAGGCGGAAGGCTTTATAAGATCACTCCGTGCGGATGGGTCTGACCCCATGCACACCACGTCGTCCTCAGCCCAGCGCTCCCTGCTCCCAAGGACCCCGCGAAAAGAATCTCCCAAACGGCTAAAATATTCTGAGGCAGTTAGCGGAGGGCGATTTCTTCCACATTGCTGAATCGCCATGGACCGCCACTAGTAATTATTACCTCCTCCTAGGAGACCCTGTGGACACGTAATGTATCTTCTCATCCACGTTGCTGTTGCATATTTCAGGTTGCCACTGGAAAGTTGCGGGCATTGGAGGTAGCTACCTCTGACCCATTTTTTTTTTCTCTGCATTGTTTTGTTTAGTTTTTTTTTCTGTGCTATACACTTAGGTTATAATTCTATAAACTGTCCTGTTACGGCTGATGAGTTATAATACTGTTTTATGCTGTTACTGTGGAGGACCCGGGCGCTCCCCTCGACTATTGCGAATAGGGGTTCAGGGTTCCTTACCCCCCTCTATTTATTTTCCCTCTTTTTTTTTTTTTTTAATATAGAGGTGATTTGGGTTGGTTTTGTTCACAGACCTGCTGACGTCCGTACCAAGGGACTTGTCGCCTTACACAGTTACAGCATTCGGAAAAAAGTGAAGTCCATGATGTATTTTTTTCCAGGTGCCTTTCTGCATTTTGTTGTTCTCCCCCTGTTCTCTTTACCCATGTCTGTCCCTCCCATTTCCCCTTCAGCCTCCTCGGTTCCACGGTTGGAATCAGCTCCCCTGGGGTATCTGTGTTCAATGAGTGTTAGACGCATGTCCATAACATATTTGGTAGTATACGCACCCATTCCTGCCGTCTACATCTATAAGCGGATGTATTGTCATGCTTCATACCATCATCTGTCAGACCCTCCATGAGGATTTTGTCATGGAATGTCAGGGGCTTACGGTCCCCAATTAAAAGGATGAAGGTATTAAGACATCTCAAGAGGCTCAAAGCAGACATAGCATTAATACAGGAGTCCCATTTGTCCTCTGAGGACTATTTCCGGATGAAAAAGCTGTGGGTGGGCACGGTGGTGGGATCGGCGGCTCTGGGCAGGAAGGCCGGAGTCCTGATCCTGATCCACAAGCGTCTCTCCTGTAATATCATTTCCCTCTCCACCGACACTAGTGGTAGATTTGTCTCAGCGCATATGAAGATCAATGACAGCGAAATACTACTGACAAATGTTTATGCTCCCAACACCCCGGACCAGTCCTTTTATAAAGAACTGTCCTCTCACTTGCTTACCTACCCTCAGGTCCCACACGTCATAGGCGGTGATTTTAACTCCCTTATGGACCCCCTACTGGATAAGTCTCGGTCCAAACCTAGAACAAATAAATCTGATGCGTCCACCTCTAGTCCTCTAGCTCTGTTAGTAGAATCCCTCCACCTCACAGATGTGTGGCGACTACAACACCCTGCTGACAGGGAATATACCTTTTATTCGCACCCTCACAATGTGTTTACTAGGATAGACTATTTCTTTGTCTCGGCCAATGCCCTGAGGAGAATTGAGGACCCAGAGATCCATGAAATTGTAATTTCTGACCATGCCCCTGTGTCCTTGATCTTAGACCCCCCCGGCAAGCAGGCGGATACTAGTTTGTGGAGATTCCCGGGGTATTTGAGTAACGATGCGGACTTTCAGACCTACCTAGCTGGGGCTTGGGCGGAGTACTCGGAGGCAAATGCCCTGCACACCTCTCAACCCAATTTGTTTTGGGAGGCGGGCAAGGCTTTTCTGCGTGGCAAAATTATATCATACGCCTCGGCATATCGGAAAAACGCATCCAAAAGCTACCTTCAGGCCAGTGAACGTCTCCGCCTGGCTCAACGACAGCTGTTGTCCGCGGACTCTCCCGCTAACCGACAAGAGTGGTCCCTAGCCAAGCAGGCTTTTGACACTTGGGCGGACAAGTTGGAAGGTATTAAAAGTGCACGCTTCTCTGCCACGCTACATAAATTTGGTAACAAGGCAGGTAAATTACTGGCGAGGTTGTGCGGGGCGCCCTATACTCCTACACACATTGCATCACTCCGAACCCCGTCGGGCAAAACTGTGTCTACCCCTTCTGACGTTAAACGGACAATGAGAGACTTCTATGCATCCCTGTACTCTCCAGACCCCTTCGACGTTGAACAGGCGCGTTTCTTCCTGGACAATGTCTCCCTACCTAACCTTTCTCCTACACAACTAGATGCCTTGAATGCACCGGTGTCTCTCGAGGAGATCCGGGACATTGTAAAGCAACTCGCTCCCAATAAAGCCCCGGGCCCGGATGGCCTCACAGGCGAATTCTACAAGACCGCTTGGGAGACCATAGGACCCACTCTGCTGGAGGTATATTCTGCCATCATGTTGGGTGGCTCGTATCCCCCCACGGGCAGCCAAGCCATAATCAAGCTGCTGGCAAAGAAAGGGAAAGACCCCCTGGAGCCTGGATCCTACAGGCCGATTTCCCTGTTAAATTTGGACGTGAAGGTTCTATCCAAACTTCTAGCATCCCGACTTGCTCTGATTATGCCATCACTAATCCACCCGGCTCAATCCGGCTTTACCAAGGGGCGGTCAGCGGCATCAAATCTCCGAAAGGTGCTTCTGGCCTTGGACCAGGCCAGGGTTTCCTCGGGGGCGGACCTGGCTATCATCACCCTGGACGCGGAGAAGGCCTTTGACAATGTGGGCTTTGACTGGCTCTCTATGGTTATGTCCTCCTTTGGTTTCTCGGGACCATTTACTCATGTTGTCAAAGCTATGTATGCCTCTCCTGCGGCCAGGTTGTGGGTAGCCGGGTCCCTCACCGACGAGTTCCGCCTGTTTAAGGGCACGAGACAGGGCTGCCCCTTGTCTCCGTTGCTCTTCAATTTGGCTCTGGAGCCTTTATCCAGATTCTTACTAGAAAAAGCGCCACTCCACGGTATTCCAATTGGCTCTAAGGAATTACGCATATCATTGTTTGCAGATGACGTTTTGATTTTTACTAGTAACCCCTCAGCTGATATGCGCACCATAATCTCCATCTTCGATAAATTTAAACTATGTTCCGGTTTGCGGATAAACTATGCTAAAAGTGAAATTCTCACATTAGGTACCACGTCCAATCCCACCTGGGCAGCCTCCTCTCCCTTCACTATAGCTACTTCACATATCACGTATTTAGGAATCAGGATAGGTAGGCTCCCTTCCTCCATCTATACCTTAAACTATCCCCCGCTATTTCAGAGGATCTCTCGTGAGTTAGATGGTTGGATGGATCTGCCTCTCTCGCTCCTGGGGAGATGCCACCTTGTCAAGATGGTCAGCTTTGCACGGTTGTTATACCCTCTGCAAACGCTCCCGTTATTGCTTAAACACAACGACATTAAACTGCTGAATCGAGCCATCTCTAATTTTATATGGCGTGGTAAACGGCCTCGAATTTCTTTCAAAAAATTATGTCTGCCCAGGAGCGAGGGGGGTATTGGCCTCCCCGATATCAGGTTATACAATCTGTCTTGTCTCCTCCGAGTATCTTTGGACTGGCTCTCTGGTTCTTCCCATTACTCCAACTATGTCTTGGAAACGCACATGTCTGCCCCCTACTCACTGGTTGCATTGTTGCATGCTAAATGGAAAACTATGCCCCCAAAGTTGCAGCATAATATCCTCTTGCGAGATACGGTGATCGCATGGAGAGAATCTAGGAAACGTCTGAAACTCCCTTCATCTATGTCCAAATATTTGCCCATAAAGGACAACCCGGCATTTATACCAGGCCTGCACTCGGAATACTTCAATATATGGCAAAGGTCGGGCCTATTGAAATTCTCAGATCTCTGTGACCCCGCCACGGGAAAACTACGGGTTGTACGTGACATCTTGGATACCTATAATTTGCCTGCCTCTCATGTTTTTCCAATCCTGCAGTGCCTAAGCTTCCTTCGCTCCTCAGGTGCCTCTGCAAACGCTGGACTTGTGGACCCGTTATTGGACCCTCTTTTCGACTCAGGGATTTACAGCATCTCCGACATCTACAAACCCTTTCAAAAACTGACATCCTATCACTTCGCTGGCTCCTCAGCGACAAACTGGGCCAAGGACTTCACACTGGAGGACATTGTCACTAAGATATTCCAGGGGTATAATCGTACGCTACGCTTGACTCCTAACGAGACTTGGAGAGAAACGCAGTTGAAAATTCTTCATAGGGCGTATATCCCGTTTACTTCTAAAGCAAATGATCCTCTCAAGGGCCTATGCCCTCAATGCAAAACCACCCGCCCAAACCTACATCACAGGTTATGGTCGTGCTCTATCATAGCTACTTTCTGGGATCAGGTGATAGCGTTCATCAAACGGGTAACGCTGTTACAACTGCCGAAGGACCCCCTCCTTCTCATATTCGGACACTGGGACAAACAGCTTCAGGTATGGACTGTCCGTCCACCCCCACACCCGCGGAGATGGGTGCTCATTTGTTTGTTGATAGCCCGGAGAGTCATACTCGCCAATTGGATCTCCGCGGTGGGCCCCTCTGTAACGCAAGTCCACCGTGACCTCTTGAGTCTCATGGTCAAAGACCAGCTCAATACGGATTTCAACCTCCCCTCCTCAGCAACCCGCTTCTCGGACACCTGGCAGGACTTTCTGGATTCACTACCTAAAGAGGTGGCTAGCACCTCGTCTGTGGTCAACTTCACGTATAACACTTCGGGGTAGTATGACAATGTTATGGTATAGATGCTTTTGACTTACTCCCCCTCCCCCTCCTTTTCCTCCCCCCCCCCTCCCAGTTCCTTATGTTTTATTCTCGTTCCCTAATTGCTCTATTGCAGATATCCATCCCACAGTTTAAGAGTTATCTACGTGCCATGGATCCATCCAACTAGGGTTCTAGTATGTTTATGCTTGAGTCATTGAGTAATTTTCTCGGTCTGCAGTATCATTTAGGTCGGTCACGAGTCTCTGTGTTGTGCTCGGCTTCTGACCTGTAAAATGTAAAACGTGTTGTGTCATTGTAATCTCTGCAATCTTTTGTATCCTAACAGATGTTTTAATAAAGTTTCTTTAAAAAAAAAAAAAAAATTGAGCAATAGGAAATAACGTGTAACATTGGAAACAAAGATTCTGTATCCAATTTACTGTATAGCCAAAGGTGCCAGAAAGAGTCCCTTGTGTTAAAATGAAAACACCTGAAGGCAGTTCCCACCTACCCTGTGTTTTAGGACTGGCAGCCCATTGAGAAGGGCTGCCTGTCGCACAAAAAATGCGCCACAGAAGCTTATGTACCAAATTTCTGCACTGAGTCAGGCGCATTTGGCGACACGTGTTTTATTGCATGACAAACGCCCCAAAATAACACTGCACTTAGGATGCCATGTTTTTAGAACCACTAAATGTGAATGCAGGCTAAGCATCCCGAGTGTGTTAGCCTTTCTTGAGAGAGAATGGTAGTTTAACCACTTCTGGACCGAAATGACCAGGCCATTTTTTGTGATGCTGCACTGCGTTATTTTAACTGAAAATTGCGCAGTCGTGCGACACTGTACCCAAATAAAATTGATACCTTTTTTTCCCCCAGATAGAGCTTTCTTTTGGTGGTATTTTTTACTTTCTGCTATATAACATTCCCAATAAAAGATTATTTCAAATAGTAACACACAGGGAAAGGAAATTATAATAATAACAGAGGAAAGCAAACTCATAAAACACTGATATTATGGCCAGTAGCACATAGGTGCAGTTATGTAATCTAACTTCATGCCCATGAAGATAAGCCTTTACATCATTAAGCAATCCAAATATATGAATAGCATTAATACTTATAAGATGGGGTCGCTGATGGCCGTTCTCTAATCGGGCCACCCCCAACCCACCTGAACACCCCAAATGGGTACACACTGTGTCCAGTTGGGGGGGTAGACCCTCCGACAGCTAAACATCCGCGGACCACCATAGATTAGACTGACATGTACATAGTTCTACAAGGTGTTATTTGTGACACTAACAGAGAATATATAAAAGGTAAAGTAAAGGGAATACTCTTTGGTGGTAAATCAAAGCAGGCTAATTGGGCTTGAGACCAGGAGCGGCATTAGGATGCTTTAACCAGTGAATCCATCGTTTGCTAAAGATAGGCATTCTATGATCTTTAACAGCTAGTAACTTCTCAAAATGACATTGTGTTTACCCGTGAAGTAAGTTCCTGAATTTTTGGTGACTCAGGTGATTTCCAATGGTGAGTGATGATCAATCTAGCAGCAAACAAGATGTGGTACTATAGTCTGGTACTTCGGAGGGATCAGATCTATTCCCAAGTTTAAAAGTGCCAAAGCCGGACAGATAGAGAAGGTTGTGCCCAGAAAAACTCTAAGCAAAACCTCCACTTCCTTCCAAAAGGGTTGAACAAAGGTGCAAGCCCAAAGGATATGATACAGTGTTCCTACCTTATTGTCTCCAACACAACGCACTGGAGGAGGGATAGATTTTAGAGAGCCTATGAGGCGTTAAGTACCATCCATGGTATATTTTCAGAAATTGTTCCCAATGATCAATACATTTGACAGTTTATAGTTGACCGTGATGGCCTTATGCCATTGTTAATCTGTAAAGGTCAATTGGAATTTAGATTCCCATTTAGTCCTACTTGGTCCCAATGAAGGTGCTTGGGTGTTTATATACAAGTTGTAAAAAAAAGATATGCCCCGTGTGCCAGATATAGCATGGCCCCTAAGGAAGTCCCATGCCGTAGCAGGGATGGATAACGTGAAGGCGAGTTTGTTCGTTTCGTGAAAATGGCGAATTTGTGTAGTTTTAAAGCAGTCTGCGGGGAGAGAGCTATCCTTAACGCTGAGCCAATAGTTGTGCCCATTCTTTTACCAATCTAACGTTGAGAAGGATGGAATGATCCATTCGTAAGCCCCCAATGGAATATCTAAGCTACGCCTTTCAAGCGTCTGATGGCGAATGGACAGTAAGGATCGCCAGGCAGTTAGTGTGGCCGTAATAGTAGGATGTTGGATGCGGTGGGTCGAGGAGGACAAGGATCAGGCAGCTAATAGTGCCCCTAGATCCTGGTGCACTAGTAGGGATCTCTCCATGAAAACCTAAAGTTTGTCCGGTGGTTCCTGTAGCCAATTTTGCATTTGGTTAAGGAGTGAGGCGGTATGATAAAAGAGGATGTTGGGGAGCCCCGCGCCTCCGCGGGTTCTCTGGCTCACCAGAGTTTTAAGGGCTATTCTCGGTCTTTTGCCAGACCATATCAAGGTCCTAAGAAGGGTATTACATTTCGCAAAGAAACTAGATGGTAGTGATATTGGGGGGGTGCGGAGAACCAAGTGATTCTAAAGGCAGAGGTTTTTTTTTACCTTGCTATAGGGACACTCTGTACAGTTCTATACTTTGCTGCTTGGGGGGGGGGGGGGGGGGGGGGTTGAAGAGGAGAATCAGTGCTGCTCTGTGCAAAATCATTACACAGAGAGGGTAAGTATGACAAGATTGTTAAAAAGAAAAAAAAAACATTTAGAATCACTTTAAGGGCTCTGTGCAGGGAAGATCAGCATCTGAACACAGAGAAGGTGGAGGCTGATAGACTAGAGGTGATATAAGGCATTACAATTACATTTAAAGTAAAAGTTTACTAGTATTGTGCATTATATTTAAAATTATTATATCCATGAAAAAAAAGTCTCAGCTTTTAGTACTACTTTAATATAAAAATATTATTTTCCCCCCTCCACCCTTCATATAGCTTCATGTCTGACTCCCAGTTAAAATATCCGGCATATCTGACTTCTGGGCATATTTTTTATATACATACACATGATACAAGATATAATACTTGTTTCACAGTAGAAATTATATTACAGTAGCGATATCTGCTGTTTTTTTTACTATAAAAGGCTATTTTTTTTTTTTTTTAACCCCATCATGACAGGTGATAAAAGAAAAAGCATGCTGCTGCTATTAAATGTCTTCTGCTGCCCAAACATGTATTGGATTTTAGTACAAAAATATTTGCATCTATATTTGTACAAATATTATTTGTATATTCGTTGAATGGACGAGTGTTGTTTGAAAATTCCACTTGCTTTTAACATTCAATTTTAAAATGAATAAAACTTCTGAGCAAAAAACACATACACTATTTGAAGATTTGTTTGATCAAGAAGTTTTCCATTCTGCTCCTTCATATTTTCCTGTCACTGTGGTTAACAACGAACACCGAATAGACCCCCACTAATGGTTAGAAAAATCGGATTAATGTTTTTAAAAATTTTCTAAAAAAATGTAGTTTGTGTATGGCCAGCATAAGTGACAGCAGGCGTAGGGAGCTTGTATCTAGCTACCTGCCTATTAATAAGGGAGTCTATCATGAATATTATATATCAATCCGGTCTGCAAATTTGCAAAACAGTGTTTTAGGTCTTTTTAAAAATATTGATCTTGGAGTCTGAGCGCCGGTTCACACTGGCGCGACGCTACTTTCAGGGGCGACCTCCGAGATCGTGGTGCGAGCAGCGCGCCGTGACCTCGGAGCGGCCGCCACAGACTTCATAACATTGAAGTATATGGCGGTCGCCTCCTGGTCGCCCCAAAGAAGCTCCGGACCCTTTTTCTAGGTCGGAGCGACTTGTGTCGCTCCTATTAAAAATGGGTCCGTAGCTTCCCTATGGGAGGCGACCTGCGGCGACCTGTGAGGCGACCAGGTCGCCTCACAGGTCGCCCTAGTGTGAACCGGGGCTAATATGTACCACATTTAAACCTCTAATAATACATATATCTGTCTCAGAGTGGATTAAATATCCAACTATATAGCTGGATATTTATATTTACCACTGCATATAGATATTCAAGAATATTAACTAAATTAAACACCAACCTTTTTTTTTTTTAGGTTTTTATCTGATTAGTTGATTAATCGAAATAATAATCGGCCAACTAATCGATTAATCGTTAGTTGCAGCCCTAGTTTAAAGCAGGGTTAGATTATAAAAGATATCCCAAGCTTTGAACATCTCACGGAGCACTGTTTAATCCACCATCCGAAAATTAAAGGGGATGGCACAACTGAAAACCTACAAGACATGGCCGTCCACTTACACTGGCAGACCAGGCAAGGAGAGCATTAAGGCCTCATGCACACTGGACATTTTTACAGCTGCTGTTTTTGGCATCAGAGGTTTTTTTTCTGCAGCCAGTAAACTCCCCAGCATGTTATTCTATGTGTCCATGCACACACAGGCTGTTATCAGCAGTTTTTGACAGGGGCATTTTCTGGCTGTAAAAAACAATGAAAACTAGTGGGTTTTGAGTGGCGTTTTTCAGCTGTAAAAAGCTCAAACGTCAATAAACGCTGATAAACACTGTTAAATGCCAAAAAAAAAAAGTTTTTTATTCCAATGCTTTACTAAGCCTGGGTTTTGTTTTGAGGTGTAGTTCATGGAACATAGCCTGGGTTAGCACTGGTGCATGCTAAACACCGCATGTGATTTGCACCAAAAAAGCACCGCATTCCTGTGCACATCACATGTGATGTTTGTGCGATGCAATCTGAGCCATATATTTCGTATGACTCAAAGTGCATCACATTTGCACCAAAATGTTTTAGGAACCTTTTTTTCTCCACACCTAATCGCATTGCATGGGTGTGAACACCCATGCAATGCGATTCTGGCAAGCACACTGCATTTTGCAATCTGTTTCTGAGTATCGTTCATGGAACATGAAGCCCTGTTGACATTGTGCCAATTTGGCATGTGATTTGTCCTGTTGAACCGCATGTCAAATCAGAGCCTATTGCCAGCAACGGCACAGGTTCACATTGAGGACGGGTTTGAAATCATTCAGCTGAACAAGCACAATTTCAAACTCACGTCAGTGCGACTTCGGGGCTGATTTGACAGACATCTGTACGGGTTCATCCACAGATGTCTATTAAAATCGCCTTGAAGTCGCCAAAAGTAGTGCAGAAGGTTTTTTGGGGAATCGGTGCTGCGCTGCAAAGTCAGGGTTGCACCAATTAAAACAGCGACGTTGCCTGCAACAGGCTCTGATTTGGAATGCGATTTTACATGTCAGATCGCATGTCAAATCTGCCTGATGTGAATGGGGGCTTAATGCTCCATGAACCACCCTGAAACAGATTTCAAAATGCAGTGAGCTTGACAGAATAGCATCGCATGGGTGTTCACACCCATGCAATGCGATTTTGATGCAGGGAAAAAAGGGTCCATATTTGCACCAAAAAGTTGTAGGACCCTTTTTTTCCCGCACCTAAATTCTATCGCATGGGTGTGGTTTTCTGCACTGGACTGTACTGGAACGTGGTAAAGCACATCAAAAACGCACCAGGATGCAGCTAAACGCACCAAAAATGTACAAAAAAGTGACGGCGGGACCGGTGCAGTGCATCGTGGGACCGAAGAAGATGGAAGAGGACGCAGAAGAGGATCGCGCTGGCTTCAAGCTGCCCACACCTGAGATGGCAGCGCTGGACAATACTTTTTTTAAGATAAGTATTTCTCCTAAAAGGTAAGTGCAACCTGGGACAGATCAGAGGCTAGCCATTGTGGAATGTACTAGCCCTGACTGTCCCAGGGGTATTTTTATTAAAAAAATATTCCCAGGGTGGAACTCCGCTTTAAGAAAAAAGAGGGTGGAAAATGCACTGGACCGCATCAAAAATGCTCCACAAATACATCAAAAAACGCAATGGAACGCACCAAAAACGTGTCAAAAATGCGCATGCAGAAAAGCATCATGACTGCATTTCTGTGGTGTGAACTGGCCCTAAATGTGTGAACTGGCCCTAAATGTACATAATATAACTAGATACTAACATTTATAGGTAAAGGATACTAACATTTATAGGTAAAGGATACTAACATTTATAGGTAAGGATACTAACATTTATAGGTAAAGGATACTAACATGTATAGGTAAAGGATACTAACATTTATAGGTAAAGGATACTAACATTTATAGGTAAAGGATACTAACATTTATAGGTAAGGATACTAACATTTATAGGTAAAGGATACTAACATGTATAGGTAAAGAATACTAACATTTATAGGTTAAGGATACTAACATTTATAGGTAAAGGATACTAACATTTATAGGTAAGTATACTAACATTTATAGGTAAAGGATACTAACATTTATAGGTAAGTATACTAACATTTATAGGTAAAGGATACTAACATTTATAGGTAAGTATACTAACATTTATAGGTAAGTATACTAAAATTTATAGGTAAAGGATACTAACATTTATAGGTAAGTATACTAACATTTATAGGTAAAGGATACTAACATTTATAATTAAAGGATACTAACATGTATAGGTAAAGGATACTAACATTTATAGGTAAAGGATACTAACATTTATAATTAAAGGATACTAACATTTATATGTAAGGATACTAACATTTATAGGTAAAGGATACTAACATTTATAATTAAAGGATACTAACATTTATATGTAAGGATACTAACATTTATAGGTAAAGGATACTAACATTTATAGGTAAAGGATACTAACATTTATAGGTAAGTATACTAACATTTATAGGTAAAGGATACTAACATTTATAATTAAAGGATACTAACATGTATAGGTAAAGGATACTAACATTTATAGGTAAAGGATACTAACATTTATAATTAAAGGATACTAACATTTATAGGTAAGTATACTAACATTTATAGGTAAAGGATACTAACATTTATAATTAAAGGATACTAACATGTATAGGTAAAGGATACTAACATTTATAGGTAAAGGATACTAACATTTATAATTAAAGGATACTAACATGTATAGGTAAAGGATACTAACATTTATAGGTAAGGATACTAACATTTATAAGGATACTAACATTTATATGTAAGGATACTAACATTTATAGGTAAAGGATACTAACATTTATAGGTAAGGATACTAACATTTATAGGTAAAGGATACTAACATTTATAGGTAAAGGATACTAACATTTATAAGTAAAGGATACTAACATTTATAGGTAAGGATAATAACATTTATAGGTAAAGGATACTAACATTTATAGGTAAAGGATACTAACATTTATAAGTAAAGGATACTAACATTTATAGGTAAGGATAATAACATTTATGGGTAAAGGATACTAACATTTATAGGTAAAGGATACTAACATTTATAGGTAAAGGATACTAACATTTATAGGTAAAGGATACTAACATTTATAGGTAAGGATAATAACATTTATGGGTAAAGGATACTAACATTTATAGGTAAAGGATACTAACATTTATAGGTAAAGGATACTAACATTTATAGGTAAAGGATACTAACATTTATAGGCAAGGATACTAACATTTATAGGTAAAGGATACTAACATTTATAGGCAAGGATACTAACATTTATAGGTAAAGGATACTAACATTTATAGGTAAGGATACTAACATTTATAGGTAAAGGATACTAACATTTATAGGTAAGGATACTAACATTTATAGGTAAAGGATACTAACATTTATAGGTAAAGTTGATCCAGGGAATATCTGATTGCCTGCTGGAGCAAATTGGATCATGCTTCACTGGGGGTTTTTGCCTTCCTCTGTACCAACTGTGGGTATAGGATAATGTATATAGGATTGTATGATTTATATTTTATTTTTTCCCTTTTATTGATTGTACAATTTCCTAACTAACCCTAAAGGCCCCTACATGATACGAAAATCGAAAGGGAAATTCCATCCGACGAACGATCTGCCGATTTTCGGATTGTTAGTATAGTGCTTTTGATAGCCGATTACGAATTTTCGGACGACAAAATCTGGATGTGCAGGCTATAAAATTTTTATTGTACGTCAACATCCGATTTTCGTTTAGTTAGTACAGTTTTCATCCAAAAAAAATCATAAGAGCAAGACTAGGCATGCTCAGAAACGAAAGAACACATACAAAACAATTCAACACAAGACATCACTTCTGAAGTAGAATTCTGTCATACGGGAATTTTCTTATGAAAGTAACCTCTTCACTTTCCATATGAGACTAGCATGCAACATAAATCGGACGAAAGATCGTCCGATAATCTGATCGTGTGTACGGGGCTTAACTCTCACTTTGCAGTTTGCCAGCTTTCCTTATCCTTACCTACAACATATTTTATTCACTCACACTATGGCTGACCCGTGCTCCCCCTTCCTTCCCCTTTACTATGAGGGGGCTGGCTTATCAAAAAAAAAAAAAATGCTTTGCTATTTTTAGCCTGCTAGCCTTGATTTAAGGGCTCTTGTTCATTATGCTTTAAAGGTTAAAGGGTAACTCCACTTTAGTGGGGAAGAAAATAGCAAATAAAGAAAAAACAATATAGCATATACAATTGCGACACAAATCATATTGTAATTGAATGTTATTAAAAATTACCTTTCCTTTTCAGTTTGCAGCTGTTGTAATTTTCTGAAAATACAATGCAATATGGCTAACTGGAGGTGTTCTGTACACAGAATGTGTACTGACCACACCCCAGAAACATAATTTCCTGCTTGTGTGATTGGCTCACCGATTTTCCCAGAAGTCTGCCTAAGATACAAGTCAGATTTCTGGCATCCCCTGCAACAAAAATTTCATTTTTGGTGAGATACTCCCAATAGGAACACGTCTAAAGGGATGCAGGCCCAGAAACTTAACTCATTAGAGCCCTGCAGTTGCACAGCTGATAGATTATTATGAAGCCACTCCCATTTCACGCACTCAGCACAGAGGAACAAACAATGATTTCTTCATAATAACAAAAGATAGGAATTGGCAACAAACCTTGTTACAAACCTTGTTATGTACAGAGATCACCCAGAGGGGAATGTTTTTTTCTCAACAAAATTGGAGTTACGCTTTAAGTTTACTTTTACAAAAAAAAGAAAAAATACATTTTATGCAGGTAAAAAAACTTGCATTTACTATTTTCTTTCGCTAGGACCCAAAGCGGTGCACCCACAATCAGCAGATCATAGGTGTAATGCCATGGCCCTGCAAACTGTCTGTGAAGCTGTCTGTTCATAGCTCCGATAGGGTCAGCCAGTTACACCCTGACAGGAAGCTCAATGGACTACCAAGAGCGATCAACAGCACTGTGGTGGTTCATTGACAGCTACAAGCTGACAGCAGTAAAGGCTGTAGGGACTTGTAGTTTTCTCATTCACAGAACACTGTGAATGGATGATGTAGCTGGTTGGGCTGAGCCACGCTTGGATGCGTTTTGTTTAGATTGTGACAGCAAGCAAGCAGGGGGAGAAGATGTAAAAAACTGGATGTCCAAACAGGGACTGGGGGGGGGGGGGCTCGCGGGGGATTGATCCCCGCTAAGCAGGTGAATGATCAGATGACAGGACAGGACCCATCAGAGGCCTGCTCTCCTCTATGGGGAGATTGGATGAAAACCGACAGCCTGTCCGTATTTATCCGATCCGATCCTCCAAATGGATTTAAAATAGGGTTACCATCCATCTGGATTTCACAGACAGGATCAGATCGGATAGCAGCGGATGCCAGCGGACATGTCACTGCTGACATCCGCTGCCTAGGGTTGCCATCTCATCCCTTTAATCCAGGACACATATGAATTACACAGGTTCTGAGGCTTATATAATGCACATACAGTTCTAAGTGAGTTTAATTACCACCTTAATCAGCCACAGACCCTGGGTAATTATTGTGTGTCCTGGTATAAAGGGATGAGGTGGCAACCCTACCGCTGCCCCATAGGGGTGAATGGAGGGTCTGATCAGTGGGTCCGCCTGAAAAACTGACTGGCAGACCTGATCGGAAAGCCTGTGTGAAAGGGGCCTTAGGATATATAAGGCCCCTTTCACATATACGGACCGTTCAGTTCATCAGTTCAGTCACGTCAAAATGTATCAGTTTTTCATCCGGTTTTTCATCCCTTTTGTTACATTCACTACCAATGCAAAAAACGGATGAAAAACGGACCGTTTGTCCGTTTACATCCGTTTTCCGTCCGATCCGTTTTTTTTGACGGATGAAAAATAGGGCATTCATCCGTTCAAAAAAACGGACATTGATGAAAGCGGATGAAAATGGATGTTCATCTGTAGAGATGCATTGTTGTCCGCTTTTCATCCATTTTTCAACGGATGGATGAAAAACGGACAAATGGAACGTATGTGTGAAAGGGGCCTTATGCCCCGTACACACGTGCAGATTATCTGAAGACTTTTGTCTGCAGACTTACCTTTTCTATGTAGTGCAAGGGCCTGCCGGATTGCATACAAATGAAAGTGTTTAGGTTTGACCTCATATTATATGGTTTTGGTAAGTCTGCAGACAAAAGTCTTCAGATAATCTGCACGTGTGTATGGGGCATTAAGCAGACAGCATGTTACCTCCAACATCATACACTGGCAGTAGTTTTTACTAAACCAGTCACATGACAGGAGGGTGTGGCTTGCATAAGGCAGTGTCATCATTCAGGTGTGTTTAGGACAGAATGATGTCTAATTAGAACCCTGCATGTTGGTTTCAGATCAGAGGCTCTGAACACAGTGAAGCCATTCCTTTAGCTTTGTTACCTGGACAGCAAACTTTTTCAGGATGAAAGGTCAGTAACGCCAGCCAACATCAACTTTAAGTATAGCTTTCCTTTAAAGAGGTGATCGCTTTGCTGATTAACCACTTTTCACAGCATGGCAATGGAGGCATTCATTTCAATAAAGGGATGGATACATTGTTTCAACCTGTTACACAGTCCTGCTTGGATGAGTGGTAAAACATCTTCAATGTTACAAAACCAGTCCAATAGAATGTGATTGCTACCATCAATCCTTCACATTAAACACTTTAATTGGATGTGCAGAAAATATTCTTCTCTGTCAGTTTTTTTTTTTTTTTTAAACTGAACCACATTACCTTTTATGAGCAGGCAGATGTAAACCGGTGTCCATCCATCTGCTTACATATGAGACTATTTAAGTCCAAGGAAAAAAATGAAAGAAGAGGTTTCTGTCCTCTTTGTTTGGCAGATATGAATGGATGATATCTATTTGTTCTGTTTATTTATGTTTTGTTTATTTATTTTTTTTTGGGGGGGGGGGGGGGAGGGGACCAAAAAACATAATGTGGTGTGTGTTTTTTTTTTTTTATGTGAACAAATGGGTGTAAATTAATGGAAGTGAACTAAAGTGAGAACTACAAGGCCCCATTCATACCTGAGTGTGGTGATTTACTCGCATTTTTAAAGTGTGTTTCAAGCATTTTACAGCTTCGGGCATTTTTGTTTAGCCAATAGAAAGCAAATTCGGGGAGGAGAGCTGCTGTTTGAGCAGAAAATGAGCGTCAAAAGGCTTGCAAAACGCTCATCTCACATGTTTTCAGGCGTTTCTATGGGGTCAAAAACAAATAATAAGCTCATGTACTTTTTTGAGGGACAGGCATTTTGCTGCAGGTGAAAGAACACTCATATGTGAACAGGGGCCATTGAAATGAATGAGACAAAGTGTTTTTTAGCTTGTAAAACGCTCATCTCTGAAGTCTCAAAACGCCCAACAAGCAAAATCCCATTCATTTCAATAGCCCCTGTTCACATATGAGCCTATTGTCACCTAAAGCAAAATGCCTGAAGCTCAAAAAAGTACATGAGCTTCTTTTTTGGCAGATTACAAGCGTTTTTGTTAGATATCAATGCCTGCCTCCAAACACCTGCAAAAGATGCCTGAAAACGATACACTCAGGTGTGAATGGAGCCTCAGGAGGGCACATATTTTGGCTGAATTGGTCAACATTAAAGCAAGCAACATTTGGCTCAACAAAAGTCAATTTGAAAGTCAACTAGACCCCTGGGAGGAAAAATGGTTGCCCCTACGGTAAGGTGGGGTTCACACTACAATAGGCTGCTGCTGCTGGAGCACGTTACCACTCTGGCAGCTGTCTATTGCCAGCTGCGGAAGAGGGCAGTGTGTGTGTATCGCATTGCTCCCTTCTTTTTTTTTTTTTTTTTTTTTTTTTTTTACAAACTTTATGTGAAGTGTACAAAACATACACTTCATTCATGGCAATATGCAGCAGCATGATGGGCTGTCCAGTGCCTTATGATTTGGCACACTGCACTAAATGTCTGCATTTTCTTGCATTACGCTGCAGCGCAGCCCTACACTGTGTTGCGGTATGAATGGGACACGTGGGAAACCATTGTTTTCTATGTGTCCTTGCAGTTCTAGACATTACAATGCAGTGCAACATCTGTCACTGCACATAGTGTGAATTAGCCCCTTTTTTTCATCAGGAACGTGGGGGAACGCAGTTCCGGCACTGAATGTATGCAAGGGGTGCTGGGGTGTGCTGAAGGATCTACTGATGCTGGCTGCTAGGGGATGTATTGTAGCTGGAGGGGATCCATATTTGCACAACAGGGGGGTCTATTGTTGCAGGGGAAGTCTATTGTTACTGGTGAGGGATCTATTGTTGCTGGGATAGATCTACTGTTAAGGGGGGGGTCTATTGATGCAGGCTGTGGGGAGATCTGTTGTTGCTGCCAGGGCTTTATTGTTGTACTGTGGGATATTTTGTTGTGGGTGGTGCATTGTTGTTGGGGGGATCTATTGTTGCTGGCTGCAGGAGATCTATTTTACTGATTTTCTTGTTATCATTATCAAATTCCATACTTGCTTGGTACCAAAAATAGTTCTGTATTCTCTATATAAAGGGCAGTACTGGGTGGTGGGCAGGGGGTGGAATCAGGGAACGGTCCTCGGAGGTGGGTAGGGGCGGAGAAAAGTAGTGAGTCAGAAAGGGGGAGTTCCTGCACCTATTCTTCAAAGGGGGGGGGGGAAGCCCTGATTAGCCCTAAATGTTTTCTATCAGGTGGATTTGCTGATCAGCAATGTCACTGTATTCAGGTACCTGCTGAACACAATATCTGTCAGTGGAGATTCCTCCATCCACACTGTTTAGCCTAGATCAGGGAACTGATTGATAAAATAAATCTGTGTATGCCTAGCATTAGGCTATAGGAGACATTTTATAACACTCCAACTTCTTCTTAATGTATGTCTAATTGCATACTAGTCTTGCATGTCAATAATTACAATAAAAAAAAAATAGCCTGTTGCAATAAAGAAAAAAAAATTCAATAGCTGCATGGCTTTCATCTCCCACCCATAAGAAGTGAAAGAGTTAAGAGTGTGTGTGTGTGCTGCAAAGGGTTAATCCAAGGCTGCATCACCTGATTAGAAGAAACCATTGGGCAGAGCAGGGAGATTGTGCTAAGGATCAGCTCCTTTCAACTAGTAAAGCTGCTAGAGAGCCTGCACTTCCTAGCTGACTCCATTCCACCTTGAGGACATTTATCAGCTCCAAGGACACAATAAGGGAGAGGGAGCCAGTGTGATCAGCAGGCAGAGGACATCCCTTGGGGTGACTGTGAGTGACTGGGTAGCATCCACTGGGAAATGTCACTGGGGATGCAGACAGACTGATCCCATGCTACAAATAGACCTGAATGTAGAAGGAATTTTCAGCAGCATTTGATGTGTCCTCTGACTACTTCTGTTATATATCTGGATTTCCTTCCATTCATATTAAAGCACCCCCCCCCTTCCTTATAGCTGTCAATTGGAGGTCTTTAGATCCACCCACATTTAAATGCCCTGATGTCATGTGATGCTGCACAGCTAAGATCTATGCACATATTTGCAACTAAATTTCACCGTACTATAGTAATAGAGATAGTATAAGATTGAGGCACCCTTCAGCAGATCTGGGGGTACAATAATAGGAGGAGGTGATCACACCCCACCCCTTGGATTGGGGGAGGGAAGAAGATTTAGTCTCTCCCTTCTCCAGCATCACTTAGGAGGAAGACGGTCAGGGAGTGACAGCAGAGAATAACCCGCAGAGGAACACACAGGTCTGAGCACCCTCTCATCACTGATCTGATACCCGAGCACCCCTATTCTATGTGATCACCCCCCACACTCCTATGTATTGTATAGAGCTGTCATGGCAGTAGGATGATCAGGGTGCAATGATCGCAGTGTATGGGATCCTCGGAGTGCTGGCATCAGGCAGCATTTTGCCCCTTTAATAATTTAGAATAGAGAGATGTGAGAGTGCAGGTGGGGGTGGGGCGGTGATATTCTAATCCCAGGCTGCCAGGGAGGATAACAGGAGGGAGGAGGAGGAGGAGGAGGATGTGTTGTATTCTGAGGGACCAGATCTCGGTGCTGCTGCCACTGTTCATCTGAAGGGGGGATTGCTTCATCGGAAGGCTGACCAGGTGCCCTATTCCCCTCTATTCTGCAGCATGTGTGTGGGGGGGACAGGAGGGATCTCTGCTTTGCAGTAACTAGGAGGATACAAGCATTGGGGAGGATGATGATGAGGAGGGGGGGCTCTTTCTGCACCATCCATGTCACTGCTGGAAATGGATGGCTAGGGAACATGTCGGTGTAGCTGCAGGGTGCTGCCATTAGATCAGGGGGGGCCTGCCATTGTACTGATCAGTATTGTGGATGTCTCTTGTCACAGGAGAGAAGATGTCGGGACAGACGCTGACAGATCGCATTGCGGCCGCACAGTACAGTGTCACAGGATCAGCCGTGGCCAGGGCAGTATGCAAGGCGACCACTCATGAGGTCATGGGGCCAAAGAAGAAGCACCTGGACTGTAAGCATGCTCCTACCTACAATATCTATCCTGTCCACTATAGATCCACGAGGTTCAGTATATTGGATCATTTCTTATATCCCTATAATGGATGCCCAGTATAGATCTCCCCCCTTATGTCCTCTATAATGTCCAGTATAGATCATCCCCTATATCCCTATAATAGATTCCCAGTATATATCTTCCACTGTGTCCTCTATAATAGGTGTCCAGTATAGATCATCCCCTATATCCCTATAATAGATGCCCAGTATATATCTTCCACTGTGTCCTCTATAATAGGTGTCCAGTATAGATCATCCCCTATATCCCTATAATAGATGCCCAGTATATATCTTCCACTGTGTCCTCTATAATAGGTGTCCAGTATAGATCATCCCCTATATCCCTATAATAGATGCCCAGTATATATCTTCCACTGTGTCCTCTATAATAGGTGTCCAGTATAGATCATCCCCTATATCCCTACAATAGATGCCCAGTATATATCTTCCCCCTGTGTCCTCTATAATAGGTGTCCAGTATAGATCATCCCCTATATCCCTACAATAGATGCCCAGTATATATCTTCCCCCTGTGTCCTCTATAATAGGTGTCCAGTATAGATCATCCCCGATATCCCTACAATAGATGTCCAGTATAGATCATCCCCCTATATCCCTACAATAGATCTTCCCCTATGTTCTCTATAATAGATGTCCAGTATAGATCATCCCCCCATATCCCTATAATAGATGTCCAGTGTAGATCTTCCCCTAGGTCCAGTCTAATAGATCCCTATGTCCAGAATCATGGATACCCAATATGATAGATCTTCCCCTATGTCCAGAATTATAGATGTCCAGAGTATAATTGATTTATCCTCTATGTCCTCCTATAATGTCCTAATAGATCATCCTCCTATATCAAGTCAAATAGATCATCCCTGATGTCCAGTATAATAGATCATCCCATATGTCCTCTATATAATGGATGTCCCATCTAATGGATCATTCCCTATGTCCACTATAATAGATATTCAGTATAATATATCATCCCCCAATGTCCACTATATTCGATGTTCAGTATAATATATTGTCCAGTATATATCACCCCCTGCATCCTCCATAATGTCCAGTATAATATAGCAGTCTATTAGATCATCCCCTATGTCCACCAGATTAGATGTTCAGTATAATAGATTATCCACTATAATGTCCAGTATAATCATCCCCATTGTCCACTATAGTGTTCAGTATAATATATCATCCCCCTATGTCCTCTATAATGTCCAGTCTATTAGATCACCCCCGATGTCCACCAGATTAGATGTTCAGTATAATAGATTATCCACTATAATGTCCAGTATAATCATCCCCTTTGTCCACTATAATGTTCAGTGTAATATATCACCCCCCCTATGTTCTCTGATAGATGTATATTAGATCATGTCCACTGCCATGGTCACTGCCATGCGTGGGCTTCAGTCTGTCAGCTTGCTATGTTATGTATATCCATTCATCCACATTCCTAAAATATTTGTGGAAAACCTATCCTTGTTGATGCTTTCATTTTCTTAGGCCTGCATAGGTTAACAGTAAGCATCTCGGAGGAGGAGGATGATGATGACTGTTTAACTGCAAGGCCTTTTTTGTGTAAATGGTATTGACATGGCATGTGCAATGGAGGAAAATAGCATCCATCTACCTTGGGTTATTAAATTAACGCAACGCTGCTTTATTCATTCATCATGTTTTTATTAGTGATGATCCTTGCAAAAGATTTAATTTGGTAGATGCATGCTTTAACCAGGAATTTTATTATTTTGCTTTTGGAAATTAAACTAGCTGTATGCATTTTCTTCTGCTGGCTGTGTATATACATATATATATTTTTTTTCTGGTTTTGTTTCTCCTGACCTTCCTGTAACCTTCTATGCATTGAAGAAATGCTGATCAGAGTATCGTCTGGTAGCATTAATGTATGGGTGATGGTCTGCCACACCCCTGGTTCCCTATAGTGTTGTATATGTCTTCTCTACTGCTTGATTACATTTCACATCCCAGGGCTTCCATCTGTATTGACCCCTCAATCCATTGTCCAGTGGTCTTTGCGTTGTAGGCCTTGGACGCAATGCGTTCCACCTGGGGGGGTGAAAAGGTTCAGAATATTCTCTTCTATGATGTGATTCTATATACATATAATATTGTCTGCATGTGTATCCTGAAATGGCTATATAAATAGGGAAGGTGTGTAATTGTTGAGCAGACATTGCATGGCAATTCTCAGGTGACCTATCTGAGAAGTGGTGTAAGCTGATGCTTTAGATTTTTCAATGAGAAGCTGTGAAATTAGAACTAAGAAGCCTGGCATGAATGGATAACCACATTCTCTTTATATTGCTAGGTTAAATGATTAAAAAAAAATGCAAAAAGTGCCAAGGGGGGGGGGGGGGGGAATTGGAAAGCTGCATTGCCTATGGCAGTCACTACTGTCTGCCAAGCTGTGCATTTTGATTGGTAAATTGGCATATGGGAAAATATAGAATGCAGGCAGGCCTTGACTTTGTAGTTTGGTGCTTAATTGTAGAGTATATACTGTATATACACGATATTGTCAAAAGTACTGGGACACCTGCCTTTACACACACAAGAACATTAATAGAATCCCAGTCTTAGCCTGTTGGGTTTTATATTGAGTTGGCCCACCCTTTGCAGCTATGACCGCTTCAACTCTTCTGGGAAATCTGTCCACAATGTATGGGAATGTTTGACCATTCTTCCAGAAGGTCAGGCGCTGATGTGGGATGAGAAGAACTGGCTCGTAGTCTCTGCTCTAATTCATCTCAAAGGTCTTCTGTTGGGTTGAGGTCAGCACTCTATGTAGGCCAGTCAAGTTCCTCCATCTCAAACTCACCCATCCCATGTCTTTATGGACCTTGCTTTGTGCACTGATGCGCAGTCATGTTGCAACACGAAGGCCATCCTCAAACTGTTCCCACAAAGTTGGGAGAATGAAATTGTCCAAAATGTCTTGGTATGCTGACGCCTTAAGAGTTCCCTTCACTGGAACTAATGATTTGGGCCAGTGCGCAAAGCAAGGTCCATAAAGACATGGATGAGTGAGTTTGGGGTGGATGAATTTGATTGGCCTGCACAGTCCTGACCTCAACCCAATAGAACACCTTTGGGATGAAATCGTGCAGAGACTGCGAGCCAGGCCTTCTCGTCTGACATCAGCGCCTGACCTCACAAATGCGCTTCTGGGAGAATAGTAAAACATTCCTATAGACACATTCCTAAACCTTGTGGACAGTCTTCCCAGAAGAGTTTAAGCTGTTATAGCTGCAAAGGGTGGGCCAACTCAATATTGAATCCGGACTAATGCTGGGATGCCATTAAAGTTCATTTGCGTGTAAAGACAGGCATTCCAATACTACCAATGTTCCTAAGGCAGTGGATAAAGCTGACCAGGGATATTCAGGTGTCTCACTGTGTACAGATGCTGCCAGTGATGATCTTCCCCTAGAAAATGCTAGTTGCCTGGTAGCATCTGTACTTTTACTCATGCCAAACAGTGTGTAGAATTTTAGGATTATGGGCCTAATTTAGGGCTTATTCACACCATAAAATGTAATTCTGTACAGGTTTTTTGCATACAGCCACCTGCACAAATCAATGAGAGGCAACAGCTGTGTGCTGATAACTGCATATTCCAGCGTTTGCATGCACCCTGGGACTGCTGTGCACCCCTGGACACAGTGTGAATCCAGGGCTGCTCATTCATTCCTGTGCACATGTAAATGCTGGAATATGGGCACAGGTGTGTGCAGCCTATTGCATTAGGGTGTGCACCCCAAAGCTCAAACACACATGCCTTTCTCTGCAGCCTCAGCTGCACTGGACAGTCAATGAATGGAAAGTGCTCTGTGCTGAGCAGCTTCCTGTTCATTTTACAAACTGAAGCATAGTAAACCTAGTTGTGTTTACAATGTTCATTTGGAAAAGGAAGGCACCAGTAAATTTACATATTTACTAGCCCCTTTCCCCACTCTCCATCCTGCAGCATAGTGATTAGGGTGTGCCCTGGCACACCCCCTGCGCACGCCTATGAATATGGGGTTTATGAAGAGCTCATTTCTATGGTCAAGGAGGGCTGAACACTGTCAAGACATGCATATTTCTGTGCCCACTGGTCACAGGTGTTTGCATACAGCCACCTGTACAAATATATGACGGGCTGCAGCCACACGCCGGTAATCCCGCATTCCAGCGTTTACCCGAGTACAGGTGATCGATGCGTTTTTTTTTTTTTTTTTTTTTCTTTAGGTCCTGCTCATAATTTTTGTGAGCAGCGTCCCTCTGCACACTGACCACAGGGGGTTTGTCAGTCAGCACTGCTGCCGTTCATAGGCACGTATGTATGTATGTGTGTGTGTATGTATGTATATGTGTATATATATATATATATATATATATATATATATATATATATATATATATATATATATATATATATTCCTTTTCTTTACTTTCTCAGTCAGCACTGCTGCCGTTCATAGACGCATTGTATGTGTGTGTGTGTGTGTGTGTGTATAATTTCTTTCTTTACATTCTCTGCTTGGACGAGGTGGAGATTGTGTTACTGCCACGTCTCCTCTGCACCTCATTCAATCAGAGAACACCTTGTAGTAACTGGAAAAAGATCATTCTATGAATGGCAGAAGTCCCGAGTGAGTGACTCTCTGTGGTCAGCGTGCAGAGGTGAAGCTGCTTGCACAGCACCTGGAAGATCGTGGCTTTCACTGTAGTAGGTGTTGTTTTTTTTTCTTTTCTGGTCTTCTCCAGTGGTCCATTGAGTATAAGTAATGCATACTTCATTTTTGCCAAGCTGGACCAATGTAAATGTACAATACAAATAATTCCTGGCGATCAGCTTTAAAGTACTATTTTGTATGTTAGCATTTGGATTAATGTTCTAGAGAACTACTAAATCCATTATGAAAAACATTTCACATTGTCCAAGCAGAGAGTCAGAAATTTTGCTCCAGAGCCACTGAAACTTTTTTTTTTTTTTTTTTTTTTTTATTAAGCCAACCAATCGGCAAAAGTAACCTAGTTGCAAGGAGAAAAATGATGCAACATGGACTATCTGATGGTTGCTATTTGCATGAACACATGCAGGCATCACAATGCTGGGTCCTGTTGATGGTACACTGGGGACCCAGGCGTTGCATTGTGAATTTGGGGTGGCGGTAATACGTATTCCCCTATTTACTTTGAATTAGAGAGGGGTTGAGCTGTAGGTGATGTAAATGTTGGAGTAAAAGGTATAGGCTCAACGTGTCCCTTCCTGCTCTTAGTTTAGCTGTGTTTTTTCCTTGACAGGTTTATTTAATACCCATAAATAATTCCTCCATTGCTTCAGCTCTCAAACACTACCTTTTTGTCACATGTGACCAATGCATTTAGTTTATATTTTACACAGGGGGGAAACAGTTGCCAGAATTGTTATGATTACAAACTGATACTCTCTATCATATAACCGAGGAAGCCCGCAGTTACCTATCAAGGAAGGCAATAGAAACAGTGAGATTATGTGACAGATTTACTATGGCAATGCCTCTTGATTCAAATATTTCATCATCTGCTACTAATACAAAACATGGCCCTGACCACTTCTGAAGTCCACCTGTTATGAGAGAATTATGTAGGCTGCCATTTCTGACTTCTCCCTTGCAGAATGCCAGTTCCTGACTGTCCTGGGGGTTATTTGGCATCACTTTGCGGCAACAAGTGTAGAGACTAGAGAGGGAACAACACTTTTCTGGCATTCTTCTGTTGCAGGTCTGTGACTTTGAATAATTGAAGCCAAGACGTGCAACAGGTTTGATATACCTGGAGGTATCTGTAACTTGGAACATGATTTGGCATTGCTGAATGATTGGCCAAAACAGTGGAAACTGCAGTTCAAAGTTTCTAAATGAAAAATAATGCACCTAGGAAAAAAGAAAATCTTGATAGTACACCATTGGGGGTACAGTGTTAGCCAGTATTACAAAGGTAAAAGATCTGGGGGTACATATTTCAGAGGGTTGAAAAATGAGCAAACCATGTGACCAGGCAGTGGGGGAAGTGAGTTGAATTCTAGGATGTATCACTAGAGAGATCACCAGCAGGGGGAAGGAGGTCCTGATTCCTCTATATACAGTGGGTACGGAAAGTATTCAGACCCCCCTTAAATTTTTCACTCTTTGTTATATTGCAGCCATTTGCTAAAATCATTTTAAGTTCATTCTTCTTCCTCATGAATGTACACATAGCACCCCATACTGACAGAAAAACACAGAATTGTTGACATTGTTGCAGATTTATTAAAAAAGAAAAACTGAAATATCACATGGTCCTAAGTATTCAGACCCTTTGCTGTGACACTCATATATTTAACTCAGGTGCTTTCCATTTCTTCTGATCATCCTTGAGATGGTTCTACACCTTCATTTGAGTCCAGCTGTGTTTGATTATACTGATTGGACTTGATTAGGAAAGCCACACACCTGTCTATATAAGACCTTCCAGATCACAATGCATGTCAGAGCAAATGAGAATCATGAGGTCAAAGGAACTGCCTGAAGAGCTCAGACAGAATTGTGGCAAGGCACAGATCTGGCCAAGGTTGCAAAAAGATTTCTGCTGCACTTAAGGTTCCTAAGAGCACAGTGGCCTCCATAATCCCCAAATGGAAGACGTTTGGGACGACCAGAACCCTTCCTAGAGCTGGCCTTCCGGCCAAACTGAGCTATCGGGGGAGAAGAGCCTTGGTGAGAGAGGTAAAGAAGAACCCAAAGATCACTGTGGCTGAGCTCCAGAGATGCAGTCAGGAGATGGGAGAAAGTTGTAGAAAGTCAACTATCACTGCAGCCCTCCACCAGTCGGGGCTTTATGGCAGAGTGGCCCAACGGAAGCCTCTCCTCAGTGTAAGACACATGAAAGCCCGCATGGAGTTTGCTAAAAAATACCTGAAGGACTCCAATATGGTGAGAAATAAGATTCTCTGGTCTGATGAGACCAAAATAGAACTTTTTGGCCTTCTAAGCGGTATGTGTGGAGAAAACCAGGCACTGCTCATCACCTGTCCAATACAGTCCCAACAGTGAAGCATGGTGGTGGCAGCATCATACTGTGGGGGTGTTTTTCAGCTGCAGGACAGGACGACTGGTTGCAATCGAGGGAAAGATGAATGCGGGCAAGTACAGGGATATCCTGGACAAAAACCTTCTCCAGAGTGCTCTGGACCTCAGACTGGGCCGAAGGTTTACCTTCCAACAAGACAATGACCCTAAGCACACAGCTAAAATAACGAAGGAGTGGCTTCACAAAAACTCTGTGACTGTTCTTGAATGGCCCAGCCAGAGCCCTGACTTAAACCCAATTGAGCATCTCTGGAGAGACCTAAAAATGGCCGTCCACCAACGTTTACCATCCAACCTGACAGAACTGGAGAGGATCTGCAAGGAGGAATGGCAGAGGATCCCCAAATCCATGTGTGAAAGACTTGTTGCATCTTTCCCAAAAAGACTCCTGGCTGTATTAGATCAAAAGGGGGCTTCTACTAAATACTGAGCAAAGGGTCTGAATACTTAGGACCATGTGATATTTCAGTTTTTCTTTTTTAATAAATCTGCAACAATGTCAACAATTCTGTGTTTTTCTGTCAGTATGGGGTGCTATGTGTACATTCATGAGGAAGAAGAATGAACCTAAATGATTTTAGCAAATGGCTGCAATATAACAAAGAGTGAAAAATTTAAGGGGGTCTGAATACTTTCCGTACCCACTGTAGATATTCAGTTATCACTAGGGGGTCAACAGATGGAGGTCCTGATTCCCCTGTATAGATCTTTATATCAATAGGTAGGTCACCAGCAGGAAGAGGGTCCTGATTCCCCTATATAGATATTTAGTTATGACAAGAGGGATTACCAGCAGGAGTAAGGAGGTCCGGATCCCCCTATATAGATCTGTAGTGATCACTAGAGGGATCACCAACAGGATGCAGGGTTAATATCTCCTAAACTGTGCACATTTAGGAGATATCAATTTTACCTACATGTAAGTCTTCTAGACTTACCTAGCGGGGTTCACAAACACTTCAATATTGAACTGAAGTCTGTCTGTAACTGCAAGCACTTTTTTGTGAGGTCCCAGCTACGGTTTGGCTTGGTGATCTCTGTTCTATCCTCCTGGAGCATTTTCTGAAAGCCTGGCAGAAAGATCCAAGACATAGGCTGCTGGAGCACAGAAGTTGACTGATTCTGCACATGGCTGCACTGAGATCAGGAAACCGTGAGTACCAGCCTTCTGTATCTTAAGACTTTCCTCCACTTTTCTGGGAGATCACCAGCTACAACTTTATGTACATTCCTGTTTGGTACTGTCAGATATATACTTCAGATGGAATGCCACCACTCTGAAGTCCCAAAGACTGTTCCTCGCTTTTCTGGGAAATCAGCAGTTGCTGTTTTTACACTCAAGACTACATTGTTGTTGAGGGATCCCTGTTTTGTACTGTTCATCTTTACACTGCAAAGGGGTGCCTTCACCCTGAAATCTTTGTGCAGAGTAGTGTCCTTATTTTTCAAGTTTATTACTGGAGTATCCTTGGGCTCACCCTATCAAAGTTCTACCCAAAAGATAAAACCACAAAAAATGTTGATTGCAGTGGCGGCTGGTGCTCAAAATTTTTGGGGGGGGGCGCAAACAGAAAAATATAATAGGCATTGCTTCGTGGTAAAAAATAGCGTGACTTTGAGGTCACACAAGTGTGAAAGGGGCCTTCAGTAATCAAGGTACAGTGTGCCCCCATCAATGTAGAGTGACCAGTGAGCAGTGCCCCCCATCAATGTAGAGTGACCAGTGAGCAGTGCCCCCCATCAATGTAGTGACCAGTGAGCAGTGCCCCCCATCAATGTAGTGAGCAGTGCCCCCCATCAATGTAGAGTGACCACGGCGTGCCCCCCATCAATGTAGAGTGACCACGGCGTGCCCCCCATCAATGTAGAGTGACCACAGTCAGGCACTCGCTGAACTTGAATCCGGCCGGGAAATCTGCCGCCCTCCTCCTCCTGGCTGGCTTGCTTGCTTGTTGTCCTCTCCGGTCCGTCCTCCGCAGAGACACTGAGTGGAATGGCTCTACCGAGTGACGCCCAAGCACCGCCCCTATGACATCAGATGTCCACCAATCACAGGACGCAGAATCGCAGGTGGGAGTGCTCTGTGCCCCAAGCACAATCTAAAGGGCCACCAATCAAGCTGAACAAAACAAGGCACATGACGGCAAAACTCCCACCCCTCTCCATAGCAGCAGTGTTGGCTGGCACCCCGGGAACACCTTTTTTTTTTTTTTTTTTTTTTTTGTCTTGGGGGGGCGGCCCCTGCGCCCCACATTGACCAGCCGCCACTGGTTGATTGTCTATCAGAGAATGGAACCAGGGATAAAATCTCCATACCTGTCCTGTCTGCACTATATATAGATAGATGGAGATCTTTGGTGAGACCTCACTCAAAATACTGTGTCCAGTTTTGGAGATCTCACTTGCAAAAGGATTTTGATAAAATGCAGTGGCGGCTGGTGTGTGATAATATAGGGGGAGGGGCAAATCCACCCCATCCCCCACGGGCCAGTGGGATGGCCAGCCAGCAGACAAATACACCCCCCCCCCCCCAGTGGGACGGCCAGCATTCTTATCTCCTTCGGCTGTGTGTCTCCTCCCCTCTTCTCTTTTCAGCCAATCAGGAAAGGGGTCTCATGACCCGCTTACCGATTGGCTGGGAGGAGAATCAGTGTGATAATAGCGAATATTCAGTGAGTCTGACATTTAGAGAATGGCCTCTTGTACAGCACCGGCTCAGGGGATACTGAAGTGGAGACAGCAGCCACCAGAGCACGGAGACGTAGGAGTGCCTGCAATCAGCAGGGGGTTGTGCAGCAGACAGGCTGATGGGAGGGTAGGTTGGCACGGAGCTTGGCAGACTGGAGGTGCAGAGTCAGACGAGCCGGGTAGGTAACATTCAGGCAGGTAGGCAAAAACAGCAGGCAGAAGAAGAATCCAAAAATGAGCCAAGGTCAGGGTATTAAACAGAACGTTAGTCAGGAGAAAGCCAGATCAGAATCGGAGGTTAGCACAGGAAACGGGAGTAACAACAGAAGCTGCAGACCAAACAGCAACAAGTCCATACTGCAGCCAGTTTAAATAGTCTGCCTGGGGCCAACAGGCATATGCACACGTGCGTGCATAGTCGCGATTGCGCATTCGCCTTTGCACATTCCCTGGTCCACAAACATGTAATTTAGCCTGGTCAGTTGCTGGTTTGCACATGCGTGTAAATATGCGGCGCAAGCCTCCCTGACAGACCTACAACTGGGTGGGCTACTGCGCCCTGAGGCTACCCTTCTTTGAAGCCTATAATAGCCTCTGATCACTCTAATCAAGTGCGTAAAAAAAAAAAAAAAAAAAAAAAAAAAAAAAAAATCCCTCATTGGAATCCATGCATCCGGCGCCCTGCATAGATGGGGGGGCGGCGCACCTGCGCCCACACTGGACAGACTGCCACTAGAACTAGTCCAAAAACAGGTAACAAAAATGGGGAAAAAGGCCCGTGGGCTAAATCTGTCGAGAGACTTCAGTCAGTACAGAGCAGGATATTGAAGTAAAATTCATGGAGGTCTGATCAGTAAAATCTTCTTCCAGCAGAGATCTGAATCACATTTTTTTTTCATCAGTCACCAGTCCCCCCCATACATCATTCCTCAACGCCACATCAGTTATCCTTCAGAATAGGGTTCTCAGGCCCCCTTCACAGTGGGGTACTCAACCCCCTTTACATCACACACCCCTTTTATTGATAGCAGTGACCTCCACTTCCTTTAAAATCATCACACCCCTCTTTACATTATCCTTTCACATCACCACCCCCCCCCAAAAAAAAAAAAAAATGTCTTTCATGTCTTTCACATCACACCCTCCCCACAGTAGTGTGCTTTGCCCTCTCCCCTACAATTGTGTCCTCTGCCCCTCTTCAATCTCCCACCTTGAGCAGAGTAACGAGTGGGAGGCAGGACAATTGTGGACAGTGTGTGTGGGAGGCACAGCACTGGACGGAGAGTGGGATCTGCCGAGGTTGACTTTTCATAATAACCAGTAAATAAGTGGTAGCTAAAACCCGCCTGCGGGGGAAAGAAGCAGCTCCTAGATGGTGTGACCGCATCGGTATGGATCCAAACCATGGTCTGCCATTTATTGATGCCTGGTCTAGATGAGAGGAGAATGGGGAGACATGATAAACATGGGAACCTGACCTCAAACTAGCAGAAGGGAAATTCAAATCTAATTTTGGAAAGTAGCATTTTACTGAAAGGATGGTTAATGCTTGGAATAGACTTCCAGCAGAGGTAGTAAGTCAGTCAACACACAGTATGTGACTTCAAGCATGCATGGAACAAACATACAGTGGATCCATACTGAGACAAAGTAAACAAATGTTTTAAAAAAAAAAGAAACACCTTTGTCTTTTTTTCTGCAGCCGCTTTTCTAGGTTTCTCTTTCAATACAGCCAGGAAACTAGCATTTTCAGTCAGAGGCTAGCAATGGCATTTTCTTTCTTATGACAGATGTTCATTAGGTTTGTGTTTTTTTTTTTTTTTTTTTTTTTTTTTTTTTTAAAGGGATGGGATACACAAGTGACCATGAGTAACCTAAGTTTCAGTGACTTTCTTCATTACCAAAAGTACTGATTCTTTATAGCATTTAACATAATTTTTGTTTTTTACTTTACAATTTTATTTTCTTTTTTTCCATATAGCAGAGATTTTATAATTGTCAAACCGGTATTGAAAGATGTTGCAGTGGGCTGTATTTTTAGGGTCAAATTCAATAAGGTATCGAGCCTAAGATTCCCAAGTAAAACAAGGGCAAGTCAATTGACAATTACCCTGACCTTTAAACCCTAAGCCTTGTTTAAAGGAAACCTGTAGTTAAGCTGCATGTAGGGAGTTGTGTGCTGGACACATGAAGCCTAATGGGCAAGTTAGAGCCCTTTGAGTGAGTACTATTGACTCTGAAAAAATGGGAGAGAGAGAGATACCAAGGGAAGAAGGCTTATCAATGAGGAGCAATATGCGGCTTTCACATATTGACTGCTATGGTATGTCCCATTATGTGTGATTGGTGATGTATGCCAAGTGACCCCCCCCAGATAGTATGTCTCTCTTATGTAATTTGTCACTGCCATCTTTAAAGAAAATCCAGTAACGTGCAGGAAATCTAAAGGTGTTTTTTGTTTTTTTGTCTGGTGATTAGTTTCTTGTGAATATAAAGGCCAATGCCCAGAGTTGCCTTAGGGTCGCCTTTTGCAAGGAGTTGGGCACAATATGGCAAAGGCTTAAACACTACCAGTAGTGGGTTCTGCTCTTCTCCCAGAAGCCGGGTTGGGACATTAGCAGTTTGATGCCAACACACAGCCAATCGGGATCAGCAAAACAAGCATTTTCATAAGATCCGCAATGACAGCCATTTAATTTCTCTTAGGAAAGTTTTTATTGTAATGAGGGAGGTGGGGCCAAGTAAACTCCCAGTATGTTGCCGAGTCATTCGCACCATCAACTGAAATGTCATTTATAATTTGTCCATTTATCTGTTTTTTGATCCAGAACATTACGTTCACATTCTTACTTGCAGAAATATAATGTAGTCTTGCTTTTGTGTTCTTATTTAAGGCATGTATCATAGAAGTATAGCTTCTATTGGTTTGTTCAATGGGCTATTTCCAACTCTAATCTGGGATGTAATGCCTACATTACAGTACAGAAGAACCCATAGAGATAAGGGGAATGTGAATCATTTGGTGCCAGCGCTGTACAGTTGATAAGAAATGAAAAACCTTTTTGAATGAGAGCATAAATACCAGAAATGTAATTCTATCAACTATACTTGTAAATTTTTACCCAAATTATTTTTATTGATATACTATTGTTTAATGAACTGAAGGGGAATTTAATTTGGAGCATAAAATATGGCTTTTCTTGCACCTCGGTTGTCATTTCTCTGACATATTGGGGCTGATTTACTAAAACTGGAGAGTGCAAATTTGGTGCACCTGTGCATGGTAGCCAATCAGCTTCTAACTTCAGCTTGTTCATTTAAACTTGGACAAAAAGACCTGGAAGCTGATTGGTTTCTTTGCAGAGCTGCACCAGATTTTACACTCTGCAGTTTTAGTAAATCAACCCCATTGATAAATTTAGGGCAACTAGTGTTGTTCATAACAACAACAAGTTGTGCTTTGGCCTAAATTATTTTATTTGTTGGAAAATGGGTGTAATCTGGTTGCTATGACAACTTTTTTTTTTTTTTTTTTTTTTTTTTTTCTTCCTCCTAAAGTTCTCTTTAACATGAACCTCTGTGCTTTGCCTCTGCAGGGAAAAGTAATGGTTTCTCCTTAACGCTAGCTCGACAGAGCTGCATAGACTGGCCTTCCATTTTTGTTCCCCCAGTGCTGCATTTGGCCACTAGGATCAATGAGAGGAAACCCTGAGGATTTTCTCTTGGTCCCTGTGTAACTGCACAAGTACCAGCACTGTCACATAGGAGGAAAATGAGTGACAGAAACAGGATCACCTTTTTTTTTTTTTTTTTTTTTTTTCTCACTTTTGGCTGCTGAGCTAAGTGGCAGGAGAGCTAAGTTGAAATGTGCCGCCGGTGGGCACACAATTAAAGTAAACCTTGTTAGTTTATTATCCCTGCATGCACAAAGGCACACATTTCACTTAGACAAAAAACGAAAATCCATCAACTGTCATATGGCACAGATGAGTGGAATTAATAGCAGGTCTTCTTTATACATCAGCATCAGAAGCCTGCAGTTTGAGGACCGTGATCTGATCTGCGTTTTTTCATTTTCTGAAGTAAAAGCCATGGAGAATTTAGCAGTTGTGATACCTTTTTATTAGATGAGGCTGAAGAAACACTTGCCATCTCTATGTATAGTCTGTACGTTGTCTCATTAGGTGACATGCAGTTGTGGGAACATATGGGGGAGGTGAGGATCTCCTTGCCAATCCTAGGTGTTAACAAATCCATACTAGAATGCTGTTTTTCTCGGGGGAGGGAATTTTCTTGTAAGAAAGGGTACTTGATCATTATGTAGCTTGAAATTGAATGAAATATTAGTATAAAACGAAGGGTGTTGATCTAGGAGCACAAACCCTGCTTACTCTTAAAATGCCATCTCAGATTTTTGGACCTCCTCTAAAAGTTACTTATTAAAGTGAGACAGGGCCTGTATCATTGGGTTTTTTGCATCAAAACTACTTGCCTCCCCATACAAGTCAGTGTTTCTAATGCAGGTCAGCTTTAGGTTAAATGCACCCATGAAGAACTCTGAAGCGTCTTAAATACAAGTTGTATGTACATAAAAGCATGTTTCCCTTGCCCAGCTACACAAGCCTAAAATTAATTTAGGTTTTGAAACACCTGGCCCATTGGAGTGGCTTTCGGGAGTTAAGTACAGTGGGGACCAGGGGATAGGGATGAAGTCCGATGTTAGGCCACCTTTCTATGGATTTTCTGTAAACGTGAACTAATCCTTTAAACAAATACCTGGTGATCCTGCTAATAAGAGTCCCTTCTTCAGACACTTTCTATATAGGGTAACTTGTGCCGGGACAAGGTCATCCAGCGCTCAGGGCAAGAATGCCAAACCGTGCCCCCCCCCCCTTCCCTTGGGGTTAGGGTCGGGTCAAGGTGCCCCCCCTATCCCTCCAATAAACAATTGCGCCCAGGGCAACCGCTCCTCCTGCCCACCCCTTGTCCCGGCCCTGAGGGTAACAGTCCGTCACAGCCTTCTAGTTGTGATCTTCATTTATGTTTTTATGTATTTTTTTAAGGCTAGGTTCACATATGAGAATTGAATGTGTTTTAGGGGGAGAGGGAGAGATTTTTGAAAGTTTAGAAGGACCTAGATCAGTTTCTATTACTCATTACGTGTGAGTAATGAGTTTTAGGCTCTGTTGTCACTATTGCGACTTGTCATGCGACTTTGGACACAAAGTCACAGCCCATTGATTTCAATGGCACCCGTTCCCATCTATGCCACTTTCAAAAGGTGCCTGCGCTACTTTGATGCGACTTTGATACAGAGAGTGAAGTTGGATCAAAGCTGCACTCAAAGGTGCACTCTAAATCACACAACTTAAGAGTCATGCTAGTGGAAACCTAGTCACTAGCCGAGTGTGACTTGAGTGCAGCTTTGATCCAACTTTACACTCTCTGGATCAAAGTTGCATCAAAGTAGTGCAGGTACCTTTTTTATTCAAAGTCACATAAATGGGAACGGGTGCCATTGAAATCAATGGGCTGTTACGTGTCATGTGACTGTGTCCAAAGGTCGCACTAGTGGAAACGTAGACTTAGTGTGGTTGTCTGTACTATGATCACTGTAGATGTTGAGTTTAGACCCCAGAGCACTTCCAGCTACACTGACAGTCCTGATCACCGAACCCCCCCCCCCCCCCCCCCCAGAGTACAGTAGTACAGTGTCACTATGGTGCTCCGGTCATATTATGTAAAATAAATTTAAAAAAATATATATATTTTTTATTTTTATTTTTTTTCAATACTGTTGCCAGGGCAAGTGCTGCTGTGGTGACATTGCACTACTGTGACAGTGATCATGTACAATGGCTGACTGCTCTGATATTGATTTCTGTGAGTGATGTCAGACATGGTCACTGTTACATCAGTACAATGTCTCTGGACCAGTGCTGCACAAGTCATGGTGCACCATTGTAGTGTTGCCTAGCCTGTTTTTTTAACCCATGTTGCCTGAACCAGTCTTATGCCTGATGCCTCTTTTCAGATTATGTCTCTGCCTGCAGCCTGAACTGACCCATGTGCAAGACACCAGGCCAGTGAATATGGCATTCCTGGGGCAGCCTCGTAGGCTAGGCTTGCTTGGCTTTCAGGAACAGGGACTGCTATAGGTGACACTAAATCATATTCTCTGACTACTAATATAGAGCGGACCATTACAGTACATTGATTTTGCCACAGTTGGTTGATTTGTGTGATATACAATGTCCGGTATATATTCAGCCCAGACAGTGAAAAAGCCTCATGTGGTATTGTTGTAGGAAGAGTAACGGAATGTTTTGGAGTATAATTCGAAGTATGCCCATGCTGCATGTGAGAAATGGCTTAATAAATTGCTAACTTTGTGTGGGTGGAAAAAAAAAAAAATTCTTTCTCATTTTCCAAAATCTTGTGGCAAAACAATGTATTCAAAAGACTCACCATGGCTTTTAAAATGGCTAAGACTGCACACTTGACTCTTCAGGGCCCAACTGCTGGCGCCCCCTCTACACTTCCAGGGTCCTCTCACTAGGCAACCCCCTTAACACTTGCAGGCTCCAGGATCCCTGGAACCTTCACCGGAGTGGTCCCCTCTACACTAGGCAGACCCCCAGGGGCAGTTCACAGTACTCACGACCTTGGAAGGCTTTCCTGAAACTGAACTTCTCTTCCTCCGCTGGTCCTTGGCACACCGGATCCTCTCTGCAGCTCAGCTCTCTCTCCTGAATTCTCAGGCAGCCACCCGAGACACCCGATCTTTCTGACAGGAGGGGAGACAGCCGAACCCTGGCTGCTGGGACTCTGCTTCCCACCAAAGACGCTGCGTCATGCATTCCCCTCAAACTTATATCCACTTCCAGAATCCTCTGCGGCAGAATCTCCCTTCCTGGGGTAGATACAGGCCTGAATGGGCCACTGATTGGGTTTCCTCCACTGCCCAATGAGAATCCTCTCATGGAGCCAGTGGGGAGACTCCCCTCTCAGCAGCCACACCTGGGAGACAGGACAGCCCAGCTGAAAATCATGGCCCTGCTGTTAGTCAGCCAAAGCCCATTATGCTTTTACCTAGCACCTACCTTGTAGGGTGCTACACTTAAATAATGAACAAGTTATTGCTGATTAAACATGCCCACAACAGAAATGTAATAATTGGTCTGGTCCATAGGGTACGGATCATTTTGAAAACTGATCCGGTTAAACAGAAGGGAACAATTTTTTTCATTGCTGGGGTTTACATACACTTTGTTACTCAGGGCAGGCAAGCATGGGCAAGTAACCTTGTTTGTTCTGATTTGGGGCATATTTCACACAGCGCTCATGTGCTCTGGTAAAATAGCCTGTGCTATAGCTAAAATATTTTTTAAAAAATGCCATACATTTCTGCAACGAACAGTGCCTCAGTCAATGACAGTGAATAGACAATGTTGGTACTGTGCAGATTTTTATGGTAACCCCTAGCGCATTTTGCACAACAGCATTCTCTGATTGCGCCTGCTACCAATCTTTATTGCACTCACAGATTAGCAGAGTAAATGTCATTCTGTGTCTTTAGAAACAGGTAGTCGTTGCATAGATTGAAATTTTAAAAATGTGTTTAGCTTTTGAACTAACCTTATGAAAGAGAGTTTTGTTACGTCTTGTTTACATGTCTGCAGAGGTAACTTTGTAACAATCTGGCATAAACAATACAGTGCCTAAAGTATTCCTACCCCTTAAAATAGTCAACATTTTGTCATGTTATAACAAAAAACGTAAATGTATTTTATGTGGCAGACCAACACAAAGTGGCACATAATTATGAAGTGCAAGGAAAATAAATAATTGTTTTCAAAAATTTTTTTTTTTACGAATATGTGAAAAGTGTGGCGTGTATTTGTATTCAGCCTCCCTGAGTCAATACTTTGTAGAACCACCTTTCACTGCAACTACATCTGCATGTCTTTTTTGGGATGTCTCTACCAGCTTTGCACATCTAGAGAGCAGTGGTGGAACTACTAGGGTCACAGCAGTCACACTTGCGACTGGGCCCTGGAGTTCTGCCACTGTGTGGTGGGGTCCTCTCCATTCTGTCACTGTGAGGGGAGGGGGCTTCCCCCTGCTCGCCCATTCTGTCAGTGGCTTTGAGCCTGTACTGACAGTCCCTCCTACCTCGCACAGACAGCCAATCGTCTCCTCCTGCCCCTCCCCTGTGTGCACTGCGGAAAGTAGGGATGATCACATTTCAGCTGCTGAGCTTAACCCTTCCCCCTGTGCACACAGGAGAGGAGAGGGAGCAGATCGGCGGTCTTCTGTGCGAGGTAGGATGGACTTCATGCAGGCTCGGAGTCTTGAGCTGTATGTGAGAGACCCTCTCGGCTCAGAGTACTGCTGATGGGCACTAATAGGAGGCATTGATGAGCACTGATGGGCAATACTGATAGACCATACTGATGAGAACTGATAGGTGGCACTGATCGGCGGCATTGATGATCAGAGCCCTAATTATCAGTGTAAACAATGTACTGACAGTCTTGCTGGTTCACGGCTCTCCTTTCCTCACACAGACACAGCATGGGAAGAAAGGAGTGCCGATAACCAACACGTCTGTTTGCATGTGATCAGCTGATCATATGGTAAAGAGCCACTGTGATTGTCCGAAGAACACAGCAGTCACAGAGCATGCTGGATGCTAGCCCCAGGAGGCAGGATTCTGGAGGTGATGTCCATGGAAGGGGAGGCCCTTCATGGTTTCTTGCAGCAGGGCCCTGAAGGTTCTAGTTACGCCTCTGCTAGAGAGTAAACTTTTTGCCCATTCTTTGCAAAATAGCTCATGCTCTGTCAGATCCGATAAAGAGCATCTGTGAACAGCATATTTCAAGTATTGCCATAGATTCTCAAGTGGATTTAGGTTTGATTCCATTCCATTGTAGCTCTGGCTGTATGTTTAGGGTCATTGTCCTGCTGAAAGGTGAACCTCTGCCTCAGTCTCAAGTCTTTTGCAGACTCCAACAGGTTTTCTTCTAAGACTGCCCTGTATTTGGCTCCATCCATCTTCCCATCAACTCTGACCAGCTTCCCTGTCCCTGGTGAAGAAAAGCATCCCCACAACATGATGCTGCCACCATCATGTTTCACGGTGGTGGTGTGTTCAGGGTGATGTGCAGTGTTAGTTTTCCGCCACACACAGTTTTCTTTTAGGCCAAAAAGTTCAATTTTGTTGTCATCCGACCAGAGCACTATCTTCCACGTTTGCTGTGTCGCCCACATGGCTTCTTGCAAACTTGACTTCTTATGACTTTCTTTTAACAATGGCTTTCTTCTCCATGCCCCTCCTCCCATAAAGTACAGATTTGTGGAGTGCACAACTAAGTTTTCCTATGGACAGATTCTCCCACCTGAGCTGTGGATCTTGCAGCTCCTCCCAAGTTACCATGGGCCTCTTAGTTGCTTCTCTGATTAATGCTCTCCTTGCCTGGCCTGTCAGTTTAGGTGGACGGCCATGCCTTGGTAGGTTTGCAGTTGTGCCATACACTTGCCATTTTCGGATGAAGGATTGAACAGTGCTCCATGAGATGTTCAAAGCTTGGGATATTTGTTCTAGCCTAACCCTGCTTTAAACTTCTCTACAACTTTATCCCTGACCTGTCTTATGTGTTCCTTGGCTTTCATGACACACAGGTGGACTCTGTTTACTAATTGGGTGACTTCTGAAACCAATTGGTTTCACTAGATTTAAGTTGGAAGTATCAAGAGTGGCTGAAAACAAATGTACACCACAGTTTTCAGATATTTATTTGTAAAAAATTTGAAAACCATTTATCGTTTTCCTTACATTTCACAATTATGTGCCACTTTGTGTTGGTGTATCACCTTAAATCCCAATCGAATACATTTTACATTTTTGGTTGTAACATGACACAATTTCAAGGGGTATGGAATACTTTAAGGCACTGTACAGTCCAATTGTACAGTTTAGATATTCTAGCAAGATCCTACCTAACATTGACTCAATTCAATTTTTATCTAATGAAGCAAACTATTGCACAGATTCTTTAGTAAGCATAAAGGAAAAGGTACAGCCAAATGTATAATGGATAATCCCAGAAAGTCGTTAAAATGTGACCTAAATCCATTACAGTATGTGGTGGTGCTTGGTTTCTGTCCATCTGTAAATCTGGATATAGGTGCAAAAAGTGGATTTATTAACGCAGCATGACTGAATTAGTGCCGGTTCACACTGGGGCGACCTGTGAGGCGACCTGGTCGCCTCACAGGTCGCCGGAGGTCGCCTCCCATAGGGAAGCTGCGGACCCGTTCTAATAGGAGCGACACAAGTCGCTCCGACCTAGAAAAAGGGTCCGGAGCTTCTTTGGGGCGACCCGAAGGCGACCGCCATAGACTTCAATGTTATGAAGTCCGTGGCGGCCGCTCCGAGGTAGCGGCGCGCTGCTCGCAGAAGTATCGTCGCCCCTATGTGAACGGGGGCTAAAATTTCATATTGTTCTTTTCCTCCCTTTGTTTAAAAACAAAATAAAAACGGTGTGATCTCACAATGTGAGCTCTGTCTAATGCAGAGACCAGGCTAGTTTGTCTGTTTTAATAAATCTGCATTAGCATATCCTCTATAGACCTGTGCCTGATGGTCACATGTCTTCCTTTGGCACTTGCTGTGCAGCCTGAGGGCCCCCAGTAGCAGTGCTGGGACAAGGTAATTTGGTGCCCAGGGCAAAGATGGCAAACTGCGCCCCGCCGGTGTAAAGAAAGAGTCAATGTCATTTCAAAACAGGAACATTTTACCCCCTTAATTACTAGTCCATTTTTAGAACTTGCGTTCACTGGTAATTGCGTGGTCATGCAGCACTGTACCCAAACTAAAATTTATATATATTTTTTTTCACACAATTAGAGCTTTCTTTTGGTTGTATTTACACACCACTGTGTGTGTGTGTGGTATTTGCACACACCACCTCTTGTATCGAAATAAAAAATAAGCTTTAACTAGAGCAGCCGTCACTAAATGGTGGAAAGGTATAAAATCTGGGCTAATGGAAAGTGGGGAGGGTGGCTGCGGCCTACCTTCAATAGAAGTGTATACCTCTAAAAGGGGAAATATACTAATAATAAAAATGGAAAAGGGGGAAAGTACTTGGCACTGCCACTAAATAAAGGTAGATATGTGGATGTATGCAAACCCCAATGTGGGTGGTAAATATAAATAATAAGGTGCTGCTGGCAATGAAGAAAATGTGCAAATGGTAAAGACTAAAAGCAATAAAAAAAATACAAGAAAAAATTATCAGTGCATGATAAATACAGATATATTTGAATATATTAAAATAAGTGCAACAGATATCCCGTAATTGGTATTAAAATAAAGTGCAACAGTGAAAAGTGCAATTGCAAATAAAAGTGGCTAGGTGCACTAAATAAAAATGATGGTGCTCCTTTGTATAAAGGGGGAGGGGTTTAAAGTGTCCCCAGAGATGGCAAAAAGAAAAAGTGCCAGTGCTGAGAAGAAATCACATAAAGTGATCTGTGATCAAAAGTGCACAAGTAATTAAGTGCGTGAGAAAGGGAATGTTGGACAAAGTAAGGAAAATTAATAAATAGTGAAGTAAACAACAGTATAAATATGGTAAGCAGGTAAGAACCAATGACACTTTAAAAATAGATGAGTGCCCTGTATAGGGAAAAAAATGGCTAAGCAGGTGAGTCCGTGTGCAATCAAAAGTTCATAATCCGAAGAAAATGACAATCCTCCAATAACGAGCCGTGATGGTTTAAAGTGAGACTTCTGTATACGGTGACCCGTGCAGGTGAATCCTTATGCTCCCCCAATGAATAGCGCACTCACCACCCTGCAGGGATGACAAGCGTTGAATATCAAGAGTAGGAGTTCACAATAGCCTCAGTAAGGGGGTATGCACCGTCTCCAGAATCGCATTAACCCCTACTGGCAAGTAGCGTTCATATATACATTAGGAGGTCCGGATCATGAATGGGGAGGAAAAAGGCTTACAATAGTGAAGTACTGTATGATGAGTTTTTTTTATTTAAAAAAAATTACTCCAAATTCAGCGGTGAAACAAAAGCAGTTCAAATACAGATGATTCAGTACCGTTCCCGGGTACTTCCAGAACGCGATGCGCTCCATGCAGTTCACAGGTACAAGCGGAAGTGACGGAAGGACGCTCTACATGTTTCGTCGTATGACGTCATCTCTGGGGACACTTCCAACCCCTCCCCCTTTATACAAAGGAGCACCATCATTTTTATTTAGTGCACCTAGCCACTTTTATTTGCAATTGCACTTTTCACTGTTGCACTTTATTTTAATATCAATTACGGGATATCTGTCACTAAATGGTGGCCAGCGGTTCGAACACGGACCGAGCGACGCTCCTGCCCAGACCGTCAGGTTGCCAGTGTAGTGCCAAATTTTAGCAGTCATTGGATGCTGGGATCGCAGGTGTCCCAGCAACCAGTGACATTGCGTGTGCGCCCTGCCCCCTGCTGCTGACCGCGGCTCTCACTCCTGGTCGGGCCGCGCGTTAATGGACGTCACATTTGCGTCCCAGCTCTTTCTCCTTGCGAGGTATGATACCTCGAAGCTTCTGCCCCTGCAGCTTGCCACCTGTGCCCTTAAGGTATGTTGGGCACGTGTTTTTTTTTTTTTTTTTTTTCTTACGGGAATCACTGATGGGCAAATTTTGTTAAGAGGCACTCTGATGGGCACATTTTGTCTCCGAGCTTCTCGGATCCCAGAAGGACGGGTAGCTGTGATTAGCCAGCCGGCATGTTTTGAGCCTAATGCAATTTTACATGTTGTGTGTTTTTTTTTTTTTTTTTTTTTCTTGGTGTAAGTGTAAAATTTTGTGTGTGTGTATATGTGCTTGTATATATGTATGTGTGTGTGTATGTGTGTATATATATATATATATATATGAATAGCACTGCCCCCTAGAGGACTGCTGGATATTAAACTTTAGGGATTCCCCTGGGTTACCCGTAGCAAATGTTTGCAGAAAACTTAACACTTTAGTTTCTTGGCTCAGTCAAAGATCAGTTCAGGGGTAGTTTGTTGTTTTTGTGGTTTGATTTAAATTGGGATGGGAGAACGGATGAGTGGGATACTCCCAACTGTTAAATATTCACAATACTGAGGACTTTTAACTTGAGAATGCGGCAAGGCCGCTACTTCATCCTGCCACTTGAATGAAGATGAGATAAGTGCTACAATAGTATTTCTCTTTAGGGTACTCCCCTAGTTCCCCCTTTCTCTCTGGGATAGCTTACACCTGTCCACTGACTCTACACTCTGGAGTGGTCCCCTTCCCGGGTAGACCCCTGGGCAAGTTCCTCTGTACTCACGACACTGTTTTTCCAGATTCTCCAATACCCCAACTCCTGTAGTCAGCTCTCCTGGACCTCTGGGTTCAGCCTCACACCACCCGTACACTAGGCCTGTGACCACCACCAACTGCTGCAGAAGAGGAGGCAGCCACCACCCTCCTTCTGGGAACTGGCTTCCTGCCCAAAGACCCCTTACTCGTGTCCGTGGCTTTTTATACCCTGTCCCATAATGCACCACGGTCTGTCCCAACCCCCTGGGACAGTACCAAAAGCCTGTGTGTCATTGGTCAGGTTTCCTCCAGCATCCAACATGCCTCCCCATTGGATCAGCTGGGGACACTCCCTGAGACCAGATGAATCACACATTGGGCACACTAAGTAGACCTAACTACCAATCCTGCTCCCTGATGAGCAGAGTGCACAAATATTTTGCCTGCTGCTCTTCTGGTAAGCAGAGAGAGACAAAATTACACTCTTGCCTAGCACCTGACTAGGAGGGTGCTACATCAATAAAGTTTTTTTTTTTTTTTTTTTTTTTAAAGATTTCTTACACTATGGTGAGTGGGCCTTTTTGTATTTTGTGGACCATCTGTGATATCATTCCCTGGATGGTGGGTCCACTTACCATAAGGGGTTCCTGGGACAGTTAAAGGCCATGGCTGGGTTTAGAGCCACAAGTCTCACTGACCTTCCGTGATAGGAGGTCCATGCAATCTGGGAAGTGAGCACTTTATGGTGGAGGTGACTCACTGCATCACTCTATTGAAGGTGTCAAATTGTGCGGATGTTACCAAAGAACCTTTTTTAGCACATTGGGACTTTGTGTTTTTATGACTGGTGTTTGACTCAATTTGTAATATGCGGCATAAGGGGGTTAATGGATTACCATTGCTCACTAATACATTAGTGACCAGTGGCAGTTAATTAACCCCTTTGTGCTGCATTAGTGGCACCAGTGTCAGTTAATCACTTGCCGACCAGCCGCCAGTTATACGGCGGAAGGTTCCCGCAAATCGCCAGTGTGGAAGCCGATCCACGGGGCCGCCCAGCACCCGCGATCGCTCCCCGTGAAGCGGGAACGGCGGTTTTCTGTTGTAAATACAGCAGACCGTTCTCGCATGAATCAATACAGAGCTCCTGTGTTCCTCCTATTTAGGAACACCAGTCTCTGTATTGATTTCACAAGCCCACCCCCCCCACAGTTAGAAAACACACCCTAGGCTCACATTTAACCCTTTGCTCGCCCATGGGTTAACCCCTTCCTTGCCAGTGTCATTAGTACAGTAACAGTGCATATTTTTATCAGTGATTACTGTAGTAATGTCCCTGGTTCCCCAAAAATGTCAGGGTCCGATCTGTCTGCCACAGTGTTGCAGTCCTGCTAAAAATAGCCGATCGCCGCCATTACTAGTAAATAAAAATAAATAAATAAAAATGACAAAAATCTTTCCCCTAGTTTGTAGACATAACTTTTGAGCAAACCAATCAAAATGCACTTATTGGGATTTTTTTTTTTTTTTTTTTTACCAAAAATGCGTAGCAGAAAACAAATTGGCCTAAAATTTATGAAAAAAGTTTTTTTTTTTTTTTGTTTCAGAATTGTCGCTCTTTTTTGGTTTATAGCGTAAAAAATAAAAATCCCGTGGGGTGATCAAATACCACAAAAAGAAAGCTCTATTTGTGTGAAAAAAAGGTCAGCACAATTGTCAAAGTAATGCAGTGCCGAATCGCCAAAAAAATGGCCTGGTCATTGAAGGGGGGAAATCTTCTGGTCCAGAAGTGGTTAACAGTGACATCGGTGTCACTAATGCAGCACAAAGGGGTTAATTAACTGCCACTGGTCACTAATGTATCAGTGACCAATGGTAATACATTAACCCCCCTCATGCTGCATATTATAGAAATTGAATTTGATAATTAACCTCCCCTCAGCCAGGACCCGCCACACGCACACAGATGGAGAATTTGGTTACTTGTGTGATGCACAGTCTGCAATGCTTAGTTCCTCCTCCTCTGCTCCTGTAGGTTACAGCTCAAGCAACACTCTATGCTTCTGAGTCCTCCCATCCCACCTCCAGCCAGTCTCTCAGTGAGTGATGTCACACCGGGCCAAGAGTAAGAAGCGCCTGTCGGGGGGAGTATCTCCGCTGACAGGGAGGAAGGGAAATGAAAGGCCGTTCTAGGCTTGTGCAGGAGCACACACTCGGCACATTGTTGCTGGTATGTACAGTCATACACAGTTGTCCAGCCAGATTTAGAAGCACACTTCACCTGCGCCCCAATATATCGTACCGCCCCCCCCCCCCTGTACTGGCTCTGCCCAGTAGTTCGTGATTTTCTTGCATAGTGGACAGTGAAGGAAAATTTCTATTAAACAGGTTCCTGCTGGCTAGATGATTAGGTTTATTTCTTTTCATGTTCCTAACTTTTTTTTCTGATATCTTTTTATAATGGATGTTGTGGTAAATGATATATTAAATGTGATTCCAGTCAATTTGTACAGAGGCTGTATGGCGTGCAGATTTGTAAAGGGATTTTAATGATCGTAAGCTCTAGCCAGGGCCGGACTGGCCTACTGGGATACCGGGAAATTTCCCAGTAGGCCTGCAGGTCCGCCTGTCCTGGGGCCACTTTGAGGGCAGCGGCGCCCATAAAGAACATGTCTCCCTGCCCGGCTGACATGGAAACTGCGTATGCGCCGTTCTGAAGATCGCCGGGCTCCGGAAAGCCCGTACATGCTTTGGCATTTTCGGCTATTAAGCGCATGCGCAGTTCCGATGAGGTAATGGTGACGGGCGGCGCCATTTTAAATGTATTTTCACTCCTCTCCGTGGTGGTGCGTGCTGGCCGGGCAGACAATAGGACCGGACCCCTCTGGCCTCTGCAGCCTCTGGTCCGTGGTCACCTGTCCTATTTCTGTCCTCTACCATCCATTGCACAGCCTCCGACCACCTGTCATGTTTTGCTCTCCTGTCCCATCCAATGCACAGCCTCTGACCACCTGTCCTGTGTTGCTATCCTGTACCATGTCCGCACAGCCTCTGACCACCTGTCCTGTGTTGCTATCCTGTACCATGTCTGCACAGCCTCTGACCACCTGTCCTGTGTTGCTATCCTGTACCATGTTCGCAAGGCCTCTGACGTCTCCTGTACCATGTCCGCACAGCCTCTGACCACCTGTCCTGTGTTGCTATCCTGTACCATGTCTGCACAGCCTCTGACCACCTGTCCTGTGTTGCTATCCTGTACCATGTCTGCACAGCCTCTGACCACCTGTCCTGTGTTGCTATCCTGTACCGTGTCTGCACAGCCTCTGACCACCTGTCCTGTGTTGCTATCCTGTACCATGTCCGCACAGCCTCTGACCACCTGTCCTGTGTTGCTATCCTGTACCGTGTGTGCACAGCCTCTGACCACCTGTCCTGTGTTGCTATCCTGTACCATGTCTGCACAGCCTCTGACCACCTGTCCTGTGTTGCTATCCTGTACCATGTCTGCACAGCCTCTGATCACCTGTCCAGTGTTGCTATCCTGTACCATGTCCGCAAGGCCTCTGACGTCTCCTGTACCATGTCCGCACAGCCTCTGACCACCTGTCCTGTGGTGCTATCCTGTACCATGTCCGCACAACCTCTGACCACCTGTCCTGTGGTGCTATCCTGTACCATGTCCGCACAGCCTCTGACCAGCTGTCCTGTGGTGCTATCCTGTACCATGTCCGCACAACCTCTGACCACCTGTCCTGTGTTGCTATCCTGTAGCATATATTACCAGAACATATCGGTCTTATATATAATACACTCTTCAAATGTGCTGAAAAAAATGCATGGTTTTCCCTTTTTATGAACAAGAAAATGACGTAATGCTATGGGGCTGGTATGAAATTATTTCCAGGGCTGGTTTTTATTCCTAGTCCGGCCCTGGCTCTAGCATTCTATTACATGTTTTTGGTCTGAGAGTGACCTGTAACTTGTCTGCAATCTGACCATCTCCTGAAGTATGTCCATTCCTTGTTTTTCTGTTGCATTGACATGTATTGAACATTTTGTGCAGTCCATTGGTGATATCAGGGGTCGCACTTGAGGCTCCTGATATTCATTTGACCTCTACTGTTCTATAGTCCCTCTAGTTTTATATTAAATACCTGTAATACTAAATGAAAGTTTAAAAGGCTAAAAATGTTTTTCCTTTTTTGGGGTATAGCGCATGCTAGAGCTGTTTTTTACCACCAATCTTCCCACCAAAGGTGGTTGCTTTAGAAAGCTAATGAAATGTGCACATGCTGCTGAACCAAGGGAGTTACTCACTAGGGGCTCGTGTGTCCGGGGGTGAGGAAAGCAATCTAGACTCCTGCTTTATATTCCCATGTTTACTGGGCCTGAAACCTAAATGTGCTATAACCTGGGCATAACTAAACATTTTCTTTGTGTCACCGCAGTGTGTGGGTGTTTACTACGATGGAGGAGTGTCATGAGTGGGTACATTTACATACTTTGCCTATTTATATCTAATTTTTTATGAGTCCTTTGAGAAAATACTACTTTACTCTGAGCCAGATGTATTGTTTCATTCCAGTATTCTGAGGATGTGAGCCCAGATGTTGATGCAAATGTCCTATTCCTAGGAGACCAATATTTCTAATTGGTCCTTAATTATTATTCAGAATAACAATGGACTCCACGTCAGAGGTAATTGGTAGCATGTTGCACTCTGAATGACCCGGTTAATATTGTGCATCTTTGTGGCTTGACCTTCTGTGTACAAGGTACAGCAGAGAATTATTTAGGTCCCTTTTAGCCATCATATCCTGGATCAGTGGCAGAATTCTTGGTCTAAAGTTGGTCATAGACCTCAGAGAATGATCAGGTGTACATTCATGATGTGACCAGCAATGTATTTTGTCTAAGCTACTCCATGAAAAGGAAAGTTCTGGCTGCAGGAGCATTGCTGTTTAGCAAAAAGGCTCCATTCACACAATGCATTTTTTAAATGCTTTTTTTGCCGAAATACAGGACCTGATTTTTAACATGAGTTCCTATGGAACATGTTCACATCAATGCATTTTTGTGGCTCTGCTTTTCTGGAAAGGGTCAGTGATTATTTTCTGGTTCAATAGACTTCAATGGAAAAGCTGCAGAAAAGCATGTAGTGTGTGTTTTTACTGCGTTTTTTTTTTTTTCAAAGAAAAAAGCTTAAACGCAAAATCCATGGTAAAAAAATAAGTGGAAAGCACTGCAGAAATGCTCAAAAGCAAACTGCATAGGTGTGAATGGAGCCTAAGGGAGGCAAGATAAGGTGAGTGTGTAGACTATGGGACTGGAGGAAGCTGAAAATGGTTAATTTTATACTGTACATCTTTCTTGCACAGGTTAGGTTTTAAGAGGGGGAAATGGGGAATTTTTAAGACTTGCTATGTGGTAGCCTGAAATTCTACCTAGTTATTTTCCTGTGAGGCTCATCTAGGAGAGATCATTTTATATGGAAAAAAAAAAAATCTGAGTGTCCATTTAACATGGGAATTTTTTTAATACAATGTATACTCGTACAGCAATTTTATGCATAATTGTAATCCTTGCCAAGGTACATCAAATCTGTTTTTTGATATTTTCTTCATTGGTGCTTCTTTTTTTTTTTTTTTTAATCTGGATCAGATCAAAACTGGTATCCAATAAAGGATCTGTAGTGGGGTCTTCATCTTTTCTGAAGCATAGAGGGTTAGAGGCAGGCATTACCCCGTGATAATCATCAGCTTTGGTATCCTGCATGTTTGCAGGATACCGAAGTTTGCAAGTGGATTGAATAATATACATGAATTCACTGGAGTGCTTATCAATTTGGGATTCAAGATAAAACATGAATTCAGTAAAGATGAGAGGTTTTTTTTTTTTTTTTATATGTACTAGTGAAAACCCTTCCATAAGGTTGGCATTGTAGCAGAAACTAAAGTCCAGCAACGTACGGCTTCTGTATGTTCCTATTTACAAATTGGTTTTTTACTTTTTAATATTCCTTAACAGCAAGAGGTTTAACCCAGATAACAGGGAGCTGGTTTGTAAATTTTAACAATCTATGTAGACCTGAAAATTCCTGTTTACAGCCCTTTGTGTACCAAGCTCTATAGGGTAAGCTGATCTTTTTAAACACAAATGAATAACTCTGATCAGTGACTCATCCCTTATTGGTTTCTAAAAGAAAGAGGGAGAGCACTTTTTTTTTTTTTTATTTTTTAGAATAGTTTTGTACTTGATCGATTTTGGGTGTAGCGGCTGGATATTAAGAGCTTCTTCTGAGGACTTCATCTTCACTGTCATTTGAATTACAGTGGGCTTAATCGGCTCTCACAGTCTATCTAGAGCCCCCTTATGCTTAGGTTATTTATGTGTAGTTTCACTACAGTTGCATATCCCTTATTAAAGGGCTCTTTCACAAAGCTAGTCAGGCAGGCAGCCTAACCTATAGCTCTCTACGTTATCATGTAATGTTCGTTTATTGTGTGTATTGTTACTAAATACCCTGTGTTGCATGAGAAACATGGTATTGTCTGTTTTGTGTGTTGGTAGCACACACATTCATTCATCACAACAGACCACCTAAGTGTGAATGGGCCCTCATAATTTTTCCTATTTAAATAAGGGACTGTTATATTTTGTAATTGTCCTAATAAAAAGGATGTGTTTTTCTCTTCTAGAGCAGTTAGCTTTACCCGCTAGAAGCCACCTACTAAGTAAATTATGTAAATAGGCTGATCTAGCAATTGCTTGGTTAGCACTGGTAAAGTAATGCATTTCTATGTTTAACGTATATCCGACTGATCATGTTGCATGAAATTTTCTGATAAGGTAAAGTTTTTTTGGACTGACCAGTATTTCACCTCTGACTCCAATAAACAAATTTAAATCTGTAACAGGCAACATCGCAAGATATCTAACCATTTTTTTTTTTTTTTTGGAAGCCCCAATCTGAACTAGGGTTCCTTACATGTTTTCCTAAGCCCATAATGGAAGCTGCTTTGTTCATATGCTACATTCAGGCTGTGTTAAAGCCATTGCAAATATGCCTTAGCAAGGGTCTGTGCAAGTGGTATGGCCAAGCCCACTATAAAGTACAGTACATGCTTGATAATCTTTTTGAAAAATTTTAAGATTATCATTAACAATATAGAAACAGAAATATTCTTTACCTTAGTCTTTGTGATCTCCTATTTGCTGGAGTTACATCTTTAGCACAAGGTTGCAGACTGGAAGTAATACTGCATCCCACAATTTAAATCTTAATAAAGTGCTTGCAATGATAACTGCAGTAAAGATGAATGATAAATCATTTTCTGGAACGGTTCTCAGTACATTACAGGAGAGATGGAGAACAGAAATTGGCTGTTCCCTTTTGCAGAAGGCATTGCTGATTTTCAATCTCTAGCTAAATGTTTCTCATCCCTTGTTAAGGAGCCCTGTGCTGCAGAGAAAATGTCCATGTTAACTTTTCCTTCTAAAAAGATTGCATGCTGATCGGTAGCTTCAATAGTTGGCCTTTTCAGAATGGGAAGTCAGCATTGTTGGTTTATGCATTTTGGTCAACACAGGCTTCATTTTAATGATTTTGGCACCTCCTACTATACATTAACTCTTTTTTTTTTTTTTCTTTAGTTTTTATTGCAAGTTTGCATTTGGTACAGGAGAGATGAATACAGAGACTAAAAGTGTACCATAAATATTGCGTAAATCGGCAAGAGATCACAAAAAAACATCTAGAATTACAGCTGGTAAAAGTGCATTGAGGGCAATATCTAGCCTTAATACTACAGATGGTCTTGCAAGACCAAATGGTGCCTAGTATAAGCATAGCAGAGAAGAAGGGAGCAACAGGGGGAGGGGGTCAAATATTAGATGAATATCCTATAGCAGATGTAAAACCCAAATGGGGTTAAGCCCTTATTCTTTGTTAGTAAAGTGTAGTGCTATCCCCGAAGAGGCTGCTGGGCTTCGGGCCAATTTACCGCACAGCACAGTTAGGCAAAAATAATTTCTCTTTCGTTCGACACACAGCGCTCCATAAATCAAAACTACTGGGTTATATTGCCTCCTCCAGGAATAGGACTAGGCAGAACATGGAGGATGCAGCTGATGTAGCCACGGACGTGGCTGTGGTGTTTGGTACGCATAAGTCACCTCGCTTTCAAAAGGTGTTTCCTTAGGTTTCTTATTTTGAAAGGTTTTCCTGTAAGCAGTGAGAGCATCCAAAATTACTGTTTTACTTTTAAAAAAAAAAGTGGGCTAGTCTACCAGTGGTGGACCCCCCTGTAGCAACCATGATCCCAGTTGAGGAATCCCAATCCTTTAAGGACCCGGCTGACAGGAAAGCGGAGGCTGTGGCACACAGCATGTTTACTATGGCTGGTTCGGCATTGCGGCCAGTCTTTGCCTCCACCCTGGTGTCTCCAACCCTAACTGAATGGGCCAAGCTTTTGCGCCAGGGCCTTGGGGGGGGGGGGGGGGTTGAGCAGGCCCCTGCTGCTTTTGTTAATTTAGCGGACCAGTTGGTCCATGGGCTGCAGTTTATTTGTGATGCAGCTTTGGATACAGGTTCTGTGCGGTTCAAACTGTTTTAGCGGTGGTAGTTGGGCGTGTGCTGTGGCTTAAGAATTGGTCTGTAGATCAAGCCTCCAAGAAAGCTCTCATTGATCTGCCCTTTCAAATTGTTCGCCTGTTTGGGGCTACCCTGCATGACCTCATCAAGGGTATCACAGGGGTGGGGAGGGGGGTAAAGAGTACCTTCCTGCCACAATCCAGGAAAGGGAAGGAGCCTCGTCGCAGACGGGGGCCCACCTTCTCAGCCCATAGAAAATCCTTTCATGCGTCTGGGACTGAGAAAAAGGGAAATGGATCTTTCAAATCTTCCCTGAGAGTTCCAAGCAATGTGGGTCTGCTAAGCCTAGAGCTAGCTTCTCCATACCTGCAGACAAGACCCCTTCAGCATGAGGACATCTTCGCTGGTTTTCCTGCCCTGTGGACTTTTGTGAGCGTCAAGGAGATTAACGAAATGTTGTTTGGGGGGCAAAGTCTGTTCTTGTTAGGTCCGGAGTCTCCTTGTGCAGATTTAATTCCTGCAAAGGTTCAGGTTAAGTCCAAACTACCTAGGGTGCCCCCTATCCCTGTCCAGGGAATTGAATTACCTAGGTCTGATTTTTAATTCTAACCAGGGTGGTCTTTGCGGTGGTAAAATTTCAGGAACCACAGGCCGTGATTTACTGGCTGCTGTCGCACAGTTCTCTCTCTGGAGTTTGCATACAGGTTTGGAGTCTGGTCCACCTTCAAGACAGTTTTTGTTTGCACAATCCTACATGCAGCTTCTTTAGCAGGTTTGGCTCCATAGGAGGATATTGAAGTTTGTGGCGAGATCACGGGTTCCTCTGGCAGACGCCGCAGGCATCCAAGGGCCACAGTAAGGCCAGTATCCTCCTCAGATCAGGCTTTTAATGCAGATCCAGCGAGGAATCGAGAGCGAGAATCTTCGTCATCCTGGTGGCCGTAAATATCCCTTGGGGGCTTCCTCCCAGAGAAGACCAGTTGTCGATTTGCGGCCATCCTTGATCCTTTTTCTGTGGCTTGGATCTGAAGGTCAACTTCTGAACAACGCCCCATTGAAGAAAGGCAGAGGACCATCAAGGGCCAGGTGTCTGCAATCTTCTTTCAGTGACCCCCTACCTTAGTTCCTACCTTCATTCAGGGGGTTCGACATGTGGCTCCCCCTGTAGGTCTCTTTTGTCACCTTGGGATTTAAACTTTTGTGTTTTGGGTTCTCCAGAAACCTCCATTTGAGAATATTTGGGAGATTCCCTCATTTACGTTATCCCAGAAGGGAACATTTTTGGTGGCAATTGCCTTGGTCCACACGGTATCAGAAATGGCGGCATTATCCTGTCATTCTCTATTTGTTGGTCCATAGGGATAAAGTGGTTCTTCGTCCCTGTCCATTATTCCTGCCCACAGTTGTCTGACTTCCATTTGAATGAGGACATTGTGTTTTCTTCCTTGTGTACCAAACCGGCTCATCCAAAGGAATTTGCTTTGCCTACCTTGGATGTGATTCAGGTGTATCTGGCAGCTACTGAGTTCTTTTGGAGGTCAGACTCATTTTTTGTGGTTACGGACCGACTAAGAAAAGGACCCAAAGTGCTGTCTTGCACTGCACTTAAGCTACCCCTGGTCCCAGATGTAAGGTATTGCACTACACTGTCCTCCTCCTCCCTTTTTTTTTTTTTTTGGTGTGTAGCTGGCTTGTACTCTGTCTCCTTAAGTAGTTCCTAGAATCCAGAAGGCTGCTGTACTGGCCTTTTACTAAACAGGCTGCTTCTGGCTTAGCCTGAGGTTTGCAGCTAAGTGATGTCCTGGAGCTCTTTCTCCTTCTCTCCATCTTTTCTCCATCTCTAGGGGGGCAGGGCCCCCAGCACAGAGATGACCTCCAGATGGCTGGACTCTGCTCCCACACTGCCAGCCTTACAAAGGAGTTTTGCCCTACAAATACTGTAGCTGCTGACTTTTACTATTGGGGTACTTTCCTGTCCAAGCATGCAGTGGTGTCTCCGCCCAAATCAATTCTCGAATTAGCTCTCTGGTGCTGCCGCTGGCACTATCTCAGCTAAGTGAAATAGGCAGTGAAGCTTTGCGGCTTCACAGCCAGTTTCCTGCTGTGCTCTGTAAATGGGCAGGCTATGGGGGGGGGGGGGGTGACTTTCTGGCTCAGTTCGCCATGGTTCAAAGTGGAAGCCGGTACTTGTCCGCCAAGTTCAGGTACCTGCTCCCCCCCCCCCCCCCCCAAAAAAAAATAGTGCCAAATGTGACAGCAGAATGAAGGGAGTAGGCAGACAAGTGGGCTTCCCCTTTTGGGTGGAACTCTGCTTTAAGAATATTTTATGGGCTGCTTCTTCGTCTTCTAGGCCCGCCTTCCCAGGGACTGGTGGAAGCTCCATGAATATTCAGGCTTCAGTCTCTGTTCCTCCACCCACTATGTTCTGGAAATTTCCAGTGCGTTCCAGGAGGAGAGGCAACAGAGCCACAGCCTTTGAAACACTGCCCAGACTCCTAAACGCAATCACATGCTCCTCCTACGCCTACAGGGGAGCCAAACTAAATTTACCTACACTAGCAACTTTGAGGGCGCTACAAAAAGAACCTGAAATAATGTTAAAGTACAAGGCAGTGGTTTTAAACTCTAATCAACAGGCCCATACCTTGGTGTGGAGACTAGGGAAAGAAAGTGAGATATTGTTCTTCCATAAGCAAAATGTCTTTTACTTTGCGAAACCATTGTGTAATGAGTGAGGTCGATTTTTGTCCCCAAAAAAACTGGACTAAGATTTAGCTGCGTTTAGAAGGTGTGGAATTATGGACTGTTATTGGCCTGTTAGTTCAGTTGGACAAGAAAACACTGTATGTGGTCAGGTTCAACTCTAGAACCCCTGTATCCAAGCTATCAACTGAAGCGCATCACACCAGTATGGTCAAATGAGCAGACAATGCCACCATATGAGTGTGTGAGGCTTCCTCATTGCATTCTCTCCGGCTTCCTCATTGCATTCTCTCCAACACAGAGATGTAAGGGTAGCGAACATGGGTCATTTTATTTGGTGTGTAGTGCCATCTGGTTGGAAGTTTGTAGTTAACCTCAGCCAATTTTGATAATGAGATTTGCGACAATTGGAGAATTTGTTTTTCCGACCTGTAATGGTTCGTTAATGGTCTGATCCCCAGTGAGTGAGGTAGTCTTGGTTTGATGGCCCTTGCAGACCAAGAATATCTTTGTAAAACAGTGAAACACAGTGAAGCAGTGGTAGATTGGTGCGCAATATAGAGATTCAACAGGGTTTAAATCCTTTAGAGCACCATGGGGTTGAGAAAGAGACCAGACAAAGGGTAAGAAGCGATGATGCAGTAAAGGCCTTAAGGGTGTGGTTTATGCTAGCCATAATAAGTATGAAGAATATCCCAAATGGAAAAGGAAGGTGAAGTAAAAGCTGAGCTAAACGATGGGGAGGGCCCTGTGACCGCGAAAGATCCATGGGATGACCGAGAGATCAACATTACACAAATCAAATTCCAGTTTGACCCTGGAGCTGCTGGCCTACTTCCAATCAGCAATTCTGGTCAAAGCTATAGCCTGATAATACAGTTTAAAGAGGATGCCACAGGAGATTCTGGGATGTTTCCCTTTCCATATGTAATTTTGAGATGAGAGAATTGCTGTATAAATGGGTCACTCAATATATCATTTAACCTGAATCTGATCAGTAGGGAAGGAGTACAAGGCCTCAATCCTATGTATCTTGGATCCCAGGCCAAAAAACGAAATCTAAGGGTAGTCCATAAATCCCAGTCCACCCTGTCAATTGACCTTTTTAGCATATGTAGAGAGCAACAGGGTGGGCTAGGATTGTCTCTGAACAAAGGAGCTGTAGTCCTTAGAGCATTATCTCTGGCCTCTCTGCCCAGTATAAAACCTATGTGTAAAGTAACCCTTTGTAGAGGATTACCTATAGCGCTTGCTTAGTGATAAATACAAAACATATGTTCTAAATGATAAAACAATCCTATAGTATTACAAAATATTCCAAATTATTAAAGTGCATACAGTTGTGCAAAGAGCCACGTGAACAAGTATAAGTGAGAAACAAAAAACAAAATTGCTCATTCAAAAGATTTCACACTAAAAGTAAAATTATATAAATTCTCTATAAATATAGAACGGAAAAAATCAAGTTCATAGGTAGTGCATGAGATATATTAATAATATAATAAATCCTCCATACAGTTCATGTGCAAATATGACTTCTTGTGACAAAAAGTTCAATTATATTAGATTAGTACAGTGCACAGTGAAGGTGCTCAGTGATCAGTGGTTTTCCAATCAATCCCTGGTGTCACGCTTTATTTTCCACGGTGGCTAGTAATAAAATTACTCACTCACCAGACCAAGTGAGTCTTGTATGCCTTATGGCACTAAGACCACATGAGCTTTAGTGACCCCCAGGGTCGGGATGGATTCCCTCTGAATGGATGCCTTCTCCAATGGTATCACTCCTCCACTGCCCTCCTCCGGCCGGGAATGTATAAAAAAGGAAGGTCCGAATAGTGCAGTATCGTTTAAAACAGATAATTTAATTTCACAGAATCCAAAAAAACATTTACAGGGTCCAAAATGCAGGAACGAGGCAGATAAATGTAAAAAACTCCGTCACATAAACGAGCTATGGAGTGGAGAGCCGTACTTCCGGCTTGCGTTCCACCCAGCTCATGGGATTTCACGACGTGCATTCCAACTGACGCGTTTTGTCATTGGCTGACGTCTTCAGAGGTGGAGTCATACGTATTACGGAGCACTTGTATACTGGAGTCACCGCTCTTCACTCCGCCCAAACGCCCTGTACCCAGAAGTCGGTACACGATCGTGTCCCTGCCATGGTATTAGACACAGCCGGAGCTCCTACTTCCGCCATACTTTACAAAACTTTGAAAAGTTCCATCCTATCTATGTGTATATATACTGGCCTTTATACCTCCATTCATAGCAATAATTAATATATATATATATATATATATAGCATTAACTATATTTGGCCAGATACATTAATTAGATCAGATAAAACTAATGAATAGGATACTGATCCATAAACAAAATTTATATTTGAATAAAACAATTAGATCAGATAAAAACTAGTGAACAAAATACTGATCAAAATTTTAATTATGAATTAAATAAAATAAGTAAATTGTAAAATGGGGTTTAAAAATATGAATATTATAAATCTACACATAAAAATATTTTATAAATTCTTAAAATATTCCTAAAATGTATACTGTGGACAAAGTTATAATACTTGGTGATTTTAAATACTATCAATACCAGTCATAAATTATTTATTAGTGTGGACAGATAATTATAAGAATTGTAATTTTACATAACTATTTATACCAGTCATAAGTTATTTGTTATTTCATATTTTAACTTGTGAGTACTCCAAAGCCCCACGGACTCCCAAGCCCCACGGACTCCCCACACCCCAATCAAGGGATAAAAACACATATAAGCCCTGCAGCTTTAGAGCAGAAAATGGGCATTCTAAGATTAATGGTATATAAATTATCAAAAATGTTTTAAAATGTAAATTTATATAAAATGTTCTGGTTTTATTTATTATTAGGGGTTGGAAATAAAACAATGTCCATATCAATGTTCATACCCCTAGGCTGTAAGGTGGAAAATTCATAAATCCATCTGGATTCATTTTGGAAAACTGCTATTATGTTTTTTCCGCTCCAATTAGGTTCAATTTTGTCTATACCACAAAAGGAGAGGAATTGTGGGTCCCTATTATGTGCTATTCTAAAATGATTGGATACACTATGGTTCCTAAATGCCTTTTTTTTTATGTTAGCAACGTGTTCTTCTATTCGTACCCTTAGTTCTCGGATAGTGCGTCCTACATATTGCAACCCACATGGGCAAGTGAGTAGGTACATTACATGTGTGCTTTTACATGTGATCAACTTTTTAATTTTATATACCCTTTTGGTTACATTGGACTGAAATTCCAACGTTTTTGCTTTTTTCTTGTTTTCACTGTTTTGCATGATTTACATCTTCCGCAAATGAAAAAACCCTTTTTGGTCCAGGAAGGATGTAAACCGTTTTGGGGGTTCTGGTACGTTTTTTACTAGTCTGTCCCTGAGGTTGGGTCCTCTACGGCAGTGGTCCTCAACCCTGGCCTACAGGGCCCACTAACAGGCCAGATTTTCAAGATAACTAAAATACATCCCAGGTGTTGTCATTTACTGCTCAGTGATTGCAGTACTCTATCTGCATCTCCCCAACGTAATACTTAAAATCTGGCCTGTTAGTGGGCCCTGTAGGCCAGGGTTGAGGACCACTGCTCTACGGTACACAAACTTGGGACGGGCTGGTAATATCTCTTTTAATTTTGAGTCCCTAAGTAATATGTGCCAGTGTTTTTTTTTTTTTTCACAATTTCTTCGACTTCCTTGTACCTCACATTATATTGGGTAACAAGATTTAGGGAGTAGTCCTTCATTTCCCTAGGTTTCTCTTTTAAAAGTTTCTATCCATGTTCCTCACAGAGAGCAACAGGGTGGGCTAGGATTGTCTCTGAACAAAGGAGATGGAGTCCTTGCAGCATTATCTCTGGCCTCTCTGCCCAGTATAAAACCGGTTTTGCTCTGGTGTAATCCATTGTGGGAGGAGGAGCCTGTTAGCCATGACCTTGGCATATAATTTAGTATCCATGTTGAGTAAGGAAACTGGGTAAAAACTACCACAATAGGTGGGTGTTCTCAACAGGTTCGAGTATGACTTTAACCTGTACTCAGAGATTCTGGGTGTAGTTCCTCCACACATGGGATGTTGGATGCAGAATAAAACTTCATGAAAGGTTTTATAATCTAGAGCCATGAAGCCACCTGGGCCAGGGGCTTTTCCAGAGGGCATGTCTTTCAAGGCCTGGGAGAACTCCTCCTTGGTGAAATCTGTTTCTAGAGCCTTGGACGACAGTTTAGGGAATTTTTAGCCTAGTGGCAGTACTGCAGTATTGTGGGTGCATTTGGTGTCTGTTGATGAGGATGAATATTTTATAGTTGTGGTGGTATTCCCTGAAAACCTACACAATATGGGAAGTAGTAAATGCCATGTCCCTTGTTAACCTTTTAATTTTTTGGCAACAGAGACAGTTTTCTTCTTCTTCTGCAGAGAGCAGGCAAGCTGCCTACATGGCAAATTGCCCCATTTATAGTTTTTACAGCACAATGTGAAATCCTCTTTTAATGCCATGGTAGAGTATGGATTTTTAAATCCTCCCTCTTTTGAGTTGGGTAGTCTAAGTAAGTGGGATCCAAGTGAGACAATTTGAATCTGTTCCATATCTGCCACCTGTTTCAATAGCATAGTAAATTGTCTGTGTTCTCTTTACTTTCTGAAGCCTTGCTCAATAGGTTTTCCTCGCATGATAGCTTTGTGGGCCTCCCATACAATGAAAGGTGACCCCTCAGGTAAAGTGTTATCTGTAAAATATTGGGTAAGGGCTTCAGATAGTTGAGCTTATTCAGTTGGGTCTATAAGAAGCAGATTGTTCAGCTTCCAATTATTTGGCCGGGTAGAAAAGGTAGGAATGGTTATGCGTGCAATGATAGGGGCATGATCTGAAAGGGAAGTGACCCCAATAGATGCAGAATTCAAAAGAGGGAAGTAGAAACTGTTTATAAAAATGGTGTCAATCCTGGTTTAGTTATGGATTTTTGAGAAATATGATTAGTCTTGTTCTATCGGATGTAACGTCCACCTTGTGTCTATCAGTTGAGCTTTATTACGGCTTTTCCTAGCAAAAGTTAGCTGTTTTGAAGGAAAGGTTGGAATACCCCCGAGAGGTGTTTAACTTTGGATCTAAAGGCATGTTGATATCCCCAGCTAAAGTCCACCATCATATTCTTCAGCATAAAGGAGTTGTCCTTGTGAAAGCCATTGGCAATTCCTTTAGCCTTGTTAGTGTCCAGGTTATATTACTCTGCTCAAAAAAAATGAAAGGAACACTTTGAAAACGTATCAGATCTTAATGGGGAAAAATATCTTGCTAGATATCTATACTGATATGGACTGGGTAATGTGTTAGGAACAAAAAGATGCCACATCGTTGATGGAAAGGGAAATTTTCAACCTACAAAGGACCCCCCCCCCCCCCCCCCCCCGAAAATCAAAGTAAAAAAAAAATGATGCAGCAAGCTAGTCCATTTTGCTAAACTTTCATTGCAGCAATTAAAAATGGTACTGAGTAGTTTTTTAGGGCCCCCCCCCCCCCCATGTGCTTGTATTTTTGCCTGACAATGTCCGGGCATGCTCCTAATGAGACAGATTGTGTCCTGGGGCATTTCTTCCCAGATCTGGACCAGGGCATCACTGAGCTCCTGAACAGATGGAGGTGCAACCTGGCGGTGTCGGATGGACCGAAACCTAATGTCCCATGTTCTATTGGATTTAGGTCAGGCGAGCTTGGAGGGCCATTCAATAATGGCAATTTCTTCATCCTTTAGACACTGGCTACATACTCTCTCCACATGAGGCCGGGCATTGTCGTGCACCAGGAGGAACCCAGGACCCACTGCATTAGCGTAGGGTCTGACAATGGTTCCAAAGATTTCATCCAGATAGCGAACAGTAGTCAGAATGCCATTGTCTAGCCTGTAGAGGACTGTGCATCCCTCCATGGATATGCCTTCCCAGACCATCACTGACCCACCACCAAACCGGTCATGCTGAACGATGTTACAGGCAGGATATCATTATCAATGGCTTCTCCAGACCTTTTTTACGTCTGTCACATGTGCTCAGGATGAACCTGCTCTCATCTGTGAAAAGCACAGGGTGCCAGTGGCGGACCTGCCAATTCTGGTGTTCAATGGCAAATGCCAATCAAGCTCCAAGGTGAAGGACAGTGAGCATAGGACCCACTAGAGGATGTTGGGCCCTCAAGCCACCCTCATGAAGTCTGTTTCTGATTACAGTAAACCCCCCTCCATTGCGGGGGTTACGTTCCGGACCCAGCCGCGAAAAGTGAAAATCCGCGAAATAGAAAAACCCTATTAAAATGCATTGTAGGCATGTTTTTTTTACTGTCACTGTACGTGTAAAAGCATTTTAAGGTATTTAAACACACTTTTAAAACAATAGAAACCCATTTAAACACATAAAAGATACTGAGAGACATAGCAAGACCTATGGAAAACACAAAAATATTTCATTTTTAATGATTTATATAGTAAAATAACATTACAAAAAAAAACGCAATATACCGGGACCGCAAAAACTGAACCGCGATGGAGCGGGGGTTTACTGTATTTGGTCAGAAACAATCACACCAGTGGCCTGCTGGAGGTCATTTTGTAGGTCTCTGGCAGTGCTCATCCTGTTCCTCCTTGCACAAAGGAGCAGATACCGGTCCTGCTGATGGGTTAAGAACCTTTTACTGCTCTGTGCAGGTCTCCTAGAGCAGTGGTCCTTAACCCTGGCCCTCAGGGCCCACTAACAGGCCATGTTTGCAAGATAACTGAAATACATCCCAGGTGATATCATTTTCTGCTCAGTGATTGCAGTACTCTAGTCTGCATCTCCCCAAGGTAATACCTAAAATCTGGCCTGTTAGTGGGCCCTGAGGACCGGAGTTGAGGACCACTGTCCTAGAGTAACTACCTGTCTCCTGGAATCTCCTCCATGCTCTTGAGACTGTGCTGGGAGACACAGCAAACCTTCTAGCAATGGCACATATTTGTGTCATCCTGGAGGAGTTGGATTGCTTTTTACAACCTCCTACAGGGTCCAGGTATCTCCTCATGCTACCAGTAGTCAATGGGCACCACCTGTAAAACCTTCCCTATTTTGGAGGTCGTCTCGTTGTTGCCCATCTAGTGCACCTGTTTCATTAACACCAAAGCAGCTGAAACTGATTAACAACCCCCTCTGCTACTTAACTGACCAGATCAGTTGTGTACTCCCAAGGTTCAGTGTTGGAACCCTTACTTTTTAATATCTTTATAAATGATATAGGGTCTGGGATTAAAAGTACTATTTCAGTCTTTGCAGATGACACCAAGCTATGCAGTGGAATAACTTCCTTACAGGATGTCTCCAATTTACAAGGCACCCAGTGGAGAGGGTAAGAGGAGAAAATCAGAGCAACATATTTTTTTCTAAAAAAAAAAAAAAAAAACGCGAGGCATAAGCAGATGGGACATATTGAGGTGGAGGTTTCTGTTTAATTCTCAAGGGGACCGTGCTTTCCCCCGAAAAAGCTCCGGTTCTCTTTTGTTAGTGAGCAGCTGCTGCAGGGAAGAGAAGGGAGTGTTGACTACAGCTGGGCCATGGTACCCAATGAGTGATGTTGACTCAACTACAAGCCATAAACCTTATCACTAGCGACATAAAGAGCTTATACGACATGGGGTTGCATTTATTCAGACCGTTTAACTCGATGATGAATAAACTTACATGTAGAGAAAATCTCCAACATAGGTGAAGGGCGGCTCTGTGCTTAGGTGATCAGCTGGGAAACTTGCCATTTGTTGCTGTTGATGTCTCCTCTTAACTTGTGACACTTGACACACCTGGAGAGCAGAGAGGAGATGCACCTTTTCATACCGACATTCCACAAGCCAGCTGACCGGATAGCACCTTCTGTAAACTGACGGCCTTGGCGTTGCACCCGTTCATGGTGATGGCAAACCAGAAGAGAAATAACATGATGTTGACCTGGTATGACTATAGGATTCTGTTCTTTGCTGCATAGGTCAGATTTCCTTATACAGCCACCAACTCTCAGCAGCTGATTGGCATCAACTATAGGGCTTAGATCGAAGAGTGAACTGTTTTTAGACAATCCGGCTCCATCTCTGATTCTCCCGAATTTATCCTGATACAGCCCTGGTTGCACACAATGGATAACTACAACTTCTGTGTGTGCAATATCTGCTGCAATCACAGCTGCCCAGAGTTCAAGTCTTGGTATGGTATGTGCAGGTTTGGGAGTGGGTTTTGCCTTGCCTAGAACAAAACTACAGTGTGATTCTCCATTAATTTTAGAGGTGTCTCAATAGGCTGCTGCAGCAATAGCTTCAACTGATGCACTAGAGAAAATATGAATCTCTCTGTGGCCAGCAGTTAAAATGGAAACCGTAACATAGCAATGTGATATTTTGATGTTTTTCTAGTGACCTTAAAGAATATCTCTACCTTTCCCACTTGTGTTGATTCTCACTAGGCAAAGGCGTATACCAGTCTATGTTCTCAGTAATGTTACCTTGAATGGTAACTGGAGCAATGAAACTCAGTGGATCATAGATGCTATTCACCACCCAAAATCATCTTGGTGAAGGGTTTGTCACAAATTGACACTTTGAGGGTGAATGTGTCTTGTTTGAAAAACTTGATTTAACTAGTGTCATAGACCACAGAGTGAAAGGCATTCATACGTCCCTGGCTGTTAGACATAATCTTATGAAGTCTAAGCTTTGCTACAGACAGCATCTCCTTTGTTCTGGTGAGGTCAATTGCTTCTTTAGGGGTTGGGAAGGACTCTAGTGCGTCGTCAACGTAGAAGAAACTGACGAGCATCAGATCCAAATTCTTCTTCAGCCTGAGCCGTTCTCCTTAGCCCATAAGTTTCCACTGCAGGGGAAGGACTGTTCTTAAAGACATGTACCTTCATACCTTCATTCGATAATCTATCACTTCCTTGTTGATGCCATTGTCTTTGTGCCATAGAACCCTGAGGTAGTTTGTCTTATCTGACAATGAAGCCATGAAACATTTGTTAAATGTTGGCCATTACTGCTGTGGGCTCTTGTCTGAAGCGAATCAAGACTCTTATTAAGAGAAACTCCTTCATGCTGAGCAATGGAATCAATGATAACTATTTTGGTCTGGTTTGCAAGGGTAATAAATGCCAAAGAATGGAAGGTACCAAAACTCTTCTCCCTCCTTTAGTGGGGGTGCATGGTCTCTGTCAAATATATTTTGCATAAAGTCCACAAAGTGCTTTTGCATCACTGGTTTCCTGTTAAGTTGTGCTTTTAAGGAGGAAAATCTACTGATGGCCTACTGCAAGTTGTTGGACAATCTCTCTTATGAGCTGAAAAGGTAGGGGTGTTACCCAATTATTGGAGTTGTCTTGAAAGGACTCATCGTCTGTTACTTTCATAAATTCAATGTCTTCCATTGAAGCAAGTATATCATCTTCACTGGTTGCATTAAAACACTGTAGAGCCGAAGTCGTCATTGTGGCAGGAGAAAGGGCTTGTGTTACCTGAGATACAGTGCTGTATCTTGGCCTAGGCCAACAAGGCCCAGGCCTAGGGCAGCACTTTGCAGGGGGGCAGCAAAAAACCTGATGGGGCTGCACTGATATGTTGCACTAATGGGCACTAGTAGACTGCACTGATGGCCACTGATGAGGCAGGACTTATAAGCTGCACTGATAAGGCAGCACTGATGGGCACTGATATGATGCACTAATGGGCACTGAGAGGCTGCACTGGTGGCCACTGATGAGGCTGTACTGATGGCCACTAATGAGGCTGTACTGATGGCCACTAATGAGGCTGTACTGATGGCCACTAATGAGGCTGTACTGATGGCCACTAATGAGGCTGTACTGATGGCCACTAATGAGGCTGTACTGATGGACACTGTGACTGCTGATCGTCTTTGTTGCACGTCATATAAAAGCGCCATCGTGGCCACCGCACCTTACAATTACTCCTATATCTTCAAATACATCATCATTGGTGACATAGGAGTGGGGAAATCTTGCTTGCTACACCAGTTCACCGAAAAAAAATTTATGGCAGATTGTCCTCCTACAATTGGTGTGGAGTTCGGAACCCGAATAATTGAAGTTAGTGGCCAGAAAATTAAATTGCAGATTTGGGATACAGCGGGACAGGAGCGTTTTCGAGCAGTCACTAGAAGCTATTACCGAGGGGCTGCGGGGACACTAATGGTCTATGATATAACTAGGAGAAGCACATATAACCATTTAAGCAGCTGGTTGACTGATGCACGGAACCTCACCAATCCAAACACCGTAATCATTCTAATAGGCAATAAGGCGGATCTGGAGGCCCAATGTCATTTCACATACGAGGAGGCCAAGCAGTTTGCTGAGGAGAATGGACTCCTGTTTCTGGAAGCAAGTGCAAAAACAGGAGAGAACGTGGAAGACGCCTTTCTGGAAGCCGCCAAGAAAATTTACCAAAACATCCAAGATGGAAGCCTAGACCTGAATGCCGCCGAGTCCAGTGTACAGCATAAACCATCAGCACCTCAAGGAGGCCGCCTAACCAGTGAACCACAACCGCAGAGAAGGATGTGGCTGCTAGTGACCTGTCTGTGAGGGCCGCCTTCTTTCTGACCTTCCCTGCTCTTCTGTCTTGAGCAGTGATATTTTTTTTTGCTGCCCTGTACATTGTACTGGTTTCATGAAAAGGTGGGGGGGGACTCCGCTGAGGCGACAGTTTAACACCATACTAAACTGCTACATAACTCTAGATGTATCCAGGTTATCAAAGGCAAGTCAAGTAATAAACACACACAAACCAATCCTTCCTGCATGGTATAAATATAGAACTTTTCTTCTCCTTAATCGTCTTTGTGATGTTGGCAATCCAGAGTTTCTCTAGAAGCGCTGGATTGGATTCATCCAGGTCTGTCTTAGTTTCTTTAATTTTTTTTTTTTTTTTTTTTTAGACTAGGCCCGTTGGCTGTGAATGTCGATAGGGGGAATCTCTACCCATCTTCTGTTTCAATTGTTTTTTGCTCATCTGGAAGAAAGAGGGTTTCTTCACTGAGTTCTGTCTTAATTTTACAAGCAAATGATTCTGGTGTTTGTTTTCACCTGTCGTGTCCCATAAGCTTCCTCTCGTGTTTTTCTAAATTTTACTCCTCACATTTAACACGTGAATATAAATATAAAAAAATACAAAAAAAGGAACAGATCATCAAGATACATTCTGTGTACAAAACATTACTTAATCCTGGCATTAGTGTGTTGGGAAATATCAGTTTGTACAGTATGTGACCACATGACTCCCTCCCTCCCTGCATAGTGCAGTAGGTGTAAATTACTTTTAGATAATGCTTAGCTCCGCCCTCTTTTGAACCTTATTTTGCACTGTGGCTTATACAAAGCGGTTTTAGAAAATCCCATTGTGGAATGAGCAGTGTGCTGACTTTTTTTTTTGTCTTTTTTTGAGTCGATCTTTTGCGTATAACAGCTGTGTATTGCCTGCCTTACGATGTATAGAGATTTAATGAGAAGGCTGGTTTAACTATTGCACATATGCTTTATTTTCTTTTAATATTTTTGGAGTCCAGATTACCGTTCTGCTGCTTTTTAGAATTAACTTTTTCTTTTGTGCATTTTTAAACACTACAGTGGGATGGTTTTTAAAAAGGTAAAACATGCATTTTATTTCGGACGTGGGACATAATCAGCGGTCGGCACCTTTCACAACCGTTTTGGCAAATGTTATGAACGTTTGCCATTGATAGACCAATTTCCGTGAAAACAGCCTTCATCCCGTCTTTATGTGCACAGAGGCGAGGGTGACCACTGTGTCCCCGAGCATGATTATCTAATATTCATAATTCTTGACTAAAGACAAGCTGAGAGGAGAAATCTGGAATGTTGTCATATCCTTTGTACCCTTGTATAATCTGAAACAAAAAATCTTCAAAGAAATTGGGTTATTCTTTCTGCAATTCTCTTGAGATGTTCACCTTTAGTTGGCAAGTTAGTGGGTTAGCCATTACTGTGCAGGGACCACAAGTTACTCACTGAGAATTGTGACACAGACCGTGCCCCTCCCCCACGTCTCCTTAAGTTACAGTAGGTCATCTGCTCGTTTCTGTGACTAAAGGAACAACCTGGACTGCTGTACTTTTCCCTCGATGTAACAAAATGCTATTAATCTAAATATTTGTAAATAAAGTACCTGTATCTAGATAATTTAAAAAAAAAAAAAAAAAATTTTAAAATAACATTTTCCACCACACACAGAATACTTTTTTTTTTTTTTTTTAAAAACAGTCCACCCAAGCACCTTGGCTAAGGCGACAGCAACAAGCCAATAATTAAATAACTGGCCACGACAAATAAGGGAGGGGGGGAGGGGGAGACAGCAGTAGAATGGTCCTGAGGAGATGAAGTGACCAGGAGACCCTCGGTCACCACTTAAATAGCCCCCCACAGAGCCAGCTGGAACTGGATTCTAGTCAAGAGCAGGGGAATTCAGGCGGGAGTTCGGGGGGCACGCGCTAATCTGCCTAGCGATACCTTAGATAAGGGCGGGAAAGCAGCAATAATTTAAATTCTGCCTAGATACCTGAAGCTTAAGAGCGGGAAACCTTGACCCAAGGATTAGCCCAGGTCAAAAGTTCAACCAACTGAGGCTGGCTGAATTAACTAGGCCTAAATAAACCTATTGAACTAACCTTGTTACTACCTAAATTTTTGAATAACTAAACCCCTTCAGCCATTCCATATAGAAGATGAGGGTTATATGAAACCCCATCTTCTTTATATGGAAGTGGCACTCAGGATGCCCTAATAATTTAATTTAAAAACCCCTTAAGCAAATAAACCTGAAATAAATAAAACCACACAGGAAATTGGTTTGGACAAAGGCCGCGGCTGTTTTTTTATTATTGGCTTAATAAATATATAAATACTCAAGATACTTTATTTTTTTCAACTTCACTTTTAAAGATAAACATCCAGCAGCCCAGCCAGACGGCTCGGGCTGACACTATGACATCAACATTTTAAAATAACATTTTCCACCAGACAGGCAACACCTTTGTGCCTGTCACCACCAACCCACCTCGCGGCCTGCTCAATACAGCTCCCTAAGTTATTGTTTAGAATGTCCAAACCAATTTCTGATAAATGAACCCCCATCCTTCCAATAGAGGCCCTCTAAACCACCCTCTAATTCCATGTGCCTATAACAAACAATCCCTATATCTCTCAACAGTTTTGCTAAACCCCTATTTAATCGCTTCCTCATCCTTTCAAGCGGTTTCAAACCCTGGCATTTAAAAAATACCAGTCTCGGAACCACTTCTGAAAAAACCAAACGGGCGCTAGGGAGTTTACTTTGTATGATCGCTAGATCGTTCCTAATCGCATAGAGCAAATCGAGGGTTTTTAATTTTCCTAAATCATTTCCCCCCTAAGTGGACAACTAAGATGTCGGGAAGGGGAAAACTTAACATTAGCTTGGAAACTGCTGGAACTAGCTCTGACCAAACCATACCCCTCTTACTGAACCACATAACCTTGTAACTGCCTCTGTCCAATCCCAAATTGTCAGAATACACTCTCTTCTTAGCTCAGAGATGGGCCCAGTGAATATATGAATGGCCGATGATCCAGATAGTAATTTTTACACCTGAAATTAAACAACATCATTAGGACGTATATAGGACTTGTAACAATTAGAAGTCCATCTACCAATCCTCTTAACATCTTCCACTCCCAATCCCCACCTAGCTGCTTCTGTCGCAGCACCAATGCGAAATGAATGTGTAGACAGACTTTCAGCACTTACATTCAAGAACTTCAAACACATTTTAAACACAGCAGTGAATTGGTAACGAGAAACCGGTTTTCCGGACCTGTGAACAAATAAAATTTCTTCCCCTACTGGCCTAATTAAAAGGAATTCTTTTAACAGAGCAACTGGACAAACAGGCGCTCCCCTGAACTCATGTAAAACTATTTGCTTACCCAACCCCAGCTGATCTGTTTTAGAACGGGCCAAAAATATTGTTACGCTGGATACATAAATATTCACATCCTGAACTCTCAATCCTGTATAACCCAACCTCCTGTCTGGAATAAGCTCTGAAATTCTAAGGGCCCCAAAAAACATTGTCGAGAACACTGCCCTGAACAATTGTGCTTCATAACCAGAAAAACACACATTGTCCAGGGCCCCGCAAATCCTATTCAATAACTCCAACGAAATAGGCTTTCTGTCATCTAGTCTAAAATTTCTCTTCCTATAGCCCTTCATGGCCTGGTGGACCGAAAAAAAGGACAAACGGGCTGAATGATTTTTTAGCTTCCCGAAAAAAGATACCCCCGCCAGAATTTTGCTTACATGTGACCAAGAAAATTTTTGCTTGAAAAGCATATTTAAAAATAATACCAACATTTCGGAGAATGAATCCTCCGACAGCCCTAACGAACTAAGGTGTTGAAGCCATAAACCCCAAGCTGATCAATATCCAGCCATCTGGACGGGGCCAAAGACTGATCAATGTTATCATAAATAAAGCCTAAATCAATGTCCACAACCGATCGGGGCAATGATGTCCAGCAGTGTCTGCCTCCGGTAGCAGATGAAAGAAACGTTCCATCTGGAAACGAGACAGACAGTCTGCTAAAACGTTGCTTTTTCCAGGAACAAAAGAGGCTTTGAGCCAGATGTTAAATTGCAAGCATTTTGCTACCAAATAACGCAACATAATCGTGACTGGAGGCGATTTAGAGGAGAGACAATTAATGGCGAAGAGTACGCCCTTGTTGTCAGTCCTAACCCAAATCCTTTTATTCCTAAATTGATGACCCCATAACTCTACTGCCACTATTATCGGGAACAATTCTAATAAAACAATGTTGCGAATGAGGCCGGATGCCTTCCATCTGTCGCACCATGGTGCTGCGCACCAATGTGTGCGCCAGATCGCGGCAAAGCCCTTAGAACCAGCTGCATCTGTAAAGAGAAGAAAGTCTTCATCCAGAATGAACTGCTCCTGCCAGATTGTGGATCCTTTAAAATAAAGCAAAAATTGAAGCCAAACTAAAAGATCCTCCTTCATCTCACCGGTGATTCTAACATGAGACGAAGGGGATTTCAGACCTGCAGTAGCAGCGTAAATCCTTCTAGAAAAAACTTTTCCCATGGGCATTACCACCCTTGAGGCAAAAGCCAATAAACCTAGTAAAGCTTGCAGTTTATTTAAACAAACCTTCTTTTGTCTGATCATCCATAACAGCTTCTCAATTTTTTCTTCCGGCAGTCTGAATTCCATCCTTTCCGAATCTATCGTGATGCCTAAGAAAACTATACATTGGGATGGAAAAACAGTCTTTTCCTCAGCTAGGGGCACCCCAAATTTCCTACAAATCTGCATAAAGACCTCCAGCAGATAGGCACAAGTGTTAGAAAAAACAGGACCTATAAATAAAAAATCGTCCAGATAGTGGACTAAAAGATGTGAACCCGTAATTTGAGAAACCACCCATTCTAAAAAAGAGGAAAAAGTTTCAAAATAAAAGCAGGATAAAGAACAGCCCATTGGCAGGCACTTATCGAAATAAAATTCGTCCCTAAAGAATTAAAGGAATTGGGGTGGATAGGTAGCAGGCGAAAGGCTGACTTTGTCAGCTTTCGCCAACAAAGCACCTTGTCCTGCAGACCTAAGTTTGACCAAAGCATCCTTGAAAGTTGCGTAGTGAACAGATGCCATGTTGTCATCTATCTCGTCGTTGAGGGAGTCATGCAAAGGGTAGGATGGGTGATGGATCAACCTATATGTATTTGGCTCCTTTTCTGAACAATTCCCAAAGGTGAAATCCTGAAATGTGGGAAAGGTGGTTCAGAAAACGGACCCGCAAACCTACCCTCCCGGAGTTCCATAAAAAAATTTTCAGCCACAATGTCTTGTAAACCATCAACCGATCTAAGATTGTTGTGGACAGTGCAACCCTTGCCTTTAAAAGGCGGTAAAGAAAAACCAAAGGTAAAGCCGTCAATTAATAGGCGTGCTTTCTCCTGGTCTGGGTACCTGACTAACCAGGGGAACATTTCTGGGAGCCTCACTGGGGTGGTAGCTTTTTTGAACAGCTTGCTGATTGCTGGACAGCATTTTAAAGCATTTAAAAACCGGATGTGGCCCTGCGCAGAAAGCGCATTCGTGTCTAAACTTACACGATCCAGGCCACCTACACTGCGATTCGTTCAAATTGAAGCAGATGCCTTTTTTAAAAGTCTGCCCGCCTGTAGATTGTGGATTAACAGGCTGTTTCGGGAGAAAGGACCGTTGTGGCAAGAAAAGATCAAGCCACAATCCTACGTCCTTTACTCCCCATTTTAGGGAAGGCTGAACTGCTAGTTTTTGTCTAAAGGCAACGTCATAGTGGAACCATGACGTCCCCCCAAAGTTTTTGTAAGCTTCCAGCACGATGTCAATGTGCTGGAACAAACCTACACTTTTCTTTGGAGCCTTTTCACACAAGACACTGGAAAATATCAGGAAAGCCTGTAACCAATTGTTAAATGTTTTTGTTATAGGGTGTCTCCTCTCTTCCTCTTCTTTTTTTTTCTCAGGTTTGGACACAAATTCTTTGGCAGAGGGCAACAATGACAGCATGTCTATATAAACTCCCTGCCAAATCTTTTCTTTCATGGATTCGGACAAATGATATCCTAGAGGGGATATCTCACACACTAAAGGCTCCCTCAAACTTGTCTCGGACAAATTTTGAGACTGAGCTATCTCAAAAGCAGAGTTATCCAAAGAGGGGTTGCTAACTGATAAATCCCCACAAGGTGGCGCCAAAGAGGGATTGCTAACTGATAAAGGATTGCCAACTGATAAACCACCACAAGGTGGCGCAACCCAGACATTAGCAGGGGACGGTGCCATAGTTTTTAAATGCCCGGACACATTCCTAAATTCCTGCAAAATGTCAGACATCATTGAAAACATTCCTGCCATTTCCCGAGAAGAGGACTCACCCCTCAATGGCAGAGCTGGAATACCGGCGTTAGGGACGTCTGCCGACGCTGCCCTGGTGGTGTTAGTGGTGGCCTCGGTGCGACCTGTGGCCCCTGGATCCTCCGCTCCCGTCCTGCGTCCCGACGAGCTCCGGCTCCTCGATGTCCTCCCGGGGGCGTCCGCATCCTTTCTCCCGGATGACCTCTTCTTCGGCGACCGCCTCCACGAAGAACCGGAACCGCCACCTGTAGAGGGAGAAAAAGACTTCCGGGGCATCCTCGTTCTCTTTGCTGCCCCGGCCTCCGTACCGGATATTATGGGCGCCACGACACTGCGCATGTCCGGTGACCTCTCTTCTCCTTCCGATGCCGCCGCAGAGCGTGACCGTTCCTCCGTGGGTCTCCTCTCCGCACCCGCCGTTCCGCCATCGATGGCTACTGGGACCCGACCTCCGTCTTCTTCCACCGCGGCCGGACCGGATCCTGGCTCTTCCGACAAAGGTAGCTGTAGACAACGCCTGACCCAGGCTTCTCAACCCGCTTCACCGGCTCGCTCTAGTAGCTGTCTGACAAGGCTCATGACGGCAGGGGTCCGGGGAGACAGCAGTAAAATGGTCCTGAGGAGATGAAGTGACCAGGAGACCCTCGGTCACCACTTAAATAGCCCCCCGCAGAGCCAGCTGGAACTGGATTCTAGTCAAGAGCAGGGGAATTCAGGCGGGAGTTCGGGGGGCACGCGCTAATCTGCCTAGCGATACCTTAGATAAGGGCGGGAAAGCGGCAATAATTTAAATTCTGCCTAGATACCTGAAGCTTAAGAGCGGGAAACCTTGACCCAAGGATTAGCCCAGGTCAAAAGTTCAATCCACTGAAGCTGGCTGAATTAACTAGGCCTAAATAAACCTATTGAACTAACCTTGTTACTACCTAAATTTTTGAATAACTAAACCCCTTCAGCCATTCCATATAGAAGATGAGGGTTATATGAAACCCCATCTTCTAAGAGTGATACTCTTTAGGAAAGTGTAAGAAGAGACTATACTCACCGTAGGAAAAACTTGATCGTTCTTGGTCTTTGCAATATTGCTGAGAAATTTGTAGAAGAAAGAGAATGGCGGGAAGGAAACCTTGTTCACTTGTTTTTGTATGATGTTCCTAATGCAGACCATTTTTCTTGTAAACCATACGGTAGCTTGGAGATGATTGGGTTTACCCCTCTGGAAGTGACCAGGTAACTGATTCCAGGGAGTTTTGGGTCTGCCTTGGCTAGCTGAAGCTCAAGGAGAAGGTCACTCAAGTCTCTGGAACTCCTTGTTGTCCTTGCCAGCTATCTTTGGGAAAGTTTCCAGACGCATGAACAAAGCATTTTCTTTGGCTTCTAGACTGTCATAACTTTGCTCTAGTCTAACCCATGCATCTGTGAGGCCTGCTGTAGGATTTTCCATGAAAACTGATCTGAATGGCTTAACACGTGCAGCAGATAGAGGACCAAGCCATCTAATCAGCAAATCCAATTCTTCAACTGTAATATCAAGATCACGTTTGCAGTTTTAAAGGCACATTTCTAACTACTGTAGTTTTCAGGTTGGTCATTTAAAACTTGTAAGACCAGTCTTTGTGAGCTCTCTGTGAAGTACGTACCTCACAAACTCTGCTGTCTCCATTGTCTCTGCCTTTATGCAAGATGTTGTTGGCTGAACATTGCTGATTGCGCTTTCTTTGACATTGTTGTTAAGACAAAGGGACGTATGGTGCATTCAGGAGTGTTGCTTGAAGTCAGTTGTTCCAATGGTACATTGATTTGAGGCTGTATGGCTGACAGGAGATTGATAACTTGCCTGCTCTGATTCTCTGTGACCTAAAAGAAGGAAGGTTTGGTACAGTAGGCACTGGAGTAATTATGCATGTAGGAAGTTGCTGGAACCTCTTTAACCTGATGCTGTGAAGAAGTCTCTCTATGTTAGGAGCATTGGAGATGAGTGTGCACTGCAGTGGCTTAGGACATAGTCTTGAGTGCGTTTTGAGAGGAACTTCCACCTTTTGTCTGCACTGATGGATTGCTCTAGGACCCTTCGCTTTGCAATAGCTGCATCAGGTTTACACTGTTCATTTAAGATTTCTATTGCTGCTCTTTGATGTATTTTCTGCATATGCGACCTGCACTTTGCTGGCTACGGCTTCAGCGCGGGCATTAGTAAGTTGCTCACTGAGTGTTGAGTGTCTTGAACTATAGGATTTAGAGGACTTTTTAGAATGTCTGGTGGAAACAGATCTGAGATGCAGTATCCTGTAGCAGCCCTATCTTTGCTTCTGCTTTTAAATTGGTTTGCTGGATAAAACTGGAACCTGGAAGCTGTTTAATTTCCTTGTTCATACTTTGTGTAAACTTTCATAAACTTGTTGCTGGTAAGCATACACATGGAAAAAATCCCCCTGATTGGGACTGTAACGGGTAACGACACAGGTAGGTATAAAAAAGAAAATAATTTATTTTTGTATAGATAAAGTGTACAAAAATTGGCAAAAGAGCAGAAACTTTACGCAATTGTAAAAATACATTAAAAATTAGGGCGACTCTTTTGAATATTAGATCAAATGATCATTTTGACATGGAGGAACCTGAAGTATGGTTTTGAAGATCCTACGCGTTTCGATGTCGCTCTTCTTCAGGGGTCTCTTGACCGTGGTCCCAATTTAAATGTATAACTATTTTTGCCATGTTCTATAACAGGATAAAGACAAAAATATTAATTTTGCATTGGTACAAATTTGTGTTACCTAGCATTTGTTTTCTTTTATATCATTCATTATATCTCACCATACACCTACCATGTCTTTTTTGTCATTCGATCTGAGAGAGTCGTCTTTGGTTAAAAACTCAATCGTTTTGGCGTTGCCCAGAATGGCATGCTAGGAGGATCCGGGGGTCACACACTGGAGGTTCTGATCGCTCCCACTCAGTCCGGTGAGGAAAAAGATGGGTGGATCAGTGCTGGGTTTGGAGCTGACAAATGAAGACGGAACGGCAGGACAGAACACCATGACACTACATGGGGTCCATACCCCAAGTTACACCAAATCCTCCAATCTGCAACTCTAAAGAGATTAAATTAGAATATGTATGATGTTGTCTTTATATTGGTAAAAAAAAAAAAAAAAAAAAAAAATTGTATAGATAATGAATAATCCAGCAAACACAATAAGTATTGTTTACTCGTTGTGTTTGAGGAGACTCAGATTCTAAATCTTCACATCAAACTGCACTGGCCACAAGCCTAATATCATGCATAGATGTGAGTTTCTAATCTTGAACATAAATGTCAAAGTTTTTTTCTCTCATTTCTAGGAGGCATATATGCATTTCAAATATTCCTATATGTACCCACCTTTAATGCTATATTTGCATGAAGGGAGGTTGAGAGGGAGGATAGAGAGATCACGCTTGCAAGCTGATTTTTTTCAGAGGTCATGAAATTTCCAAAAAGACAGGAAAAACATCTATTTTGGGTATAAAAATATATATATATGTATAATTCTATCTGTTGGATGAAAAACAGATGAAAAGAAAAATCTGCTAGCCTGTGTTTCAAAAATGAAGACAGACTTAAAAAGGTAGCTGCATACAATTGTTATTTAATTTTACCTCTTTCTGATTGTCAGACAAGTTGCAAAGTGTGGTCCTCTCCTCCTAGGGGAAAACAGCCTAAATGTTTGTGGGAGGACTGCCTTTTTATATGCATATAATGCCTCCTAGGGTTGCAGATTTGGAGCAGGTGTGTGTGTGTGTGGGAGGGCCCCCTGAGCGGGCGGTGCAGAGGGCGGCCCCATGGAGTGCTGACCAACCGGGGCCAGTTGCCAAGACATGTCTGCATAAAATGCAGACTGTTGCCATGGCGACCCCGCTGTGTACACTCCTGGGGTCTCTATCCGCATCACCCCCTCACCGACGCACAAAGGAGGGAGGGGGCGGTCAGAACGACCATCCCGACCCGCACTGCCATCCATCTCCAAAGGCATCAGATTGCCAGAGATTGGATGGCTTACGTGCGCCGGGCAGTGCCAATAAGGAACGCCCACTCCGAGATCGTCCCATGTCGGCTCCCCCCAGCGGATGTGATGTCACAAGACAGTGTGGCAAGTCGAGCTTCCCCGCATACAAGTCCCAGAATGCCTCTGGGTTGCCTGACGATTTTTACATTGGATATTCTAAGAATGAGAACAGAAAGAAAAAAGAAAAGTACATTACATGATCGGCACAATGCATTCCAGAACAAGACACTGTAGCAAAATTATAACTCAGTATTGATTAATGTTTATGCAGATATCAATGGCGAAAGACTGCAATGTCACATGGTATATTTTCATTAACAGACTTATGATTTTACATTCACACATATTAGTAATGATTATACAGCACAAAATTGAACTACAATTTTTTACCTGTCAAATTCAAGCACCGATATCATTGGTATTACTTTACTGCTTTTTTACCGCTTTTCTGGACAGGAATATACAGAGGTTGACTAGAAAGAAAAGGGGGTTATTGAAAATATGGGACATTAATATTTTGCCCACTATAAATCTCAAAGTAGTTCTTTTTTTATAGAAGTGACTTGAGACAATTAGTATAGTGATTTTCACTAAAAAAGTATGGGGTTGTCATTTTTCAAGTTTAACGGTAATGCAGATTTCAACCATGACATCGTGGCTCAGAGTTCCAGGCATTACAAACTTTTGGTTATTCACCCATAGTTATTTACAAGATGGAATAAAGAGAAAAGAGAAAAGAAAGACAGAAATGGGGAGATTTTAGAGGGATTTTAAGTAATTTTCCATTCTGATTTTCCGGATACAAACCCTTCTAAGAAGGGTTTGTAAGAGATCATCTCGTTTAATCCTGGAGGGGTGGTGGCTTGAAGTCTAAAAATCCATCTTTGTTCTTTTTGAAGGAGGACTTTGTTCCAGTCCCCACCTCGAATCCCTATATGGACCCTGTCTAAAATGATAAAGGAAATTTTGGGAAATCTGCCATCATGCATCTGAATGACGTGTCTGCCTAGAGGCAGGTCCGGATTTTTTGTTTTCATTGAATGAATATGTTTGTATGCCCTTTGCCAAAATTCAAGTTTGGTCTTGCCTATATAAAAAGAAGGGCATTCAAATTGAAGCATGTAAATTACCCCTTGAGACTTACAATTTGCAAAGTGATGTGGGCGATACAACTCTCCATTTGGCAGTCTAATTCCCTTCCTCACATTCATAAACTGACAGTATTGGCACCCCCCGCATTTGAAGGTGCCCTGGTATTTACAAGGGTCCTTTTAGGGCCCAGTTTTAAATTCACTAGCAACCAGTTTGTCTTTCAATGATGTTGCCCGATGTTAAACCGTGGTTTGTCAGAGACAAACTGGTTTATATTTGGGTCCATTTTAAGGAGGTGCCAGTATTTGTCTATGATCCGTTGGACATCCCTTTGCTGATTCGAGAAACGTGTAATGATGCGAGGAGCATCGTCTATCTCTTTTTTTGTCCGTGTTTTAAAGAGTAGTTCTTGCCTATTTTTTCCATTGGCTTTATGGAAGGCCTTTTTCAGGCAGGACTTGGAATATTCCCGATCCATTAATCTTTTTCTCAGATTGTCTGCTTCTTTTTGGTAGTCCAGTTCACTCGAGCAATTTCTCCTGATTCTTAAATACTGACTGAAAGGTATGGAGTTTATAAGTGGTTTTGGATGGAAGCTGCTGGCATGTAATATGCAGTTTCCTGCAGTTGGCTTTCTATACAGGTTACTTCTTATAAAGCCTTCAGAATCTTTATATAGTTGGATATCCAGAAAGGTAATTACATCTGGATCCCAAGTAGCAGTAAATTTAAGGTTGAACGTGTTATTATTAAGTTTTTTGAGAAAAAGATCTAGTTCAGACAGACTACCGTCCCAAATCATTAGGACATCATCAATATATCTTAGCCATATAATGGCGTGTTCCATACCTTCACTTCCAATGTCTCCCATGTAAAGGGAGCGTTCCCACTTCCCCAGGTACAGGTTTGCGTACGATGGGGCACATCCTGTCCCCATTGCAACGCCCTGTACCTGGAGGTAGTGGGAACCATTGAAAGTGAAGAAATTGTGGTTTAAAATGAAACTAAGGGAGTCCAAAAGAAAATTGTTTAAAGGCCAGTCATATCGACAGTTTTGTGATAGTATGTGTTGGATACAGGCCAGACCCTTATAGTGGGGGATAGAGCTGTAAAGGGCTTCGACATCGATAGCCACTAGATGCGCTTGTAGGGGAACTTGTATCCCCTCTACATTTTGTAGCAAATGGATGGTGTCTTTTACATAACTTGGTAAACTTATAACATATGGGCGCAAAAATTGTCTAGGAACTGGCTCAGGTTTTCGGTAAGTGAACTGGTAAGCTGATAAAGCTGTTGCTGGTAAGCTGATAAAGCTCATATGAGGCAGAACTTTGTGTATTGGTGTCCTCCAGTGGCAGTAGCTCATGTTCAACAGACAGTGTATTTGATTACCTCTTTTTCCCATAATAACTTCAGGCTAGTTGTGAGTTCAGTTCTTTTAAACCTTTAAAATTCTCCAACATTTTTCAAGTTGGTTTGGCTGAGAGTTAGGGTAACTCAACTGGGTCAGGGTCTTGTGCTTCTGTGTGTGAGCTGGACCTTTTGTAAATCAAGTTGACACAGGCAGATAAGGACTGAGAAGCAAACAGGATCTGTGTGCTTTAATATGAAACCATGCAGCCTGGACCTAGGAGGCTTACAGGTGCTGCTCTCTTATTGTACCTTGCAAATTGGGAACTAAATCGTGTCTGTATCAGTACTGTCACCCAGAAATCTTCTCATTTTAGGCTTTAAAACTCAGTTTTTTTCTACTGTTCGACTCAACTTCCAGGCCATAAACCTTTTATTGCTAGCTACATATAGGGCTTATACAACCTGGTGTTGCATTTATACCTGGCATCCATTGAGACAGTGTACCTCCATGAATAAACTCACATGTAGAGGAAATTATACAATGAAAACCTTTCGAATATTCATAGATGGAAAAATGTAATGTTGTAAGCCACATGGAAAGATGTCTACACCCCGACAGGAAACCGTACAATGACTCTGGGGAGAAGGTGGGAGAAAGAAGAACACAGCTTAAAGACACCGGGCAATGATAAACAAAATAGTGTAACACAACAAGTCATGTCACAGCTCTGGGAATTCACAGCTATTTTCAAACATCCCCTACATCGAGAAGCAGGAGTTGCTGATTCGTGAGACCTGGACATTTACTTTGGCTACGCTTCTACCTCCCATGCTTTTCAATTGACTACTAAATGTGATTAATAGTCTCATTTATCTAAGCTCTTTAAAACCTTTGTTTTATTAGGCTGAGCTTAGCGACTTTAATATTAAAAAAAAAAAAACCTTTTTAGAGTCCTGAGGCTCAGGTGAAACCTATGCACACAATAAGTAGATTAATGACTCCTCCCCATCCTTCCCCCTTTCTTTTTGCCATCTTTATACCAGACTGCACAAAGCTTTTTTATCATTGCGATGAATTAAAATTATTACTTTTTTAATCCTGATTCCTCAAGCTGCAATTGCACTTGATGTGCCAACAAGTGCTTAAAGCTGAACTCCAGGCATTTGTATTGCACACTTGCATTGGTCTAGCTTGGTACAATGCAAGTGTGCATATCTCATACCCGATGGGCCACTGGGGTAGCTGAAAATCTGAAAACTGTTGTAGGTGGCTCTACTACAGTGATAGCCGCTATCTTCTGATCATGCTGGTGTTGTGTGAGAAGCTTCCACTCTACTTTCAGAACACAGGGAGTCGGGCACTTAGCACTGCTGCCCTTCATACACCTTGAATTTTATTTTTTCAGTGAATACAAGGTCTTCTATAAATAGACAAGGTTTAGAGGAGGGACAGTGATGTCACAATAGCTGTAGGTCCTGTGGTGCAATTCATCCTCAAATTTTACAGCTGAGGCACTGGAATGGCACTTTTATTTTTTTTTTCTATGATGTAAAACCCTGCTTCAGAGTCTCGGTTATCTTTTAAGTATTAATTGCTCCATAATGCCTGACCTAGGTCAATGGGGTCTTGTTTTAAAGAATATGTAAATGATTTAATGTCCCAAAGTTGGGCATATGCATATTTAAAGGAAAATTGCCTAATATTTAGTGATTTTTGTACTCCTCGTTCTGCTGCTTTTAGTGTACAACTATGAGGCTGAGATTTCACTATTGTATTGTGGTAACGCACACAGCACTCATTGTGAATGGCATCCCAATGCACCTATGCTGTAACACTACACACACCCTGACTACTGTGCATTGTCATGCATTGCAGTCCTATTGAAAATTAGTCATTTGCAGGTTTTTTTTTTTTTTTTTTTTTTTTTGCTACCTTGGCCCGATTCACACTATGAACCTGGACTGTGAGTTGGATCAAATTTTATTTTTTCTCAGATTATATAAGATTTGGAATTGTGCGTGTCTGTGGTGCCTAAGCAGCAGGGGCAGACTGGCAACTTTCAGGCCAGGGGGCAAGTACAATCCACAGGCCCATGGTGCACAAACTTGCCCCCCCTCCCACTCTCCCTTTTCCCGGCCTCCTGCTGACTACCATTCTCAACTAAAGCTCCGCTCCAGGTACTTTCTACTCACCGAGCCAAATCCGGGTTCCTGACCTGGCCAGCAGGGGGTGGTTGGGGGAGCTGGGACAGCTCAGACAGGACTGGCTGGGGGAGGAGAGTCTCCAGTGAGGCATGGAAATGGCCTCCGCTCAGACCCAGTTTACACCATCCATGCTGGGGGGGGGGGGGGGGCGGGCAGCCTGAGCTCTGTCCTCGGCTTCATTCCACACTAGGGACTTTTACTTCTCTTCACCAGGAATCCTTTAGGCATGTCTGTGGCAGAAGCGGTGCAGCCTATTTATGGGCATTGGAGCGGTCCAGGGGGCAGTTGCCCCCCTGTCGCCTGGCCCAGTCCTCCCCTGCTAAGCAGCACCCACAAAATGCACATACTGAAGAGTGTATTCCTCATATGTGAGGCTGCCTAGATACTCCTGTGCACATCGCATAACCATTCTATCTGCAGTGTGCGATCTAAGGCACTGCCACCTCCATCTCAGAAGGTTTAGATTGATATTTCTTGATTTCACTACTGTGCTGGAGGCTCTGTCATGGGGAAGCAAAGCCCTGCTGTTACCAACATAACTGCCTCAACATAGTGATTAGAACAAGGTATTGGAAGTTAGTAGTGTGGAAAAGATCCATTGCAGGTTGACAGGCAAAACGGGTGAATAATCCTTTGCCCTCTGACTGCCTTTTTTTGGGCACAGTTTCCAGAGTTCAATACCTTTTTTCTTAATAGAAGAACACCTCTGATAAAAGATTTACAAGGCAAATGTTTTTTAATTTTCTGAGCACACAGCAGCTGTTTACTTTCAGAAGTAAAATGGACACCTGTAGTAGGTGTCAATGTGTTTTCTGGCCAGATGACACCACGCAAAGCATTTATGGAGCAATGAGTGTCAGACTGTGTCGTTGCATCAGGTTCTTTTGTAGAGAGATGAGCTTTTCAGCTGCAGGATAACCATTCTTGGATGGTAGTCTACTCCAATATATGGATAGCTCTGTTTATTGTTCTTACCCACAGCAGGCTAAATTATACAATTGAAGGATAAATAAGATCAACTTGTCACTTATAGCAGCTACGTTGCCGAAAATGCTTCTCGTATTGCAGTGTTAATTATAATTTTCTTCTGCAATATTTATGTTGTACTAACAGTCTTTTGCTCATTTGTATTTATGTCTAGAAATGTTTTTCAGCCTTTTATTCTTTATAGAAAAAAATACTGACTGAAATATTCTTTAGACAAAACATCTTGCTCCCTGGGCTTTTTACTCGCAAGGCAATGACTCACAGAACATTTTTTTTCCCTGTAGCTGTCTCTGCACCATATACTGTATATGTTAGCTTTCTTAGTTCACCTCAGCCTATTATAGCGCATTTACCTATTTGCGGTGGAAGTAGGGGGGATCAGACAGGGCTCTGTTTGATGGCGTATTTTAGATGCACATTATTATTTTTATAAAGGACGAACAGAGTAGGAGATAGGACAGATTGTGGTAGGAAGTTCCAGGGGATGGGAGAGGCTCTGGAGACATACATTTATAAATCTATATATTACAGTAGGTATAGAAAAGCATCGCCCCCCCCCCCCCTAAAATTTATATAAGTAGCACTGAGCAAATAAAGCTGGATAAAACAAACTGTCTGTCTTCATTTTAGACAAAGTAACAAAGTAACAAAATTTAAAAGGAGGGGGGGGGGGGGCGGATTATTTACTTTACCCACTGTGCACATTATATTTTCAATGTCCTTTTCACAGTGCCAGATAGTTACCCCTCCAAAATCAACAAAGCTCAAATAGGGTCTGGCCTTCAGCAGACTTCACACTGAATACCAGAAGCTCTAGTGGGCTTCAGTCTTGCAGCCACCAGCTGTCAGTGGCTGCCATAGTCCAGCATAAAGTCTAGGAGCTGAATCAATCAGCCTAGAAGTTTGGTGTCTCCAGTGGTATATCACTCCATAGCGGTGTTCTAAGTGCCTTGATGTCAGTTGTAATGTCCATCTGCAACAGTTCGGTTGCGGGGACAAGACCGGGTAGAGCTGAGTCAACTCTGCCCTGCATCTGCAGCACCAAGTCAATATATTAATAATGGCACTATTTCAAGTACAATTTACTGCAAGCCATTTCTCAATTCCTCTCATAAAGAATATTCCAATAATGTGAATGCCTTATTCTGATTACTACTTGGGTATCGCATAGCTTATCCAAACGGCTCTTTATACAACTAGGGGTATATTGGGGATGCTCTTCCTTCCACTAGTTCTGTCATATCTTGTTCCTGTAATTGGGCAAGCAGCTTTTCTACAACTGTCTTCGAACTATAAATACGTACTGTATATGCATTGGCTGCTTTTTATGTGGGTCAGTGTGGTTCTTTGCAAAATTAGGTGCATGCTCCATTTTCATCAATGCAGTGGTAGTAGGTTGCCATGCATTGTGGTAAGCTGCAACACGGGTGCATTTGGAAGGTGTTTTGGAGTGGCATTCTGAATGAATGAATGAATTACTATAATGTACATTACAGTTGTGTACATTATAAACACAATAGCATGAATTCAGCATTGGCATTCCAAACCTTGAGAAACCGATTTTTAAATTCACCTTTCATTAAGTAAAGAATCGTACAGTATTTGATCACTTGAGTGTCTTGGAACATGCAAGGCAAAATAATCTATACCACCTCTAAATCCACTTTTTAAATTAAAAAAAAAAAAAAAAAGCTTTATTGTTCACAAAGTATTTTACAAATCGCCAGGCCAAGCTCCTTCTCATAAAAAAGATTCTTGACCTTGCAAACCGTGACATGCTCATTGAATAATTAAAGCTTTTTTATATTTAAGAAAAATAATTCAACTATGTTGCAGTTTGAACTTTTTTTGCAACAGCAAAGTGTCCCTTCACTGCACTGCAAAAGATCCAGATATGAGATTATTCCAGTAAATCGGGGACAAGCCAAAGGCATTCCAACATATTTTGAGGGACCAAGAACTCCCCTGCATCAGGGCTTGATTGAAAATGGGAGTGGATTAGAAAGTGGATTTTAAAGGTATTTCAACTTGTGTGATTAAAAACACAGGTTTTGTCAGCAGCCAATTTGGCAGACCCAAAATGCATTGGATACTCCTCGGATTAGTCACCTGAATTTTTTTGGAATAAAGTCCTATCTTGACCTAGCAGTGGTGTGGTGTTTTATTTAACTTTTTTGCTACATTTATACTACAAGCCAAGGAGACCATAGAGATCCACTGGGATGTAGAAACCATCTGCCTGGGAACCAGCAGCATCAATACTTGAGGATGGAAATGCCAATAATGTAACCTTATTGAATCAGAGCTATTTCTCCACTCTACTCAACTATGTGAACTTTTTTGTTTTGCACACAATTCCATAGCTGTATTGTTGCCAAAAGGGTCCTTTGAACAAACATGTCAAATGTTATGTACATTGCAGTGAAATAAAACCATATGCAGGGGAGGACTGGGAAGGGGAGCAGGGTGGCAATTGCCCCCTGGGCCGCCCTGATGCCGGGTAAAAAGGCCGAACTCAGGGCTGGATAAATGTAGAGGCCAGACACTGTATACAGCTGCCGGTCACGCTAAACAATGTTATATTTACAGAGCTGCAGCGGAGCGGTATGAGTGTGCAGAGTACGCTCCTGCACCCGATAGGAGCTTCCTAAGCCCTGCCTGGCGTGGTGTCATGTATTTTTGTTAAACCTTCTTCGTTGTTATGAACATTAAATTATGTTACCACATTGCATCATGTTTGTCTTGCTTCATAACATCAATATCCGTTATAAAACCAGGTGGGCACGAATGGTGAGCAGATTCGATGGTTCAATGGGCCACTTATTTGAACTTGCCCACCAGGCCTAAGGCTGCCAGCCCTCCCCTGACCATATGTGCATACCTTCTTTTGGGGTTGCACAGTTTTTTTTATATGGCTTTTAAGTGGGAAATGTGTAAAGAAAAATTATTTCAAAATTGGACATGGCTCCTGTATCCACCGAAAATTCCCAGATACCTTAATTTTCTTGTCTTTTTTTGGTTTCCCTTTCTTTTTATGCAGGTATGGAGGTTGCGTTTTTAATGTGTTTTCAAAATGGTGCTCAGATAATGCAATAGGCCTTTAGATTATTTTCCACACTACTAAATGTTGGGTTAGGTTCTCTAAGCAGTCTTTGTGAATGCTAAGAGGTATATTTCAACCAGTTGTGCCCCAAGTTTCCTGTCTAGCTTGTTTGAATATACTGTGGGGTTGATTTACTAAAACTGGAGAGTGCAAAATCTACTGCAGCTGTGCATGGTAGCCAATCGGCTTCTAACTTCAGCTTGTTCAGTTAGGGCTCTTTCACACTAGGACTCCGTTTATCTCAGCGGGGGATCGATCCCCCGCTGAGCAGGAGGATGATGGCTGTTCTCCGTGCTGTGTGCGGAGACACAGCGGTCAGGTCCCCATGCATCTCTATGGGGGAATCGGATGGGAACGGACCGTCGGTTCGTTCTCGTCTGATCCCATCTGATCCGATCCTCTGGACGGATGGAAAATAGGGTATCCATCCGCCCAGATTTGACAGATTGGATGTCAGCGGACATGCCTCCGCTGACATCCAATGCCAAATAGAGATGCATGGGGTGGCCGTTCAGATCCACCAAAAAAACTGACAGGTGGATCTGAAGGGTTGTGTATGAAAGGGCCCTTAAGCTTTGACCAAAAAACATTGAAGCTGATTGGTTTCTGTGCAGAGCTGCATCAGATTTTGCTCGCTTCAGTTTTAGTTAATCAACCTCTGTATACTTAAAAATACTACAAAAAGTACAGATTTGTTCTGCTTGTTCAAGCATTGTGAAAGACTAGTGGGATCTACAGATATGTCAAGTGGTCCATTTGCAGGCAAATATAAAAATGTTGTCATTTATGTACGCATGTACATGTAACTAAGCCCTATGTAGACTTCTGGTCAATTGCTATACTCTCTAGCTAGGCAAGATTCTAACACTACCACACTTTGCACACACCAAGATGAGTCCTGCAGATATAACCTTTGTGCTGCTCCTAGTTTAACCCAATGTTACCAAGAAATACTAAATTTCTCTGCTTGTAAGCATTCATGTGTGAGAAAATGGTACAGGCAACCTCGTTTACATTTTTGTTCTGTTAAATGCATACTAATCAGTTATTGTAGAGATTGATATGCTTGGCATCAAAGCAAATCTATACTACACATTCAATGTAAACATACTGCATATTCAACTGTGTATATTTTGTGCCACACACACACAATTAGTGGGAGTTATAGGTTATATGGGAGTTGGTTAGCTCAGAGTGGTAGATACATTTTAGTGAGACATGTCAGTCTGAATTTCAGTTTTAAAGTAGGACTATAGGCAAATAATTTTTTTATTTTTTGGATGGGGCAAGTGAGGGTTATAAACCCTGTCAGATTTTTTTTTCTCGCCATCGGTGTGCCAGTGCAGAGATTTCACCTCACTTCCTGCCCCATAGCCAAATGGGAAGTGAGAGGGAATCCCTGCAAATTAAGGGAATTCCTTGGACACCCAGGTAACTAGAACTAGTGTCTCCATTTGCATATTTTCCCCTCTATTACCTTGCTGGGGACAACCCAAAATTCAGGATTCTATTTTACTTTCAGTGATCATGGTAAAGTGGACAAATATGGTGAATCTCCTCAGCTGGCGTCAAGTGCTCTAATCCCTTTAATGACCTGGTAGCCCCTTAAAACAGATTAACCTAAAGTCCACAGACTTGCCCATGCAGGGGTTTTGGTTTCACACAGGGTAAACGGGTAACAAAAATACCAAGCCATCTGGCTCTCTACAGCAGTACCTCTGCTCTTAGTAATGGGTCCTTCAGACAATCTGCGCTTCAGTGCACACAGCTCCTCCTTAAAGTGATTTTATTTTTTATTTTTTTTTTTTTTTTCAGTTAAAAATTACAAGCCTGTTATACTTACCTTCTCTATGTAGTGGTTTTACACAGAGCAGCCCAGATCCTCCTTTTCTGGGGTCTGTCTTCGGGTTTTCCTGTCCCCTCCCTTTTGCGTGTCCCCACAGCAAGCAGCTTGCTATAGGGCACTCGAGCCAAGTCACAGCTCTCTGTGTCTATTCACACAGAGCCGCGGCCTGGCCCCATCCCCTTTCTCTCTCCTCATTGGCTGGCTGACTTTGACAGCAGCGAGAGCCAATGGCGCAGTGTTGCGGAGTCAGCCAATGAGGGGAGTCCCGGGCAGCCATGACACTCCTGCAACATCGCTGCATCTAGATTGACCTCAGGTAAGTATTAGGGGGGCTGCTGCACATGGGTTTTATTTTATCTTAATGCATTGAGATAACAAACCTTCTGACTTTACAACCCCTTTAATGTACACAGTGATACCGGCTCACCGCTCACACCTGTCTCGAAGGTGAACCCCTGTCTCTGAAATGGGAGCCCACCTTCCTCCTTGCTGGTGCCCTAAACTATTCTCAGTCCTTCGTTATAAAGGTCCTGTGTACCTGTGCATGAACGCCCTGCTGGTCTTCAGCAAAACCTGTACAACTGGGTTGGAGAGTTCTTCCCTCTCAAGACACTTTAGAAATCTCCAAACTATGGAGCCCAATTCGAGAATAACCAAATCCGCTGTAAAAAGTTTTCTCAGCTCAGAAAGGACACTGGGATCCCTCACTCTGCACACATGGAAAACCGGTTTCCTTTTGCCTAACATTTTCCCAATGGAAGAGCCTCGCACTGTATCCAAACACAAAAAAATGTAATCGATTGCAGCTTTTTTTTTTTCACCTGGTGATTCTGCCAGTAACACATTTTTAGTCATTTGATGAAGATACTCTTTCATCTTACTATACCCAGGCAACAAAAACAATATAGGACTACAGAACCCGTCCCTCTCCTATTCTACAGAACATAGGAGTGCCTTTCCGTAGTTCTTCGAGATACCTGAGAACAATCTAACTGATTAATGGCTGTACACCTGATCAGGAAAGAATACGAAAAATACCACTTTCAAAGTGATTGTACAATAATCTGATCATTCGTACACCGCTTTTGAGAGCTGATCACGACCATTTAATGCGAAATTATCCGAAAGGACAAGCATGAAAATGTTTCTTGTAAAATACCAGATTGTACAATTTTTATTTTAATGCATACAGTTGTCTTTCAAAAATACAATACAAATACTGCATCACTTGAGAATTTTTATTTAGTTGTGCGAGAATTTTCATAACTTTTGTAAACTCTTAATTTTCGAAATGAGACTAGCATGCAAAAAAAAAAAAGGGGCAATTATTTGTCCGATAATCTCATCGTGTGTACCAGGCACAAGAGTCGGCACAGGCAAAAAAACACAGGAAGCTATCAGCTCACAAGATTTCTGGAAAGATTTACGGGTATTCTACCAAGTTGATTTCAGTGGTATAGTTTAAAAGACCAAAAGGAAATTAAATATATGTGTATATGTATGTGTGTGTGTGTATGTATGTACATACATATATATACATACACATATGTGTGTGTATGTGTATGTATGTATATATATATATGTATATATGTGTATATATATATATATATATATATATATATATATATATATATATATATATATATATATATTGAATCATTTTATTTTTTGTAGTTTAGATTCAATTCTTCTTTGAATAGGAATTATATATTTATATTTTGGTATACATAATGTCTAACCTCTTTCTGACTGGGTAACAATTATAACATGCAAGAAAGGTGGGTTTTAACACACCGCCACCACACACATGCGTTCACGGTGCCAGACGGTTGTGTGCTGTGTGTGCTCCCAGCATACTAACCAAGTTGTCACAGATTAGCTCTTAATCAAGGCTTCTTGTAAGGACCAGCAGGATGGGCTCCCAATCATGTGACTGTTGTGAGTGCCACACAACCTCCTGGGCATTAAAGCCAACCTAAAAGGCCACTGGGAGGTGGCTTTAAGAAGTTAATGTTAGAAAGTAAATGATGCTGCGGTCTTTGCACTATGGTTTCATTACTCCTAATGGCCTTGTTTACACTTACTTCAAAATGTGACTGTAGAGCCACATTTTTAAAGCACTCTGAACACCAAGCAAGGCTATTCTCAATGAATAAAATGGTTAAGCTTACAATCCTGTACACACAAGTGAGTTTGCTCTGCTATGCTTCCATATTTATACCCCATGTTGCTTTCATCATGCTTTGATACATCTCAAAAGCCCCCATAGAAGCCTATCGTAGGCAGTCTATATACATATGTACTGGGAGTGTCTGCTGCAGACATTACTTCTGGTGTGCAGCAAGAAGTTGAGCAGGGACAGGACTAGACTGGAGTCTAACAACTAGCAGATGGCGTACAAAATGAGAACGCTTTAGCATATAAGTGAGTGGGGACTGGAGAGGGAGGATTAAGTGGTGGAAGATTACCAGGGCCGGGGGATTGGAGAGGGAGAAACTAAGATGTCACACGTGATGAGCAACATAGAATCAATATAGAGAGAGGAGGATCAGCAAAGCTGGATTAGCAGAGGGCATTTGCCAAGTTTCATTAACGCTTCAAAAACTCATCAAAATGCATGTTAAAGTGGTAGGCCCCTTTCACTTCGGTGGACCAATCCGGTCCGCGTGTTAGCTTTTTTGGGCACACCCAATCATACCACCAATTGTCCTTTTTATGGAGCAGCTGATGTCAACCGACATGTGTCCCTTGACACCCACCGACATCCCACCCGATCCAATCCTGTCCACTAAAAACAGATGGATGGTAGATCTGTTCCCCATCTGTCTATGGCATCAGATGACGGTCGGGTGGAAGCGGACAGGCGCCCATAGAGGAAAGCAGGCTGTGTCAGTGTCCACTCTGCATAAACAGGAGCGGCCACGGACTTGTCATCCACCTGCTCATCGGGGATTAGCGGACAAATTCCCCGCAGAGCAGGCAGATCTGCTGGCTGAGTTTGCCTGTCTAATGGCGCTTTTCCACTGCATGGAACCGAACGGTTTGGCTCGCTTTTGTGCTTTTCCACTGCTGGTACGGTGTAGGAACGGTTCGGTACGGTACGGCGGCGCTTTTCCACTGCATGGAACTGAACGGTACGGCTCTCTAAAACAGTACCACCTCGATTGTGGTTCTAAGAGGTACCATACCGGTACCATATCCCACAATCCTTTGCATGCAGTCACTACTAGCCACAGATTGGTCAGAGAATCGTTGTTATCCCACCCACTTAACTTTAGTACTACTTTAGTGGAAAAGCAAACCATACCAACCCGTACTGAACCGTTCCAACACCGTACCATGCGGTACCAGCAGTGGAAAACCAAGCAGGGCCGAGTAGAGCCGAGCCGGTACTTGCAGTGGAAAAGTGCCATAAAAGAGGCCCTAGGCACGTTAATGTGTTTACACTGATCAACTCCAGTGTAAACAAGCCTGTATAATACATTGATTATTGATCTATTTTCTCTGTCCCTAATAGATGTATCCTGAACACCTATCTCTCTTCAGCATACTGTAGATGGTATTAGACATTTATGGCCTATCTTTAGAGGACTCACTAAAATTGCACAACAGTGACGCTATTGTGGACTAGTTTATTAAAATTATTCTAGATGACTCCTTTGAATTCCTAAGATGTTTGCATAGTGATAACTTCATAAAACCCGACTTATAAACCTTTTTAACCGCACAAGAAAATGTCTAACTAGCATTAGATAATGCTGACAAATTCATTTTTTTTTTTTTTTTTCTAAACCATGCTGGGGAGCATTATCTCAACAAAGCATTTTTCTCATTCTCTGCATTTTCTTCTGAAAGAGACCCAATTTGATTTCATATTCTAGTCAGATGCTCTAAACATTTCTGCACATCATAGGTGTAGACAGAATAACTTTTATTTCTTAACATTGTCAAGTGAATCGGAGGTTAAAAAAATCTTCCTAAACCACTCCAGAAGCTTTATTCATTTGGGTCTGTTCGAAGCCATCTTACTGAATGGGCATGCTGGGCAGTTGCCTGGGGGGCTCTACCTGCCCAGGGCCCCAGCCAAGCATTAGTCCCAATTCCTGTGTGCATCCCGCCGCCAAACTTAGCAGGTGGCAAGTGCCTGTTGGCCCTGCGCTGCTGTCAGGCCACTTGGGCCATGGAGGGGGAGCCCACAACTGCAGGAATGCCTGTCTGCCTCCACGGGAACAGGCACATACGGGACAGTCGAGTCTGACTCCCATCCGTGTGTTCACCGGACCTAGGCGCCAAACTCGGAAGCTGTCATTAGCCTGGGCACTGCTGTACCAATAAATATCTCCTTATCGATAATTTGCATTTTTATTCTCATGGGTGATTGTGTAGGCAGGGCCCCAGTGCACTGTATTACCCGGGGCCCTTTAATGCTCTTAAGATGGCTCTGTTTTTTTTGTTCTTGTTTAGGTCTCGTTGTGAAGAATGTCCATCAAGTGGGCAATAGTTGTCCTGGTATTGTGTATCTGTTTTACTATGGGTGATTGAGTGAGCCAGAATCTATACAAAACTAAAATCTAAATTATGGAAAGTCTAAATTTAACCACAGATCATTGTTGTCTGATGTCTTATTACAAGCAATTATGTCCATCTACAGTATGACCCCTAAAGACACCATAGCAATAGATTGGGATAGATTCTTCCTCTAAGAAAATGTCTGACCAGTATGAGGATGCCTGTTTTTTTAGATCATTCTAAAAATGTATAGATTAGATATTCCAGCTGTTGTATTGTGCCAGTGGCCAACTAAATTCTACAAAAGGCACAGCGTGTCTTGTATAGGTTTGAACTGTTCCCTGCATTATTTTTTGATGAGGCAAATGCCTGCCTAATGTTAACATGTTAACCAGTTAAGCCTTTAGTCTGCTTTTTTTTTTTTTTTTTTGTCAATGTACTTGTGTAAGTACTCGTGCAAGTCTTTCTATTCATTCTTTTATAAAGTCATGTAGAGTGCACATGGAATTAAAAAAGTTGTTCAATTTTGATTTCATTTATGAATCGGATGGAGACCAATTCCACTTTTTTTTTTTTTTTTTTCCCCTTTTCATTTCACGTGAAACCCATTTTAGATCTAACGTATTGTGTATATACTGTATGAACAGAATCTAAGCAAGATTGACAGCTACAGAGGCTTATTTTAAGCAGTCTGCAGGCCACTTTTCTCCCTCCTGTGTCAGATTCCAAAGAGTGTTTTATGTAGATTTCTTAGAGGAAAAGCCTTATTTTATTGTCTGAGGACATGCAAATTGGATAATCGTTTCAAAACTATAAAATTCCTGTCCTTAAGTGATCTAACTGTTCAAAGTAAACCTGATAACAAGACTAACGAATCCCGTGCTTTTGATGAAAAATAAAATGCATACACTCCTGCCTCCCTATTGGTCATAAAGAGTAAAGCTTTGCTGAAGTGCTTACGTATTGTGATGTTAGGATATTGCTAGGATGGTAGGACAGTTAGCAAAAATATTAATGGGAAACAAAAAATAACAGAAGAGCTATTGTCCTTAGCAAAACATCAGATATCTTACATTTTTAAGCCTGTGATATTCTTATCAAGCCTCATGTATCTAGGCCATGCTCGTGTGTGCTCTTACAGTGAATAGAACGGCTCGGTTTTCTTTTTTGTAGTGCTGTGATCATTAAAAAAAAAATATATTGAATTGTGTGTATATGTGTGTATATATATATATTATGTATGTGTGTGTATGTATGTGTGTATATGTATATGTGTGTGTGTATGTATATGTATATATATATATGTGTGTGTATATATATATATATATATATATATATATATATATATATATATATATATATATATATATATATATATATATATATATATATATATATATATATATATATATATATATATATATATATGTATGTATGTATATGTATATATATATATATATATATATATATATATATATATATATATATATGTATGTATGTATATGTATATATATATATATATATAAATCTACAGTCAGTCACTCCACTTTGTCTTTCCAGTTCTCAAATGGCTAAATGGCTAGATATGGGAGAATGCAGAACTAGACTCGGGTGCCAGGTAGCCAACACTCCTATAATAATGGCGCTTTTCCACTGCGGTACCGCATGGTATAGGGTCGGAACGGTACGGTACGGTATAGGTTTGCTTTTCCACTGCAGGAACCGAACGGTACGGTACGGCTCTGAAAAAACAGTACCTACTCGATTGTGGTTCCAACAGGTACCAAACTGGTACCATATCCCACAATCCTTTGCATGCAGTCACTACTAGCTACTGATTGGTCAGAGAATAACACCCACCCCGTTGTTATCCCACTCACTTAACTTTAGTACTACTTTAGTGGAAAAGCAAACCTATACCGTACCGAACCGTTCCGACACTATACCATGCGGTACCGCAGTGGAAAAGCAAACCAGGCCAAGCAGGGCCGAGTAGAGCCGAGCCGGTACTTGCAGTGGAAAAGTGCCATAAGTACAAACAGGTGGCCTTTTTTTTTTTTTTTGGCTTCTCCCACCTCCTGGAGCACTGCTCACCTGGTGTTATAATTGCTTTCAGCCTTGATTTAGTGATCTTCACTTTGGGGCCCTGGTCTGAGCCATGCAGCCGCTTTCCCGAAAATGGTCACCACTTATTGCACATGCATGCCACAGGAACGTTTTAATCACATGGGCAAGCATTTCTTAGGGAAACCTCAAGCGGTTGCTTGGAGTGCATCGTTTTTAGGAGAAAGGTGATCTGGAAAATTTAGAACCTTTTTAAAGTGATTGCCAAGTCTTTTGTGTGTGTGGTTTTTGTTTTTAATTTTTTTTTAATAACATGTTCTACTTGCCACCTCTGCGCAGTGGTTTTGCACACAGGGGCCTGGATCCTCCTCTTCTCGGGTCCGTTTTCGACTCTCCTGGCCTATCCCTCCTAAGTGTCCCCACAGCAAGCAGCTTGCTATAGGGGCACTTGAGTTGAGCTGCAGCTCAGTGTGTCAATTCAGACACAGAGCTGCTATTTGGCCCCGCCCATGCTCTCTCCTGATTGGCTAACTGACTTTGACAGCCTCTGGAGCCAATGGTGTCACAGCTGTGTCTCGGTCAATCAGGAGGGAGAGGGACTTGCGGACATCGCTGGATAGAGAGGGGGCTCAGGTAAGTATTAGGGGGGCTGCTGCACAAAGAAAGGCTTTTATCTTACTGCATAGAATGCAGTAAGATAAAAAAAAACCTCTGCCTTTACAATAACTCCTTTTTAGGGTCTTTTTTTTTTACAGGGGCTTTCTGCCCAGGGAACTACGTTTTGCTCAGTGGGGATCAATCCACCGATGACCGCTCCGTGTCTGCTTACTTTGCAGAGACGGAGCTGTCAGATCCCTGCTCTCCTCTATGGGGGATCGGATTAGAATGGACTGCCTGTCAGTTTTCATTCTATCCGATCCTCCAGACGGATGGAAAATAGGGTTTCCATCCCTCTGGATTTCATGGATCGGATAGCAGCGGGTGTCAGCGGACATGTCCTTGCTGACATCCACTGCTACATAGAGATGCATGGAGCGTACGATCAGGTCTGCCTGACAAACTGACAGGCAGACCTGATCGTAAAGCCCGTGTGAAAGGGGCCTAAACAAACATTTTCAAATAGACAGTTGGGGTTGATTTATTAAAACTGGAGAGTATAAAACCTGGTGCAGCTGTGCATGGTAGCCAATCGGCTTCTAACTTTAGCTTGTTCAATTTAAACTTTGAGAAAAAAAAGAACTTGAAAGCTGTGCAGAGCTGCACCAGATTTTGCACGTCCCAGTTTTATTAAATCAATCCCTTAATGTCTATGGGGCTGAATATAGGTGAAGTTATGCAACTCTTGACTTTGGTATAGTTTTTTTTTTTTTTTACTGCACTAAAACAGCATATGCACTATATAAACATTAGTACCAAATACGTATTGGTGGTCACATTTTTATTTGGATACTTGTGACTGGTGGTGAAATATCATGTGACAGAAAACGTTGCACCAATCTTCCAGCTCAAAGAAGAAACACAAGAGTTTCTAAAGCCAAAAGTCCAAATACCAAGTGTGAGGTATGCAGATAAGGAATAGTGTTGCTGATTCACTGGCAGCCTGCTGCTCTTGGCAGGATTCTGCTCCACATGCCAGGGAATTGCTTACACGGTGTAAATGGATTCTGTATTATGTAGTAATTGAAGGCTGAGTAATGGATTCCCAGTCTATGCAAAGAGACACTGCTTGAGCCTTTAGCATTACTCTTGATGGGGGATATTGAGAGATAAAAGAAAGCTTTAACCAATGTTAACCTTGATAAAACCCCTCAGGTTTCATGCACATTTTCTTATATTTAATGAGCATGTTTCCACTGAATCATATTTCAGGCTTTCAGTAAATCAGTGGGAAGTCCTGTTGCTTTAACAGCACCGAATAATACTTAGACTTCAAAGGATGTATATGTGTAGTTGGGTGGATGTGGTGGGGGGGTACTGTAAGTATATTACATTAATTTCTTCAAGCTTTAGTGGCCTCATCGTCCAACAATATAGTCTAATGCAGGCCAAAGATATATTTTTTTTCCAGTAGGGATGAGGTTAAACTGTCAAACTTTTAATATCTCCATCTTCGTTAAAGAGATTTTTCCCTCAATTCTTGATCAGGAAGTGGAAGTACCTCAGTAAAGACCCTTTTGGGAGTAAAATTAGCATTACTGTCAGAATTTTCTTACAATTGTAGCGTACTGTTTCCCCATCACCAGGACCGAATATAAGCAATAACCAGTAATAGTTTATTTTTTTTTCGGAGAAAGCATAAGAACCACTCTGGGGTTTTATTGGTTAAGTTTCCACTGAGGTAATTTTTCCTTAATTTCTTGTCCTAATAATGCCCACAAAGCTGCATGCAACTGTAGCACTGCTCCCTTGAGCACTGCTGAATTCTTCAACTTTTTGGGTCCCTCTGGGTTACCGTTAGCATCTGCATGCACAAACGTAACGCTTTACTTTCCGGCTCAGTCAGTGATCAGTCTAGGGGTTGTAGTTGTTTTTTGATTATTTTTAAATAGGGATGGGCGAAGGGATACTGTAGAACTGAACTATTCAGTTGATGAGAACTCCTATTTGAGGATGCAGCAAAGCTGCAGATTCACCTTGCCACTAGATGAATTTAAGGTAAAGTCTCTGTCCTGAAACTTGATTGAGCAACTATCTTCAGGGTACTCGCCCAGCACCCCCTTAAATTCCACTAGCTGACACCTGTCCTCTGACTACTCTACTCCGGGGTGGCCCCCCTCACAGGTCAGGCCCTTAGACATGATCCCCTGTACTCACCATTCTGCTTTTCCAGGTTCTCCAGTGTCTCAACACCTCTAGTCAGCTCTCCTGGACCTCTGGGTTCAGCTCCTTCCTTCTGGTTCACCAGGCCAACTGCCTGTGACCACGTGCCACCAATTCAGAGGAGGAGACAGCCGTCCCCCTCCATCCGGGACTCTGCTCACCTGCCAAAGAGCCCGAGCACATGTGCTCCTGGCTTTTATACCACACCCTAGAATGCACAGAGACAACCAGTCTGTGACAATCACTGAGGCTGTATCAAAGCCTGTGTACCCATTGGTCAGGTTTTCTCCACTGTCCAATATGCCTCCCTATTTGGCACTAAAACACAGATGCTGCCAAAGTGAGGCTTTCAGAGCTGGATGTAAACAGACAGGAGAACCATGACTGTTTGATCAAGGTAAGTATGCTTCTCTGGGAAGGGAATGGTGAGTTGGGTTAGACCCATGGAAAGAGGGCAAAAACCTTGTTCTAAAGTGCACTTAGCCTTTAAATTTGCTTGAATAGCTTAGCAAACATCAGGAAAATACATCCACCTACAGTATTTGAGTTCCCTTTTATTGTCTTTCATGTCTATATCTGTGGTTGACTCACAAAACATGGGTACTTTGCAGGCATCAAGAGGTATGCAATGCCTCCTTGAAGATTATGAACTTCAACCAAGGTGGACTTTTTAAACCATTTTAACTGGGTTGATGGATTTTTACTATTCCTTTTTGTATGATGATCCTATGAAATGTTCTTATTCAACTCTATTGTAATCTAGCTATCTTGTTTTCCAGATTTGATACAAGCTACGAATGAAACAAATGTGAATATTCCTCAGATGGCAGACACATTGTTTGAACGAGCAACAAATAGCAGCTGGGTAGTTGTGTTTAAAGCCCTAGTCACAACTCATCATTTAATGGTCCATGGCAACGAGGTAAGTTCTTGGGGAAATACTTTGACTGGGGAAAAGAGCTTGTTAAATGCAGTACCTAAAAATTGGGTTCTCATTTTTTGTCGTGCAGCTTTGAATCGCAGTGTATG